>NC_086376.1:70572265-70891314 GCF_036588685.1 Mytilus trossulus | reverse complement strand
TGTAAGAAAATTCGTAATTTATTTAACATATAAATTCACTGGTACCCATAAAAACTTGGTATCCTACGAATAATAATGAATCCACAGTATACTAGTTGATATTTCCAGAAACCATTTGTTTCTGCCAAAGCCACATCTATGCTTTTGAATTGTTACAAGATAGAAAAGAAAGAATTATAATATCGATATCACATTCACAGAAACATGAATGTGAACAATATAAAAATCAAAATAAGTACAGATGTTTATACATAAATGATATCAATTTACAATATCACAGCGATTCATTATATATATATATTAATCAATAAAAAGACAGATTTTATTTTAAAAATTTCCATTTTCCTGATTTCTCTCGTTTGATTGTATGAAACATGATGACATATTCTGTAACATAGCATACACACAGTTCTTTTACAAACATTCAAAGTAAGATCTGACAAATCAAGATAAAGTACAAACTTCATAAATTAAATATTGATGAATATTGCTCCACATTACAGCAACATCATAATCTTTATTGCACAATTTTATCTACTCTTGAAAAACTCAAAACAAAAACATAAAAGAAGGAAAGATGAAGTTGGTCTTGAAGTGAACATTTTAACAATTGCGTAATATATATGACAGCTACCATTTCAAAGGGCTCATGCATATTTGACCTATCCAAACTACTGTACAGTTAAAGTTAATATGGAGTCATATCTTTATTAAATTTGATCAGAAAACAAGTGATGGCCATGGGAAGTCTGTTAGAAATATACTTATATAAATTGTAATACAAAATTGCTTGAAAATGATAAAATCAATAACAGTAGTCCATTAAAATGAGCAGAAAAGTGCCTGGCATGGTATCATTTTAAATAACTTCTATACATAGGAACTGGAAGTAAACTTAATTAGAATGAAGAAACAGGATGTAAAGGTGATACTACCTCCAGAAGTTCATATGCCTTGCCTTGTATTACTTTTTTTGTTGCTAGATAAAATTTAATATAGCGTAGGTGTTTCACAAGACTTATTTGTTCACATGAATATCAACATTGGACATGATGGAGCAAACATATATATTATTGTACTTACTTTATATAAAATTACTGATCTTTCAAAATAATATACAACCATGCAAACACACACATAACATTACAATGAAAAACAAAGCACTATACTAAATATACTAATTGCAAATTTTGTACTCCAATTGTTTATCACTATTGAGTCAATGATAAGAAGGGTCTCTATAGTTTTCCTCATTCAATCAATCATGATGGCATCTTGAGAGTTTTCACCAGCTGAGTCCTTTATCAATCCATTCACCGTAGGAAGTTCTACTTTTGATTTCTCCATGTTCTTTAGAACAGGAGGCTGGACAGTGATATTTTCACTTGATTTACTACTTTTCTGCTCAGATTTTTGTATTTTTACAGCTGTGTTTGGTACGGGAGATGATACTGTTTTTACAGCTGTGTTTGGTTTAGGAGACGATACTGGTTTTATAGCTGTGTTTGGTAAGGGAGATGTTACTGGAATCAGAGCAACTCTCTTTTTACATTGCGGAGAAATGAACGCTTTTGTGAAATCAGTTAATTTCCTTTGGTCAACTGGTACCTTTTTATTTGGGGTAACAGTATCATCAGGAGTGTCAGATGTCTCCATTTTTTCTGGTTCCTTGACAGTTATTTCCTTTTGCTTTTCTGCCTGAGCTGCCAGTATTTTAGCTTGAGCAGCCAGTATCTTAGCTTCAGCAGCAGCATGTTGAGCTGCCAGTATTTTAGCTTGAGTAGCAGCATGCTGAGCTGCTATGGTTGATGGAGACATTGGTCTAGCAAACTGAGTTATAGATGGCACTGGTGTTTTACGACCACTTGGCGTAGTTTCTTCAGGTTTAACCTTGCCTGGTGTTTTAGCTGGTTTGGTAAGAGATTCCCAAGCTGATGGTATAGGCAAACCTTCACAGTTATATTGTTTCAGTATGTCATCATGAACATACCAACAAATCTTTTTAAAATCAGCACGTTTCTCTCGCACAGCAATAGCTGTTATTTTGATTTCTAATTGTCTTTTTGATATAGCACAATTTGCGACATCTGTCTCCGTTTCAGCAGTTATGGATATATTGGTGACATTTTCTTGTGACAGACTGGTATCCATAGCTTTATTTTCAGTGTTGTCAACCTCCATACTCATGTCTGCTGTACCTGTTGTTTCTTGTTGTTCTCCAGTTGTTTTCGATTTCCAAAACAAACGAAATTCTTGAATTAATTTTTTAATACCCATCAAATTTCCATGGACTAATCTAATCAAGTCTGGCATGGCTGCAATGAAAAAATGGATAGTTTTCAATAATTATTATAAGAGTTTTGCCTCAGAGTTGAACTTACTCCCCTACAAAAAAAGTAGAACTAGTTCTATGCAATATATAGCAATGTTAAGAAGTAGATACATGTTAAACAATTTTAACTATTGCAGAATCTTGTGCATTCTTGACAATATTTTCAAAAGTGTATAACAGAAAGTTGATTGGCTAACAACTTTCTAAAGAACGAAATTAAACCTATGGTGTGACATACAATCCTTTTTATTTTTATTTTGGTAAACAAACAATAAAATTTCCCATAGCCATAAGATTCTAAAATGGCAAATTGTTTCTGCTGAATGATGAAAGTTAAAAACTGTACAAAACACAAATTCCTTTTGATGAGATCCAATTATTAATTATATTTACCTTCTTCAGGAACCGGTTTTCTCTGTGGATTAACTTTTGGTGTGTCAACATTATTGTCACCAGAAGAGTTATCTCCCTTCACAACTTTGATTGGTTCAGTAAAGGAGGTAGGCACTGGGTTAGTTGTCAATAAGACTGCCTGAAATAAACAAAACTAAATTACATTATACTTAAAAATGTGCATCATCTTCCCGCAACTGTAAAGTATGATAAAGAGATGTTTTTTCTTATGTAAAAAGAGTTTCAATAAGAAAATTCAATTCATCAATTCAACAAGAAATTTTTGTAAATACTATATTAACCTTAAAAACTACCAAAAATGTTATCACTGCATTAACTAATCACTGATTGCAAGTTTTTAGAGATAAAAAAATTCAGTAAGGTCAAATTATTATACATGAACTTGATTCTCTTCAGATATTTATTTAAACCCTTACACAGATAAGCTTTCAGAAGAACACATGCTAAATTTGAAACAAATATATACTTAAGCCAAATAAAATAATAATAAAGAGAACATTCATTGCAACGAAGACGACTGAGCCCTTTAGAGCTATTTCTATTTTCCAAATAAAAAGTTGGGATAAGAATCTATAAATAAAGGTTGGTCAGGTGACTTATAACACAATATTTTTCCATATGTTTATTTCCACCCAGCCTCTGACCTTATATTGTTCTAGCTGTTTACTAATCTCCTCTTGTAAAACATGTGTGGCTTGTTCCCAGAAACAACCAATGATCTTAGGTAAAACTGGTTTAGTCAATCTGTTTTGATCTGCCTCCCATCTGGTTGCCAGTTCATTACGTTTTATTTCTTGAAGCTCTGGAGAAACCTGTAGATAAAATTACCAATATTTAAAATAAAATTCCTGAATTCTTTAAAACTAGACATAAACAGACATATTCGAAAATGAATACCTCAAACAAAGGTTCTGATCTGCAGAATTATAAAGTTAATGATATGATTGTTTACCATTTTAGGGCATCCTTTTGCCAATTATAATTGGCACCCATATAGCTTTATAAAATATATGAAAACACCTTTAGAGTTGTTTGTTAAACTCTAAAGACCTCTAAAAAATTAAGAATCAATACATTCTGATGAATAGAAGTGGTAAAGTTATTATTTTGTATCAATTTTTATTGATATTTCTGCCTTTTTTGCAAGAGTTATCTCCCTTTTCAATGCAAATCTCCATAGGAATTTTAAATGGTGAATTTTTTAGTCTTCCTCAAGTTAGATTTTATGGGACTTTTTTCTGTGTATATTTTGGGTATAATGCTAAAGATTAAAACTTTAAAATCTTCTGTTGCAATTACTTTCGGATTAGGGTCAAATTTATGCTAGATTGACTGGACTATATCACTACATTCATCCCCATACAGATACCATAAAAGAAGTATTCATCCTCGTAACATAACTTTCACCATCTTCCTTCATCAGCAAGTTCTCATAGAGAAACTTTCCATACTGTCCTCCTTATCATTATTAACACATACATAAAATTACATAGAGGAAACATCCATCTTAATTTTTATCCTCCTCATCGGCACCTTCATTCACCTTTACAAACTAGAGGTACCTCTTTACCTCCCAATTTTAACCTCGAAAAACCACCCATCCTTACCTCCTCATCATCCTTATCTACTCCTTCATCATCAGACAGATACCCATGAGGCACTATAAAGTCGTCTTCTTCATCCTCATTGTCCTCTTCAACTTTTTCTTCCTCATCCTATATAAATTTAAAAGAAAGAAATTTTGATCAAAAGATTGCTTCATTTTGTTCAGAGATAACATTCATATACAATTGCAAAGTTCAACTTAGAATTCTTCTTCTTGAGTTATTAGAAATGTGTAAGATCCCTGAAATGTTAATATTGCAAATTATACATCAATCCTTAAATAAATTGCAACCATCAATGTTTTAATTTGGGTTTTTTCATGACTAGAAGAATATACCAAAACAAAATTAACAAGTATTACTCATAATTCATAGAATCTGCAAACCAGACTTATGTGTCAAATAGGTCAGAATATTGCTCACTTGCTTGTTACCACCAATTCATGGATAAGTAGCATCTAAAAATGTGGAATGAAAATACTAGTCAGAATATTTTAATTTCAATTTACATTGTAGGTACCTTAGGTACCAAATCTAGAGTGATGGTACAGGGCTCGCGCTACCAGGAGACTTGGACGAAGAAGTCGCTTTACCGACCCCCAAAAGCGAAAACAAGTTGCCATGTTCTTGATGATACTCGCTTTCAGTCGCTTCCGTCATCCCACATTTTCAATTTTTACCAAGTTGATGAAACATAATTTTTTTATTGATAATTAAAGAAATTTAGACATAAATGATTCATTATCTTAAGAAAAGAGGTTGAAGCATTGTCTTTGAAGTGTGTATCAGGTTATTTGATAAAAATACAACTTGTTATCACTTTGTGTGCATTTTTGCAAGTTCTGGTGCTTGTTACTTGAAAACGAACATCAACCTAAATTTCAGCGGCAAAATAAGTTTGTTACTTCATTTAAACGTGATAAAAGTTGCCTCCAGTAAATGTTTAATCCATTTATTGCATTAAAAATGTCATGTTCCTTTCCAAATAACTTGTCAAACATCGTTTATTTTTGTAAATTTTCTTGCATTCGTCCGCCATTGACCGATTTCTAAACTAGAGATCTCAACCGGACCAGCTATGACCGAAATCCGTACTTTTACAATAATTACTACGGACGCATGGATGGAACAGCTGACAGAAGAATATTGATACCAAAGAGAAAAATTACTTATTCCACATGAATTAAGAGACTTTTGGTTACACCCAATTGATTGGTGTATATAATTCCCTATATTTTTTATGGATTGTTTCAAACTATTGATTTAAGTTGCTTAACTCTGAGACTATTACACTAATATCAATATATTATGGCCATGCTTAATAACTTTTATATTTGTTGATGAGAAACACTGAATTTCATACACATGATAGTTTTGAATTAAATTGTAATTGATATATTATGATTTCTTTACATTTTTTAAAATAAAAAAACATTTTTTTTTAGTGCTAAATACTAAATATTTAGTTGGTAGTTTCTCACAAGAACCTTAGAAGAACTTAAACAACCTTTAATTTGAAATGTTACTTTAATTGTATACTCAGATATAAATTGAACAATATAAAAAGAACATTATTTACATATGACCCTTTATACTATAGTAAAATTCAAACATTGTAGCGCACCGCGCGAATGAGCACTTCTCTTTCAAATCTCACCACTTCTCACTATCAGTTTCAAAAAGAGAAGTCACTTCTCCCGATAATTCTGAAGTAGTGTGAGCCCTGATGGTATAACAAAAATGTTATGTCACTACATTAATTGGCAAAATAAATAACTACATATTGATAGATATGATGTCTCGTCTGATTGAGCTACTCATATAAGCCATTAAGGAAACAAACTAGAGGCTCTAAAGAGCCTGTGTTGCTCACCTTTGTGTATGTGAATTAAACAAAGGAAGCAGACAGTTCACAGGCCCGTAGCCAGGAATTTCTAAAGGGGGGTTCGTTGGACTCACAAACTCGACTTTAACAGTGCTTATTTGATTTCAAGGGGTATGGTTCATGACAAAATTGTGTTTAGGTGATTGTGATGTGTTTCTACATCTTACTTTACTGAACATTCTTGCTGCTTACAATAATCTCTATCTATAATGAACTTGTCCGTATAGTTTCAGTGGAAAATGTTAGTAAAAATTTACAAATTTTATGAAAATTGTTAAAAATTTATTATGAAGGACAATAACTTTTTAGGGGGTCAATTGACCATTTTGGTCATTTTGACTTTTTTTGAGTCTTAAATTGCTGTACATTATTGCTGTTTACAGTTTATCTCTATCTATAATAATATTCAAGATAATAACCCAAACAGCAAAATTTCCTTAAAATTACCAATTTAGGGGCAGCACCCTAACAACGAGTTGTCCCATTCATCTTAAAATTTCAGGGCAGATAGATCTTGACCAGAAAAACAATTTTACCCCCTTTTCAGATTTGCTCTAAATGCTTTGGTTTTTGAGGAATAACCAAAAACTGCATTTAATCTCCATGTTCTATTTTTAGCTGGTGTGGCCATCTTGGTTGATTGGCCGGGTAAAAAAACACACTTTTTTAACTAGATACATCAATGATGATTGTGGCCAAGTTTGGATTAATTTGGCGTGGTAGTTTCAGAGGAGAAGATTTTTGTAAAAGATCATGGATATTTACGAAAAATGGTTAAAAATTGACTATAAAGGGCAATAACTCCTAGAGGGGTCGACTGACCATTTTGGTCATGTTGACTTATTTGTAAATCTTACTTTGCTGAACATTATTGCTACTTGCAGTTTATATCTATAATAATCTTCAAGATAATAACCAAAAACAGTAAAATTTCCTTAAAATTACCAATTTAGGGGCAGCAACCCAACAATGGGTTGTCTGATTCATCTGAAAATTTCAGGGCAGATAGATCTTGACCTGATTAACAATTTTACCCCATGTCAGATTTGCTCTAAATGCTTTGGTTTTTGAGTTATAAGCCTAAAACTGCATTTTACCCCTATGTTCTATTTTAAGCCATGGCGGCCATCTTGGATGGTTGACCGGGTTAAAAAAAACACAAACTTTAAACTAGATACATCAATGATGATTGTGGCCAAGTTTGGATTAATTTGGCCCAGTAGTTTCAGAGGATAAGATTTTTGTAAAAGTTAACGCCGGACGACAGACGACGGACGACAGACGCCAAGTGATGGGAAAAGCTCACTTGGCCCTTCGGGTCCGGTGAGCTAAAAATAAGATCCTAAAAACAGAATCAGGAACTATTTAATTTCAGAATGATGGACATGGGTACCACTTTATATTCTAAACCCTTAGAGGAAAAGAAAGGGTGGTATAAAAAGAAAAACACATCACCATCAGAAACTAGCCTCTAAGATACATACATCACAATCAGAAACTAGCCTCTAAGATATATACATGACAGATATATACATGACAATCAGAAACTGGCCTCTAAGATATATACATGACAATCAGAAACTAGCCTCTAAGATACATACATCACAATCAGATAGACTTTCTCCTGGTTCTTCTTCTTCCCAGTCATCATCACTATCATATTCATAATCAAATATTTCCTGTAAAATAGAGAGATACAGTGTTATATTAAAATCTGACCTTTCCTATCCAACAGCAAAGCAAGGCATGGAATCATATTTCTTTTATAACAAAGGCCAAGACATCACTCATAATACGAAACAAATCTAGGCAATTAAAAATTGATGTCAATGATAGAGTGCCTTGAAAATTTATTGTAAACATGAGTCTAAACGAATTTTAAATAACTGACTTTGGTAAATCACTTCAAAATTGTTTGCCTTCCTTTTGTAATTTTTTTTATATGGGCAAGATCTATTATAAAATCTTTATATATAAAACACTACAACACTCAATAGAAAAATTAAAATAATTGTTCAATTATTATAAGCCCACCATATGTGTGAATAGATTTTATGCATGTTTAATCTTAGTATGTACATTTATTGACGGTCCTTCAATCTTCAATATAACTTACAGTATCTGTTTTAAATGGATTCCTTGGTCTGACATGAGAACTTGTCTTCCTATATGTTCCATAATAAGGTGGTCTGTAGTTCATATGGAACTGTAACAGTTTACATTTATAGGTGACTTTCTTCACGGTCTCTGAATCATGGACCAATAATTCTACATCATCTTCTCCTATTGTCCTAGAAAATAATTAATGAAAGAATAACAAGAATGACATGTTAAAATGTCTCTAACTTTACTAATCATGATTGAACAGATGGTATGATGAAAGTCTTCCAACAGCAAGATTTTACTACGTGCATAACATAAACTTAACCATAATCCATGTATATTTAGTGAAAGGTCAGAGTAAATCCCCCCCACCGACATGTTCACTGTACAATCATTCTAAATACCCAATATATTTGACATTACTTAAAAGCAAATAACTAAATGATGAACTATTAACAAAGAACGTTGGTGAACTGTCTGATTGAAATGTTTAACCAGGGATCTCCATGGATGAAAATTGAACGATGGAGGAACTTTCACCTTCATAAACTGTATCTACCCCGTACAGTGTAACGCGATTGAAAGTATTTCATCCCTCCACATAACTGCATAAGGATAGGTGAACATGCTAATGCATTGCTTATTTAAATTATATTCATTTGAATTTTCATTCATGCATTATAAATACTATATAGAAGTACATGTATATATATTTTCAATAATTGCCGTTTGTAACCCTTCAAAGGCCAAGCCCTCATGCCCCCTCCCTTTCCCTTAATCGAGAATGACCAATAGCTATCACCAGTACACATGTGTATATATGTCTCTGCTATCACGAAGGTCCCCATTAAGTTTTCCTGCTATTTTTAGTAATTGTTATGGGGGTTAAAAATCTTGTGGAGTTTATTTTTCACGGACACTGTCAAATTCAGAAGTCATGAACCCATTACCGGTATGGCTGGTTTGCAGCAACGACAAAACGAGTCGTACGGGTTATGTAAAAGATTAAAGAAAAAATTTGTAAAGCAAACGTTGTCAAATGAAAAGGTTTTTAATGACTTTATCCAGCAAATCGATGCTACAGTGTATGCAACATGCATCTTTTGAGTCTGATAAACCGGAAAAGCGGATGTATCAATTTGATTGTAAACTACGAAACGAATTCGGAGTTACGATACAAAATTTCTTTACAGGAAATATTAAGTTTTTACTTTTTAACTTTTAAAGTAATTCTATATTATCATTACAATACAGCAGTACTCGAGTTATTTGCGATTAAATAACAATTGTTTTACGTCTTATTTTGTACTTCTTAAAAAGGGGGATGCTGATTGTCAAAATAAAAGCATGTGTTTGACTTGTTAAACTTTCTAACTGGATTATTAATTTATTTATTTAATCTGAATTATCATAAACATTTGCGGAAACTTAGTCAAATAATTCGACAAATGAATCGTCTATCTTCAGTTAATATTCTGATCTCCTGTCTGGTTTGTTGATCTACCTGTACAAGCTCAGGTACAAGTGATTAGCGATTTTAATCTGATATCCCTCAGGCGTTAGAACTGTATTGGATTATACTATAAATAAGCCTGAGGGTTATGCAATTACATGCATTTGATTACAATTGCTAAAAAATGACGTTAGGCTATAAAAACGATCAAAATTTTGAACGATGGCGGAAGACAATTGAACTATTATATATTTTATATCAAATTATATCAAAGCCATTCTTGGAAGTATCGTAAACCTGAATATTGTTGACCCAAATCTAGACAGCTTGGTTACATATATAATTCAATCAACTATTACTGACCCCTTGCCAACCTTTACTAAACATTTACATACTGACATGCTCCTGTACACTACTTACTTTGGAAAAGTTTTCTCTGATTTGCCAGTATTTTTGCCATTTTGAAGATCTTTAATATACAAAACTTTTGATTCCTGAAACAAAAGAGCATCAACTGATTTTTATAGTTTGTTCTTATGTTGTACTGTGACACCTCTGTCCCAGGTTACGAGAGGGTTGGGATCCGGCTAACATGTTTAACCAACCATATTCTGTGTGTGCCTGTCCTAAGTCAGGAGACTGTATTTCAGTGGTGATCAATTGTTGCTGTGTTACATATTTGTTTTTTGTTCATTTTTTAGTGTGCATAAATAAGGCTATTTAGATTTTGAAAAGGAAACTGTCCAATTAAATAAAGATAATAGCTATTGTATTATGTGGAGTTCATTCAATTTCTTCTTAAAAAATCACTCATTCATTAATAAATAATTTGGCTGCAAAAAAATAAATCCCTTGCGTTGAAAATACTAGATCATACTGGACAAACCCAGCAAATTGTTCCTTACTTAACAAAAACTGACAATCTATAAAACATTTCCCAGGAACATCCAGGTGTGAAATAAATAGCTTAGAAATCATTATCAGCTTCTAATCCGTTACATAAGAAACAAATGGGTTAAACAATGGCAAATACCACTAATAAATTCATTGTCTGTACTATTCTCAACCATTGATACTGATTGTCCTAATGTAACACATATTTTCTATTTGTGACCGACCAATTTTTCAACAATCTCGAACATGAAAAAGCATGAAATATTTGCAAAATAAATGTAAAAGCAGGTAAATTTCGAGAGTAGTACAAAACCACAAAATTAAATTCCGCCAATGTAAAACGGCATGCAAAGGTATTGGTAAGAGTTTTAAATCTGCCAAAATATTTCGGATACCTTATTTAATGAAAATAGTGAAATTTTACACTCGCTAAAATAACACGCTATACGGTATCACATTGACATACAATAGAGTTTACACTATGTTTTAGTATTCTAATTTGATACCTGGTCAATAAGGCATTTATCAAGATAATTCTTTTGTTCCTCATTTATGTACTGTCTACATTCTGGTGCTAGTTTAGTGTTCTCCTTCACTTGGAAAGGCATAAAAAGACCTGATGGTTCTACAGTTGCCTGAAAGAAAAACAAAATCATATTGATTAGAAATGATTTTTGAACATGTTTGACAAGCACTAAGAGGGTTCTACAGTTCTACATATAGAGTTAATGCTATTTTATATTTGCTTGAATTTTATCTTCAGTCATAACACCTACTGTTTGAGTAGTTGGGGCATTACAATAGTGCCTAAATCATTGCAACCATACTTTATAATTTGAAGAAAAAACTTTCAAATAAATTTTCAATATCAATATAACATTAATTTTACTAGAGGTTTACCTTAGATGATTTTGGTGAAGTACTGGTCTTGATAAAGAAACTTTGGAATGCATCTTTAACTTTCTTTTCTTTTTTAATCTGAAGTGAAGAAAAGCATATTTTTAATTATAAACAAATAATCATCTGAAATGAATAAAAGGATATTTCTTACTTTTAAACAAACCAAAAACTAAATCAAACTAGAAGTCTTTCTATTGTTCTTGTGAGAATAGTCTATTTTTAGTTTTGGTCGGTAAAATCTTCACAATAAACAAATAGAAACTGTCTTTATGGAGCTATGTAGATGTTTTTTGGGGTCTGATATACGATTCAGATTACTGTGAACTTCTGCAAATAAATCTAAAGCTCTTTTGAAAATAACAAAAATAAACTATGCCCAGAACATGATATTTTTAGATGATGCTTCTTGCAACCATATTTGGGAAATTGGTCATTTGAAAAAACAAGTAAGTTTTGCTCTTAACAAAAAGATTCTAAACGCGACACTGTGATGTCAATTTGATAGTTCTATTGCAGTTATCCTTTTATAACCTCATTCTCAAACAAAAAACTTGGGATTTCAGAAGATGTATTTCATGTCTTATTTCATGTGATCATTGTTACTGTAATAGTAAAAATTTTACTTTTTCTTCGTTTTCTTTTTGTTTTTCTTCTTCCTTTAATCTTTTCTCTTCATCTTTCTTCTTTTTTTCTTCATTCTTTGCTCTGAAAATATAACTTATGATTATTATTCTTATACTCAATTTTTCTTCAACACACATATCTGCATATAATATTAAACGAAATTGTGCACGTTCATTTTTACCATAACATATGTTTCGTTGTCATTTTAGTTTTCATAATATGTCTTGGTTTTAGTGCAATTTTATAATACACGTTTTAATGTCCTGCCTGTTTAGATTGAATATTACTTTGTATAAAGTTATTGAAACTGGTATAGCAAAAAATTGATCATCTATGAAAATAACGTCTAATTCTGGGTCATGTTCATCTTGCAATCATACTATATACCCAATATAGTTGACCCATTGCTTAAAGTATCAAAGAAGCCGATTTAACCAGGAAAACTAAACAGGTATTTCCCTTGAAAAATGATTGTTTCCACTTAATTCCAAATGCAAATTTGAACAGTAACCTTTAATTTGTAATAGCTGGCAATTATGGTAACAATTGACTTTTTCGTAAATTCATATCAATTGTTAAAGTTTATATCTTACTCTTGCTCTTCACGTTTTTTCTTCAACTCATCTTCCTTTTGTTGTAGCTTATCTAATCTTTCTTTTTCTTTTTTCTCCTAAACAAGTGGAACAAATTTTATAAATCATAAAAAACATATTTTAAAACAGAAATGATGTTTGCAAGATCTAAATTGATGCCCAATTAAAAATTATTATCATCTCTAAGACTTGTTCACACTAGGACATTTTCATCGATTTAAACTAGACCGGTTCAGTTTAGATGGGTTTAAGGGCTAATGTGAATGCTTTGAATTGATCTTCAATCGGTATAAACTAAAACACCAAAAGAGGTAGTTTAGTTTGAATCGATCTAAAGTAAACCTATCTTACTTGAAATGTGAACGCAGAGATCGATTTAAACTAGTACAATTGAATCGAAAAACAAAGAATGCGCATGTATAGTGGCAAAACTATCTCAGAGGTTCCTTGTTTAACCCATATTTCTGTGTTAAAAGACCTTTAAAACAAACTGAAAACACATTGTCTTCTCCATTGCATAGATTTGCAAAATCTGTGTCTTCTTTTCTTATGGTGATTTATTTTCTTTGCAAGAACCGCAGTATTTCCGATGTTGTGTTGTAACTTCGTTGCTCCAGTTATTTTTTTCAAAATTAAAGAAAACTGCAATATCACCAGTATCACAATTTTTACTTGTGATTCAAGAGAAACGATAACTTTATCCATTTTTTTTTCAATTGTGTGTATCAATGTATCAACACATGAATTTGATAAATCAGTTCTATCTATACAGTGTTTACAGTTTTACAGGTAAAAAGGTTAAATCCATTGCGTTTTTAATTGTAGTGTGAACGCAGTGTCAGGTTCAGATTAGACCGATAGAGATCATTATGATTAAAGATAATGTGAAAGCTAACTGGTTTTATTTAGATCGATTTAAATTAGATCGATAAAAAAATGCTAGTGTGAAAGGGGTCGGGGTCTTAACTGCAATAAATAGAGTACTTAACTTTCTATATTATATAACATGAACAAATTGAAATGTACTAATATCTTTTTTAACTTGAAATTATAAGTACCTTTTCTTCTTTCTTTTGTTTGTCCTTTTCAGATTTGGCAGTTTCTCTTTCCAGTCTTTGTTTCTCTTTCTCTTTTTCCTTTTCAACTCTCTCCTGTTCTTTTTGTTTCTTTTTTTCTTCAAAGGCCTTTAATTTTTCTTCTTTGAGTTTCTGTCTCTGAGCTTCCCTTTCTTTCATCTTTGCATCTGAAAGCTGGGATCAACCAAGTTTTCAAATTAAAAATGTAAAGTTTTGTGTTCATGTGTACAGTCATTTCCATGGATATATAAAATTTATTGATTTTTTATCTTTTTTTTAGAGTTACAAATGTAGATCTACTTAATAACTATTAAAACTTTCTATACTGACAAATTTCTGAAGGCAGTCTGATCAAATGTATATCTTCTTACTTTTATATGTACAATGTATTACTGCTTAAAGGTTCAAACATTACCTTAGATCTTGGTTTTTTGCCAGATTTAGGAGTTCCATCACTTAAACTGTCCCCTGGGCTCTGTGATAAAGGTGTGGCTCCTGACTGTGGACTTATTTTTGTTGAAACTGGAGTTTTAAATACTGCGGAGGGTACACTGCCCTTACCAGGAGTAACTGGGTCAATAGCACTGTTGTTCATATCTGATAAACTAGTTGACTCATCTGAAACATCCATATTTTCTTTGTCTGCAGAAACATCTAAAATTTCCCCTTTTTTAGAGCTATCCAAATTTTCCTTATTTTCACATGTTTCTGGTAAAGTTTCTACAGGAATAAGTCCTTTACTAACTGCTTCGATAATTTGAATGTAATTTTCTACTTTCTGAGTGTCATTGGTAGAGTTCTCTACCTTTGATTTGACAGCTTTTGAAGAATCTTTAACACTGAAGAACTCCTTAATTTTTTTTGATTGACAGGTGTTTGTGTCAACAAAAGATACATCAGATTCCTTGCCATCATCTGAATCGGTTATATCAATGCATTCAGTGTTTGTTGAGGAGGTAATTTCTTCCTGAGAATTTTTACGAACAAATCTTTCCAAAGTATTACGAACCCGTATCTTAACATTGTCTGCCTCAGAACTAGAGCTAACTTCTGCTTCACCGCTAGTAACTGGAGCACTACCAGATCCACATGGTGTTCCTGATTTTGGAGTTTTGGGAGCTTTAGCACTGGGTGATTCTGCATCAGATAGTTTTCTTTTCTTTGATGCAGCAGTTGACTTTGGTGAGACTAGCTGTGCCTTATGCTCAATTGTTTTAAATGGTAATCTAGCTGTAAAATACAAATTTAAATGTTACTTTGCTAATAAAAAACTTTAATGTTTTCATGTTACATGTAAGCTTTCAAAAAGATTGGCACACATGTAGCTATATATATATTCAGAAATAATTAAAGTAGATGAAGAAAAGAATCATTGTTGAACATACCTTGTCTTAGTTTTTTCAGAAAGACTTATTGTAGATGAAGAAACAGGTTGGGAACAAACCCCCTGGATGGTGATTATACCTGTATAGAGGGATAAACCTTCTATAATATCCCTCTATAGAGGGGTATTTGTGTTTTCACTGGATTTATAGCAAATTAGGGCAGAATGGCATTTTCTAATTATATTGGCTATAATCTATAGCAGTATGTGAATCAAGATCTGCACTTTACTAAAAAATTGGGATAACCCGTTTTCTGCTAGTGACAAAACTTGAAATCTATTGTATACCTATCTGAACACCTGATCAACATCAAAAGGAATAGTTGACCTTTAAAAATCATGTTAAATCTAACAATAGAAATTCTGTTCAGTGAGGCATAAGTGAGTAGAATTTACCTGATCATCACAGCTTTCAATCATGGTGGACAATAGATTTTATATTTAATCAGATAAGCAGCAAACTCGGCATGTGCATATTAAACTAAGTACATCAATTGGTGCATCAACTGTTGCAAGTTACTGCCATAATAAGTAGAGAATGCCATTCTACCCTGTTTTGATTTAAATCCAGTCTAAACAAAAGTACCCCTCTATAGAGGGATAATTTTATCACTCTATAGAAGGTTTATCCCTCTATACAGGTATAATCACCATAGAAAGGGTTTGTTCCCAACCTGAGAAAAGAATGATTATCAAATATACCTTGTCTAAGCTTTTTGGATGGTGTACACCCATCATCATCATCTGCAGAGGGACCTGAAAAGAAAAAGATTTTTTTAATTTCAAAATATATTCAAATTCTTTGGCTATCAAAATGCTGTCTTCCTTCTTTTTATATGGCCTAGTTGCACTGCAGCGATATTGATTTTCTTGATTGAGCCAGTGTGGGATTTCTGATTTTTAGTAAGCTTGACACGTGAAAGTCAAACCATGAAGCCTAGTGGGACACAGGAAATTACAAAAAATGAGAATTGCTTACGTACATAGGGCAAGCAGGATACTGGATCAGAACCCCCCCATGATTAACTGTTTATCACTATTAACAGCACAAGTTCCCTTAGTTCATGTAGTTTCTAGATAATTTTTGTATCCTTGGACTCCGCTGAGAAATATAGATTTCATAACAGGAACAAGTGTGTCACGATATATCTCCACTCCAGACATTTAAATTTTAATATGGGGACGAAGTCCCCAATTACGGTAGAAAAATCAATAAAAAAAAAAAAAAAAGAATCGGGGAAAATTTCCCCGACTTTTTCATTCTACTTATGAACTCAAACTCATTAACTTTTTTATTCAGATCTACTTCCTGTTCCGGTCTTGTTGGCATGAGATTTTGAATGAAATGTATATTTATCAACATATCATCAAATATAGGAAGGAATTAATTCAACACCCAATCATTTTTAATAATTGTTTGAAATGAACAAAAAAACGCTACCTGATAACAGCGTTTCTTTGTTTACATTGAATATGACATCATCACTTCAATAACTTCTCATCTAACTCCCTTACAACAGAACCAATATCGGAAATGTTACGGTATTTCCGTTTCTTTTATCAACATGTTTTAATAAAAAAAATTACAGACTTCGTCTCCATTCACAGGTTATGCCTGCCTCATATTATTTAAAGCACGAGGCTTGCCCATCTTTTCAAATGATTAAAATTTAACTGTTGAGAGTGGAGAAATATCGTAATACATGTACACGAGTGTTAGTGGTGGAATCTATTTCTCTAATGATTTTTATCCTTCTGTTTCAAAGATTTGTAGATTTGATTCTGTTTTAAAGACTAAAGTGACGTCACAAATCGGAAATTTTAGAAGAAACCTTAACCAAGAATATTAACAATGTTACATTGCAATTAAAATTCAACCAATCATTTGCCAAGAACAATTTTTTCACTAGTAAGGAGAAATATTTTTCTCACACCGGTCAAGAAATGTGAAATAGCGCAATAATTTAATAGAAAAAGGAAATAATCAGTTGGCAACATCATTGATTAAGGGAAAAATTCGTAAAATGGCGATTATTTAAGAATATTGCGTAAAGGGCAAAACCATCCTACATACAACTTTATTTGAGAAATAGGGATGATATGCTGTATATTTTTATTTTCAGTACCGTATCACATCAGGTTTTTTTCAAATCATAAATAGTAAACAAACTTTTTTTTCAATGTTCATTTTTACCTGAAGAATATTGGTAACTTACCATTGCTAACATTTTGCACACACTCAACTTGTGCCATTGTCTCTTGGTTATGATAAATGATAGAATTTCGTGAAATGTAGAGTGGTTTTCTTAATCTTTTTTTAGAACGGCTAAATGACAATCAAACTTGGCGGGAAGGTGTACCCGCTTAAGTCCGCATAGAATACTGTTCAATCAAACTGCAAATTAATAAATTTTATTGCACAGGTCATTATAAAAAAACACGAGCTGACTTCGAACTTTATTAAATATTGTTATAGACAAGGAAAAATTAATGTAAAATTAGTTATGTGGATATTCACTGCGAAGTTCAAGCACTAACGTCAAGACTTCCGGATGGGAGTAAACATAACTAATTTTAGATTTGTTATTTTTAAGTGAAACAAAACATTACCAAAGATGTCGTTCGCAGGATTAAAAAAACAGTTTAGCAAAGCAAATCAGGTATACCTAGAAGTTCATAAACAAAGTCATACCGACGACTTACAGGATAAAAAATGTCACTATTTAAAGAATATTTTCCACAAAAACGATTATACTTACAATTTAAAATAGTAAATATTTCTACCTGGATTCTACCTACCTGGATTATTGCGGCGATCATTAAGTTGAAAACTTCTTTTGCCGCCTCATAATTTACTTGATATTAAATTACTTATTTTAACTGTGAGCTGTGCGCATAAATAGAACGAATAATTTTTCTGTACTTCTATACATGTTGTACGATGGTTTCCACAATATTTTAAATACTTGTCGCATACATTTATAAACTGCTGCATTTATATTAAAATGTTATGTAGGATTTAA
Organism: Mytilus trossulus; assembly: GCF_036588685.1. Taxonomy (NCBI): domain Eukaryota; kingdom Metazoa; phylum Mollusca; class Bivalvia; order Mytilida; family Mytilidae; genus Mytilus; species Mytilus trossulus. The sequence goes on along the minus strand of NC_086376.1, from coordinate 70,873,029 downwards.
CTTCTTCCCATTCCAATGTTCATCATTAATATGATTTTTTTTTAAATATTGACAGATTCTGCACAAACTTTTACTGTTGAAAGCTATATAATATTAAGACTATTCCATTATGTAGGATTAAACTTCTTCCCATTCCAAAATGTTCATCATTAATATGATTTTTTTAAATATTGACAGATTCTGCACAAACTTTTACTGTTGAAATCTATATAATATTAAGACTATTCCATTATGTAGGATTAAACTTCTTCCTATTCCAATGTTCATCATTAATATGATTTTTAAAAATATTGACAGATTCTGCACAAACTGTTACGGTTGAAAGACTATTCCATTGATCAATGATCCTTTGAGAAAATGAATGGAGACGCTGAGTTGAATTACACCTCTTTTTACTTAATTTCCAAGGATGTCCTCTAGTAGAATTTGTAGATAACTCAAACATATTTTGCCATTTAATATCATCTATCCCATGTAAAGCTTTATAAACTTGTATCATATCATAACGATCTCTTCTGTATTCAAGTGTTGGAAGGCCCAAGGCTCTCAATCTTTCAACGTAACTTAACATTTTTATACTAGGCACTAATTTGGTAGCTCGACGCTGGATCTTTTCAATTCTCCTTATATCTTTCTTCAAATATGGTGACCACACTGTAGTGGAGTATTCCAACAAAGGACGTATAATTGACTTGTATAAAATAATAAACATATCTTTTTCCAAATAGTCGAAGGAAATACGGATTAATGCCAAGACTCTCTGGGCTTTATTCACACAGTTAGTAATATGTTTATCATTTCGAAATACATCAGTCATTTAGGTTCATTTTAACATGAACTCAGAATATAGAAAAGCTGTGCCGGTGGACAAGTTGTAAATTCACTATAAATAAAACTAAATTCAGTTAAAAAGTTGCATGTAAATGCTTTTTGTGATTTTTTAAAGATAAAATCTTTTTGGATTATGTTTTAATGTGTTTGACATGAAGAACAATTTAGTGACAGGTACATTTTGAATTTACATATTATTTAAACAATAAATTAATAGAAAAATCAACTTATTACAGCTGATTATTTGCTGTGTAATAAAGTTTCAAATTTTAATTTATATGGTTCAGCAAGGATTTGTATACACATCCTTGGGTACAGTCATGACAGTGTAGCACTCTTGAATGAGTTGAAAATAAACATGAAAGTCATAGACGAGGCAAATACTTGATTAAAGTCTCATATTAAATGGCTTTGAAATGTCATTATATTGAACATGTATATATGTACTGAAAAGTGATTGCTTTAGTTTCTAGAGCTTGACACAGTATAGATGAAGAAGAATAGCTTCAGAAATTAATGCATCATATCTTTACTTTAGGACAAAGCAAGCCTGAACAGCTGATGACTAATAAAGCATTTCTTGTACACTAAAATATCTTAGGCTATCAAGCAGTTAAATATGTTTTCTGAAAATCAGTACATACTTAAAAAAAATTACTTTTTTCAAGTACCACATTATGGGATATGATTGGAAATAATTCATAACAAAATTCTTATTTCAATTATTATATTTTAGTATTCAAACATTCTATATTTGGCTGTGTCATAGATTAGACCTGGTGCAGATTATCCTTAATATCTTTTTCCAGACATTTATGTTTGAGCTTTTTATTCTTTCGCAGTATATGAGTGAAAAGATAGGTGGTGCTAAAGGTACAGAGCTAGATGATGACTTTATTGAAATGGAAAGAGTAAGTTGTTTGTATATTTATGTGCAATAGACCCCTTTCGAGCTATGTCCTTCACCAGAAAAGTTCTTCAATTTTGTGCGCCTTTCTACCAGATAAAACGGGATTGCTTTTATCCCTGCTCTATTGAAGTTCACTTGTATCCCTGCTCTATTAAAGTTCGCTTGTATCCCTGCTCTATTAAAGAACATCAAGTGTCTTTGTGATCATCATTATGCAGGATAAACTAGATATAATATTTGTTCCGTAAGTACTTAATCACAATTCCCTAAGACAGCAGTACCGAAGATCAATTATGAGAATTAAGTTTGCAGAATAATTTGTGCACTTTGGCATTATATTTATTCAACTACTCGCTCAACATAGGTACGTACATTTTTAAGTAAACGCACAAATGATGTTCACTAAAACCAAAGTTTTTGATAGAAATGCAACAAACTCAAAAGTTTTCTACATGTATGTGGCCGCTACAGGATTTAACACATAAATAAAAGCTTTGACAATCATTTTACATGGAAAATCATGATGTATCACAGTATATTTACATACATGAATATAGATCTATTTGGTGCCTGTATATTTATTGTTTTAAACACACATTACATAGTAAATTTTAATATTAAGCACTGCAGTTTGTATAGGTACAAACTGGCTTGTTCATCAAATATTGTAATGACTGTCCTTAAACATAATGTGGTAGCATGCTTGTCAGTAGTATGGGAGGACATGGGTTAGATCCTTGCCAATTGGTCACTTCAAACTGAATACTTCAAAGTTCCTGTCTTACCTTGTGAACTAGAGTATTATGAAACCACAATGAGCGTGTCCTTCAAGAACAAAGCATTATCATTCATATCATATCATTCTCATGTTCTTACCCTAAACATGCATTAAGATTGTATCTTGTATTAAACAGCTATACATCATCATCAGCAGTCTTAAACACATATTTTGCATTAAAAACCGAATTTTTACTTCTTAAAAGTAAAAAAATGAGCTCTTGATGAAATTTTTTTTGCTTCAGAAAACTGATGTCATGGGTAAATGTGTGGATGACCTGATAGGAAAAACAGAAGAATTTCTGCAGCCTAACCCAGGTAAAAAAAATTTAAATTGAATATTTAAATATATCAAACAATGTCTAAGGCACTGTCATCAGGATACTGGGAATTTTTGATGGAACAAAATTTGAAACAAATGTTATCATGTCATGGTTGATAAATAATGGAGTGAAATTAAACAACGTAAAAAAATATATACAATATATACCGCCATGTAAATTATAAAGTTTTAAATTTTGATTTAAAGTATAACATATAGAAAACTATAGAGGTATCAGATTGGTTTTATCAGAATTTGATATAGGTCCATGGACATCATGTCTGAATCAATGTAAAATTATTGGAGATTTTATATGAAAACATTTAATTTCACATTAATATGTTGCAAATTAATGTAATTACATGTAAACTATCAAGATATGTTTTTCTTCTGGCAGTCATCAGGGTCATGCTTAAATGATCAGGTACTGCTGCTGTTTTAATTTGAAAATAGATATAATGAATAAAGAAAACACCAATCATTTTAGATAAGGAAGTTTCATCCTTTGATTTTGAAAAATATAGCTACATTTACCTGTCCTGAAAGATATAAGAAGATGTGCCAATGAGACAACTCTCCATCCAAGTCACAATTATTAAAAGTAAACCATTATAGGTCAAGGTATGGTCTTCAACACGGAGCCTTGGCTTACACCTAACAGCAAGCTATGAAGAGCCCCAAAAAATTACTAGTGAAAACCCATTCAAACGGTAAAACCAAGAGTCTTATCTACATAAAAAAAATGAGAAACAAGAAACTTTTATGAACCACATCAATAAAGACAACTACTAAACATCAAAAGAGAGATGCAAACAATTGCAGCCAGTTTAAACATTTCAATGGTACCAAACCTTCACCCTTATCTGAAACAATAGTGTAACATCACAAAAAAGAAAGAGTCCTCATGTTTTTACTTTATGTACATGTTTTGCTGATCATATAATATTTGTTTTCTGTATTATTCCAGCCTCCAGAGCAAAATTACGAACAGTTAACACAATATCAAAAATGAGGGGTCAAGCAAAAACTGGTGCCTATCCACAACCAGAGGGTACACTAGGGGAACACATGTGTAAACATGGGAAAGACTTAGGAGAAGATTCAAATTTTGGTAAGTTCTCTTTAAACTTCTTTTGTTTGGGCTGATTTAGGTCTATGACAAACTGTTATAGTTTTTCGTTTTTTCATGTTTTTTTTGCAATTGATACAAAATTGTTCCAGATAATTATAGTACTCTTTATTTAATCAATGATTTTTGCTTTCAATTCAGAAATGTTAACCCTGTGTGTTTTGTGTTTTTTTCCATTGCAATAAGTAGATCTTTACTTGAAGGGTTGCTCATTGTTGAAGACTGTATAGTTACCTGTAGTTGTTAATTTCTGTGTCATTTTGGTCTCTTGTGGAGAGCAGCCTCATTGGCAATCATACCACATCTTCTTTTTTTATATTTTCAATTTCAACATTTTTTTATGCAAAGTGTTTTATGTATGAGGCAAAAGAAAACAAGCTTTGTGTACTGTCAGATGATGAAAAACTTAGGATTGGTTTATGGACTTTTTCTTTAACTTTAACCCGGTGTTCAGGTATTGTGAATTTAGTGGTGATAAATGGAAACATGTATAGATAAAGGTACATGTATTTGGTTAAAAATAATGTGTATGAGCTGGCAGATAACACACATATTTGGGAAATGGAATGAAACTATTTCTGCTTTAATGTGAAAAAAGTAAAATTACATGCATGACATATATCATGTATATCAATGTGAAATTAATTTATATTAAAGAAATAACCATTCAATTGATCTTAGATGAGGAAATATTTTTGAATAAATACATTCCTCATAAATATTTATTTATATAAGGATTTATAAATTGAAATCATTGGTGTAATTCTTTCAATTTTTAAATATTTACATATAAATATATTTTGAAAATGATTGATAAATGATGGTTAAAGGTTAAATAATTAAGTGGCAAACAAATATATATGATTGGTACATGGACATGTATTTGTATAAGGAAATAAAACATTTGATTTTATTGTCACTCAAGTAAATGGTCTGATAAACAGAGTAATAAGCTACTTATGATGAAATAGCTAGCGTTGTTTTTTTTACCAATTTACATGTAAATTAAAACCCTTGTAATATTATGTAAGAATCAAACAAATAGTGGAATTTATAATAGATTACATGTAAATAATATTGATTTATAGTTATGGCAATGTAAAAAAGTCACATATGGCATTGTATGGAGTAAAACAGAATAAATATGAATTTGTGAAATATTGAGAAATTTTATTGTTAAAGGAAGATTATTATAATGATTATTTCCTTAATTCCTTTTACAAAAAACATAATGACATTTTTATAATGATTAGTTTTTGACATTTCACATATATGTGACCTCAGTGATAATTATGAGAACATTTTCAACAGAATACGGAAGAGAAATTAACTTGTCAGATCACAAGACCAATTAAAAGTGTAGTAATTTCCTATAATATTGTAAGAACTACATGTAACTGTATCACTTTTCAACATAATTAAGTATGTTTGAAATATTATATTTCAAACATACTTAATTAAGTTGAAAAAGTGATATAATTTCATTTATATATAAGACTATATAGTTGATAGACTGCTTAACCTACATTTTTTGTACTTAAAGTGTTGTACTATTTGAAGAGGATCTCCCTAATAAGTGATATACTTTACTTGAAAATACAGTAAAAATCTTCTTTGAATGTCCTTCATGTCCTTTATTGTACATTTTTTTAACTAAGGCAGAACTTCAGGCTAATTTCCTATTTAAATTTATAAGAATAAAACAAAATATCAGGCATACATTCTGTCACAAAAAAAATGAATGATATCAAGAGGTTAGTTTAAACAATATTTTATTTTCAAAAAGTGCACAAAATATATAATTATACAATTCAAATACAGAGATTCAGAAACAAGAAATACTTATATAAATCAGTCTCCTTTATCGAGAGGTTAGAATATGTACTGTCCTGTCCCACAATTTTCATATCGAAGCCAATAATATCATGAAGAAAATATTATAGTGAATAAATCTAACAGGGACTATTGAAGATTTATCAATATTTGTATTGTACACATAAGAAGCAGGAAAGGTCTGTATCTGGTGATGAACCTGAAAAAGATGATATGACGTGAACATACTGGTACATGACGTAAACAGATAAGGATCAGTGACAAGAATTATTTTTTTTAGACTAAAGCAGGAAATACATTGTTTGTATTAAAGGTAGCATCTATACTTTATGTGTGAAGTTGGAACCTTTAACAAAAGATGGGTAGTGGGTAATTCAAATGACCAGGGAGTGCTATAATCTTAGGTACATTGTTGTAGATACACCTCAGATAAGGAAGCCCAATCCTAAACTAAAGGTTTTCCCTGAAGAGTGTGATGTTTCTAATAAAAGAACTTAAGAACAATATAGATAGATGTATATCCATTGACTGATGTAAAGCTTCAGAGTAATCCCTGACAAAGATCTGTTACAAGTTAGGGTTTTATTGTAAATATCAAGTGTATTACATAAGTACATAACTTTATAACAAGTGGTGATATGGATAGGTCTTTACTCCCATTCATCTCTGTTAGTGATACAAGTAAAGGAAACGGGACATTAACCTACTTACAAGGCAGCTCAAGTGGATGAAACCAAGATATATACTGCAACTTATTTTCTGTAACTCTATAGTGCATTTCTCTTTTGTTGTAAGGGCCTTTGTTGCTGAGTGGTCAATGTTATGTACCTTTTTTACCATTAGATGGCCCCGTCAGCACTGAAGTTTCAATTGCAACCCCACATTTGACAGCTGCATTCAACTCCAATTTTAATTGACTTTGATTGCTGCATTTCTTGCAGATAGTCTGTGGTTCTCTCTTGGCACCCTGGCTTCCTCCACCAATAATAAAAAAAATCTGGCTGCAATGATAGATCCAATAATTATAAAAGTGACATTTACTAAATTATACATGTTATATCAACCAACCAATATTAATTTTCCCATAACATGAAAGCAAAAGATATAGTCTAGATCTTTTTGCACATTTCAAGTCTTGGTTTGTTGCATGCTCAAATAATAGAAGATGATTTGAAAACAACAGCTTAGTTTCTGTTAATGCTTAGAAAACTAAAATATAAATACATTCAGAGCAAACAAATCCAGTTGAACAGCATAAACTATAATGCACTTGTATGCTATGTGTTTCAAACATTTGTTGATGTATTGGGTTTTTTAAAGTAATGATACTTGATATGTTTATGAGGTTCATGAGGTGTATGCTGTTCCCTAAGTATGGGAATTAAACATATTCAGGGCCGTTCGAACTGGGGTTCGAATTTAGGGGAGGCAGAGGTTTGGGGACAGCCGATTGATGCTGTTTTTTTTCTTTCTCAGTAAAATGGCTAAAAATGACCCGATTTCCTTCAATTTCCTTAATTTAAGAAACTCATCAGTAATGCTTGATCCTGAAAGCAATTCTTATGCAAACAGTTGCCTCACCTGCCTCATAGGTAGTTATGACCCTGATATTGAATACAAAAGGAAATATGTATCCCTAAGTTTTGTTTATAGATTTTAATTCAAATCTAGAATTAGAACCAAAAGTAAGGATCTGTCACTTTTCATGGCACTGATTGTAGATGTGTAAGTTTGGTAGACAGATTTTAGTACATTGTACTAATGTACTTCCTTTCCCTCACCAAGCTGCAATGAAAATGAGAAGAATCTTGAAATGAGAAAATCAGTGAAACTGTCACATTCTTAAAAAGAAATGTTAGATAATTTAGTTTCTTTTTTATTTTCTCATTTAAATAAGGAAAGTGAGAAAAAAAATCCAATTTTTTTTTTAATTTTAAACATGCTGTTTATTCTCTGAAAATATGAAGCATCTTTACAGGGAAATAAAAATAACATAGAAATACTTCATTTTATTTTATTTATAGATATGTTTTATGCAAATAGTGAATCAGGATTTGTTTTGTCACGATTTAAATATTTTGTACTATATTTTGAACTTCTAAATAAGGGGATTTAACTACACTTCGATGTGTAACATACCATGTATTATTTAACACAATACTTAACATGGAATAGATTTAAATCTTAGCAAAAGATTATGCAAATTGAATATTAATTGGTGTTTGGAGAAGTTTTTGTTGTTAACTTTATGGTTGTAATTTTACGACATAAAAATGTCAGACAGGTCTGAAAGGATTTTTTTTTTTACAATTTAGATAAAATAAAGAAAGAAAGAAAGTTATTCAAATAAAAACTAGCAAATGTGTCTTCTTTAACTATACCAAATATTTCTTTTATTTGTAAATTTTGTACCAAACAGCCTTCTCAAAAGGTTATTATATTTATATCAACACAGATGATTTGTATCAAGTATGCCTTCACCCAAAATGCTAAAAGGTTATTTGTATCAAATATGCCTTCTCCACATATGATTTGCATCAAGTATTCCTTTCTGAAATGTTATAATCAAAGGTTATTTGTATCAAATATGCCTTCTCCACAGATGATTTGTTTCAAGTATATCTTCCAATAGGAGATTTGTATCAAATATGCCTTCCTTAAAGGTGATTTGTACCAAAAATGTCTTTGCCATTGGGGATTTGTACCAATTTTTTTTTCAGTTTAGTGGCAATAATTTCATAAATAAGCCACTTTTTTTCTTGTAAAGGTATTATGTACAAAAGGATAAAATCCTGTTTAACTATTCAAATTGAAAATGGAAATAGGGAATACATCAAAGTGACAACAACCGGACCAAAGAGAAGATAACAGCTGGTACATGAAGGTCATCAATTCAATTGATCTTCAATGCAGCGAGAAAATCCAGCAACAGTGGTGGAACGCAATATACCAGTTAATATTCCTATATGCTAGTAGTAAAGAATCACCAAGCTTGTAACTTACTAATGTGTAAATGTAACTGTTGTACATATATGCCAGTATTATAAAATCATCAAGCTGATATACTAATTGGTAAATTGGTATTGACAGGATATAGAGTGAACATCAATGTAAAGGGACCACACTTCTCCAATAATCGATAATGTATGCTTTTGGCAGTCTTTTGTCTGTGAACTATTTAATCATCCTAATTACTAAGGGACCTATTATTTATGAAAATGACAAGTGCTTTTGACAAGTCATAACAAGTAATGATTGCTTTAATTGGTTTATTGTATTACTGCTGACATGCAAATAAACAGTTATTCTTATATTCTTTGTCTGTAAAGGTGGTTATGTAAAAAGAGATTCATTGTGTGAACTTTGAATGTTTGTTATTTCTTTGTCTAATTATAAACAGCATAGGGAATAAAGTTTAAAAAAAGATGAACTCTTTCATCTTTGTAGTGGAAAACACAATTAATATCTTTTGTTTAGACATCAATTTTTGTTTTTGACATTTATGTTTAGAATAATATCATTAATTATATAACTACATTGTCTCCAGGAGCCTATTTATTTCATGAATAAAATGTTGAACCCACACTTTAAATCTGTAATAGTTAAACCTAAATTCAGTCATTCATTGATAAATTATATCAAAATTCCACAATGCCTTAAGGATGAATTCTAATGTTATCGATGAAAAGGTTATTTGTAACATGCATGTTTCATTTCATATTGATGGTAAAGTGGGTGACCTGATAGGGTTTAATTGTTAAATTACTACAGATGAATTCAGATACATAGGTTGAAGACATCTCTGAAATAAAAAAATGTCATGCTTGATTGAATTTCAGTAATGGATGAGTTTGCATATGAATGAATGATAAACAAGGGCTAGTCAACGTCTTTGTATTCGTTAAAGATCATTGAACATATGAAATATGCTACAACTATTGAAGTTGTTATACATGTACGTTGAGTTTTGCATCTCAATAATTTTAGCAATAGAAAAAAAAGTAATGGAGAACATTTTCCCCCCTGAAGTAATCTTTGATCCATCACAAATTGTAAACAGTCTTCATTTCAAAAAATCTCCAGAGATATTGCACGGCTAACACTTGATCATTCTAAATCTACTTTTCTTTCTCAAATTCCTAAGAGGATCTTTTTATTTAGCAACTGGACACAGAGGAAGACTTCCTTTATGGCAAGTGTTGTTCAGATTTCTTTACATGTGAAATATTCATTCTTATCATATCTTAAAAAGCATGATTAATTTTCTTTGTGAAGTTTTGATAGTAGAGGATATTTTCATTTCCTGTCATATATGCATTGAGCATAATATTTTAGTTTAAATGCTCATTATAAATCTCTTTAGAGGTAAACAAGGCCTTATAAGGTTGACACATATATATCTGTAAATAAGTGTTTTTTTTAAATTATTCAGATAATTACTCAATATAATTTCACCTATGATTTAAGACTTATGAAATATTGAACAGGATTGTTAATACTTTTGTACTTAGATATTTAATCCTTATAATTCCATGAAACATTACTGTTGCTATGTGTGGCATACTTGATTTTTCTTTATTTCTATATGATACAATATGTGTAATGGTTGTCAATTGTATATGTAATGATCAGTCATCATACCTTGACCACATTTTCATGACCTAGTGAAAGAAAAAGTTGCTGCCCAATGATTATATGTTAAATTAGATAGAGTATCTAAAAAAGAAGATGTGGTATGATTGCCAATGAGACAACTATCCACAAAAGACCAAAATGACACAAACATTAACATTTTTTCTCACTGTACGGCCTTCAACAATGAGCAAAGCCCATACCGCATATAGTCAGCTATAAAAGGCCCCGATAAAACAATGTAAAACAATTCAAAGGAGAAAACCAACGGCCTTATTTATGTAAAAAAATGTTTGGTAGATAGATCATATATGTGTACTTGTCATGTAAAACATGGGTCATGTTACCTGGAACTCTTCTTTGTATATAAATCAACATTCCAGTTTTATGATATATGCATGCACTTTTAAATTCTCTTTGGCATGAATGGTTTCATAAAAATATTAAATGATTTGGTGCATCTGTCTATGTGACAACAATGCAAAGCAGAAGGTTTTCTTATCAGATGTGACAATCTGGTGAGCATATTTCTGACTATATATAAATTATACACCCAGCAGTGTTGAACTTAGATTTTTATTAATACAATGTTTATAATTGCATGTTCTTACACCCTTATGAGGTCAGTTGTCTTAATATTATTGCAAAGTCAGCTAATTCTGTTAATATCTTAACGCCAAGGTGCTGTAAAGTTTATAGATTATCTATCCCCAGGCTACATTAGGTTATCAGACAATTGTTGTATAATCTTTAAATAGTTGAGGTTGTAAGGTCTATTTAACATCTGTAATGTGAAGTAAATATAGTTTTATCATTCAAGTAGTCAATATTGTATCCTGTAAGAGATATACATACATGTACAATGTATACATATTGATTAGAAAATTGTAGATGATATTGTTTGTCCATATAAGGTATTTTCCATCAACCTTTAGCTTTTAAGACTATTTTTCATTGATTTTGTGGAAAAAAATGAAGTAAAATCAGAAATTTACAGAGAACAAATGTCTTTAAAAAATTGCCCTGTATGAAGAAAATATGTTAAAATCTAGAAAATTGGTAAATGTAGGGGTAAATTCAGTAAAAAATCTCCCATTGACTTTAATGCTAATCTATGAGTGGAAATAAATTTATACCTGATTTACCTTTAGAAATTAAAATCTTTCATATATCATTCATGAAAGTACAAATGTAGCCCTATCTTTTGCAACAATAAAAACATAGGGTCATGCAGCATTTTTGGGCATTCACATGGCCTTGTTTACAAACAATGTAAATTCGCACTGAATTCCCATACTGACCCTCATTACTTTTCAACCCTGAGGGGAAAAAAATTAGTACATTCAGCATTTATTTTTTATTTTTTTTCAATTCTAGTTTTGATCCATCTACCAAAAAATATTTATTACAAACATTATCTGCCAATCAGAAGACCATATAACTTCAATGTTATACAGAAAGCTCTCCCTTAAATGGGCGGTCCCTGATGACGTATATTTATTTACTGAATTTAACCCTGTACAATGTAGCTATTGCTTCTCACCTTTGATTTTTTTTTTACAGTACATATTCTGTATTTAAATATATTTTTTTCATTTATGTTAAATCTGACTGAGTGACTCTAAATGGCCTGGTTAAGCTTTTAACTTTGAAAAACAGTTGCCTCTACTAGTATTTGACTACATGCAATAACATGGCCAGAAAGTCATGAAACTCTGAGGTACAGTGGCATAGCCTGTACTTGACTCTGGCATTCAATAACACAACCTGAAAAACCTTGTAACTTTGTGTACAGTGACCTGTACCATTATCTACCACTCAATAACACAGCCAGAAAATTCTGTAGCTTTGAGGTACAGTTGCTGGTACCAGACTCTGCCATTATAAAAGCATGATCAGGAAGTCCTGTAACTCTGAGGCACAGTGGCCTGTAATAGACCCTGCCATTCAATAACACTGCCAGGAAGTCTTGTAACTATGAAGTACAGAGGCCTTTACTGTCTGTAGTGGACTATGTCATTCAAACACATGGTCAGGAAGTCTTGTAACTCTGAGGTGCAGAGGCCTGTAATAGACCCTGCCATTCAATAACACTGCCAGGAAGTCTTGTAACTCTGAGGTGCAGAGGCCCATACTGTCTGTAGTGGACTATGTCATTCAAACACATGGTCAGGAAGTCTTGTAACTCTGAGGTGCAGAGGCCCATACTGTCTGTAGTGGACTATGTCATTCAAACACATGGTCAGGAAGTCTTGTAACTCTGAGGTGCAGAGGCCCGTACTGTCTGTATTGGACTATGTCATTCAAACACATGGTCAGGAAGTCCTGTACAGTGGCATGTATTAGACTGCCACTCAATAACATGGCTAGGAAATAATGCTTATAACAAATCTGACATTAAATGTTTTGGTCTTATAATCCCATGTAGCTTTTTACATATTGGATAATTAATTTGTTGTAATGGATCTTTTTTTATGTAAAGAGACAAATATGTTAAGCCCACATGTATTTACTTATTCTTATAGCTTAAGCACATACAATCTGACAGTAACATTGATTTTATCTGTAAACTTTCTAGACACTTGTTTGTTTATTTTGTTTGGAAACAATGTGTGTGATAGAATTCCTTATGAATTCTTCCTGTTACCAGGAACCATGTGTCATTATTACATTACTGTAGTGTCAGAGGTATAACTGATTGAAATAGATCATTATTGTGTATTTAGTTCAATTGATGTTCAAGGAAATACACTTATTAATGTCTAGTAAATCTTATAGATTGGTTAAGGTTGTGCATTGTATGTACATTTAAGATTTATTATTGCTCTGATGTAAAATATAAAACTTATTGGGGATTAAATTTGAAATGTGAAATAAATATGATTGACAAACATCATCTGTATTGTATTGAACAAATAAGCCTTCAATAAGTTACAAAAAGTTACAGAATAGATTTTATATACAATATATGCCTTATATAAAAAAAAAAAAAAATGTGGTATGATTGCCAATGAGACTGAACTCTTCACAAGAGACCAAATGACACAAATTAACAAATATAGATCACAAGATGGCTTTCAACAATGAGCAAAGCCCATACCACATTGGCAGTTATAAAAGGCCTTGAAAGGACAATTGAAAAACAATTCAAATGAGAAAACTAACAGCCTAATTTATGTACAAAATAATGAAAGAAATAATGCTTAGAAAATGGCAGGAGCCTGTAAAACCTGACAAAAATCAGATTACAGACTGTATCTACCAATTGGATCAACGAAAAACAATTGTCAAAACTGACTTAGTTCAGGCATTTACCCTGTAAATAAAAGTTACTAATTTTACTTAGTACAATTTTAATAGGATTTTTTCTATTTTCAGGAGAATGTTTAATTGAAGCCGGAGAAAGTTTTAAACAATTAGCTGATTATAAATATTCCTTAGAAGACAATGTAAAACAGAACTTTTTAGAACCACTGACTCATCTACAAACAAAAGATATAAAGGAAGTCAATGTAAGCTTCATATGTAATGTATTCCTTTATGGTTTGGTTTTGTTTACAAGTCTTTTGTCTGGCAACACATGATTAAATTGGTAGCAGGACTTTACAAGTTTCTAATGCAACTTGTTGATCACTACATACATATAAAGACGTTATTGGTAGAGATCAAAGGAGTAAAACTTTTTTAATGCACCAATGGTTTGTAATTTAATATTGCTATAAGGTATCACCACTTCTTTAGAACCTGAAGAAATGAAGAAAAAACCAACAATAGCAATCTTACATATTTTTTTGTTTCAAAATGTGCATTTCCCTCAAGGCTCTTTTTCCCAAAAGTCTGAATTTCATACAATAATCAATATGTATACGCAGTCTACAGAAAGACAACCTCAGATTATAGGATATCAAAAAAATTTGAGATATACAACCATAGTCAAAAGGCATCTGATTTAGGACAGTCATATAACCTTGATGAAACCAAGTTATCGATAGTAATAAACTTATCTTTAATAACCATGATGAAAATTATAGTAATTGAGACATCAACAAAATATTGTTAGTCAAATCCATATGTAAAGACACTCTACTGGTATAAACTAATTACAGAAATATTGTAGTTATATGCTGTTTGTGAAGTATTCCAATGAATACTAAGTTAAGGCTTGACTCAGAAATTTACACCAATAAGATTACTTAATTTGTCATTTTAAGCACAGACTTTGTACTCCATTACGTTTTATGACTGGAAAACCATGAATACTTTTTAGAAAGATTATTGTTTTTGGACTCAACCTATCAAAATACTAGATTTTGTGTTTCAAGCAAATTTTGTACTCCTGAGTTAAGTTTCATGTCCGTAAGCCTTTTGGTCCTAAAAAAAAATGGGTTTTACTATCCATTATTCTTTTTATGGCCTCGCAACGAAGTTGTCAGTGCCATATATAGTTTTACCCTTGTTCGTAATTCTGTAATTCCGAAATTCCATTAATCTGAAATTCCGTCAATCCGCAACAAACCATTATACAGAGTTTTTTTTCTAAACGCCTTCAGATATTGGGCTGATATTTGTTTATGTGAGTTAACCATGATGAGTTACAGATCAAGTTCCAGTTTTGTTCCACTAAGCTAATTTTGTCGAAATTTACGGGCTATGGACTTTGATAAGTTGTTGAAAATCACAGTTATACAGATTTTTTTCTAAACGTCTTCAAATATTGGGCTGATTTTTGGTATGTGAGTTAACCATGATAAGTTACAGATCAAGTTTAAGTTTTGTTCCGCTTGGCTAATTTTTGCAGAAATTACAGGCTATGGACTTTGATAAGTTGTTAAAAATCACGGTTATACAGACTTTTTTCTAAACATTTCAGATATTGGTTTGATTTTTGGCATGTGAGTTAACCAAGATGAGTTTAAGTTTTGTTCTGCTCAGCTAGTTTTTTAAGAAGCTACTAGCTATGGGCTTTGATAATTGTTGAAAATCACTGTTATACAGATAAAAATTATTGAAAATCACAGTTACGGTATACAGACTTTTTTTCTATGGGCCTCAAGATTTTGAGCTGATTTTTGAAATGTGAGACTACCATCATGTTTGTGTCTACATGTGGTATTGAAATTGCAGATTTTTCATGTTCTTGAGATGGGGCCATTTGTGTCGCTTTGACACATCTAGTTTTTCTTATAGTTCACTTATTTATTTGTCAAATGATTTAATGTCATGTTAAATTTTTCAGCATCATCGGAAAAAGTTATCTGGTAGAAGATTAGATTATGATTGTAAAAAGAGAAAGAAGGATAAAGGTTTGTTTAAGTTAGATATATATTATCAGCAATCTTAAATTCATTCTGTTGTTTTTAATAGAGAAATCTGATTATGCATTTAAACATATTTCGTGACAATCTTAAATTCATCCAGTTACTAGAATCTTAGAGAATTAGATGTATATACATTCTGTGAGACTGTGACTTTCTTAGATTCCTCTAATTGTTTAGAAAAAATGGTATTATAAATGTGCTATGTACATCATATTCTGTGACAATCTTAATTCCTTGTTTATTCACTGATATCTAGAAAAATTATCACTCCTGGCGTTAAATCTTATTGGATTACTTGTTTATTTCCTTGAGACAAATCCTTCTTTTGTTATCTGTCTTTTTCACACCAGAATACTTTGCACTGCAAACATTGATTTATAATACTGGACATCCCAATACTTTACTTGTCTGATATATAAACAGACATTCTAATGAATTAATTCACAAGATTAGCCACGGAAATATGTATGGTCCTTACGATTGTGACTCTCAGTGAATACTTCAATTAATATTTATAGTCAATGAAAACATCAGAATTTTTTGGGGCGTGGAGGGTATTCTGTAAGGAGTTTTTTTATTTAAAAACTAATGAGGTTGTTGGTTTCTTCTGCTATATCACATTTAACCACATAAAAAGAAATATACAGTCATGACAGAGTAGAAATTAATTAATTCCGGGAAGTTTTACACTCCTACCTAGGAGTCTACTCCCGTATTCGGAAGAAGAAGAAGAAATATTATTGACAAAAATCTAAATTTTGATGAATGTTTATAATTTTTTTATATTTTTACTGTAAAATTTACATTGAAAAACTTTATCATGATCCAATATATGTTTTTTTTAAATGGACAAAACTGTTCACTGTTTATACTGTATACTGATAATTTATTCTATATCTTTCCCCAGGAGGTAAGGACATATGCACTAGAAAGTCTAAGTATTATTTTCATTCTTCGCATGATGTTAGGATATACTACAAACAAATGTTTTCACAAAATTGATAATTGTAGGTTTGAACCAGTAAAGATTTATGTAGGTCTTGTGGAAATATATAAGAGATGAAACTGTTTATCAAAGATATAGAAAACAGTGATATTTTTAAGGAATATACAATACACTAACAAAAATATTCAGCAGAATTACAACTCTTATGTCCTTTTTACTCACTATAAAATGAAATTTTAATAGAAAATAACAATCTGCTTCTAAACATGATCATTGGTATATATGAAATCATTCCCCTGTGGGATTTGATTGAGATAAAACAGTAATAAAAAGGTTGATTAAAACTGTGCTTTAGGGTGGAGAATAAAGTGCCTGCCAGTTAATTTGAAATAAAGATGTTGCTATTATTTTTGAGTGAAGATATTTGTTTGTAGTAATGAACAGTGATACATGTACTGTCAAATTTTTACAAAAAGAAAACACAAGTATCACTGCTGATCAAGCTTTTGACCCATCTGATTTTATTAAAACATCAGAATGTTTATAAACAATAGCTTATATATGTTAATGTACTGTCTTGTCCATTTGACCAATCATTATCATCATGTATATTTGAAAATTTGTATTCAAATTTATTTTAAATGAGACCTTGTTGTCATAAACATTTGGAGTATGATTATAATACCACGACTCAGAAATCCACCAATCAAAATACTTGATTTGGTGTTTGGAGCACTTTTGTTATCATAACACTAAGTAAAGCTTATGAATTTAGTCCCAAGGCACTTGGTCTTAAACTTAACTCAGTACTAGGATTACAAATGTGTGCCTTAAACACCAAATACAGTATTTTGATAGGTTGATTTACCATTACACGTCTGAGTACCACCATCATACTCTAGAGTGTAATTACCAAGAGCGCACATCAAAGATATATATATATTCCCAATTTGCATAAACTAAATTAAGAGAATAACTGATATTTCATGTCAAATGACAAGGCAGTATGTTAGTCTTTGTCCAAAGAAATGCAGAGTGTGTTTTATAGATGTCAGATAGATATAAGCTTGTTAAATGCTTGAGATATCATTCAGTTAATAACCATAGAATATGTCATAGAGTTCAAAATATAGAGTTCATTTGATAGTTGTGAAAATTTATTCATAGTCATATCTCTCTTTTTGTGCTATTTTACTTCATACACTACATATTTGAGAAAAGAACATATTTGTACCTGTAAGCAAATTATTTTAGGAATAAAGCATTTTATAAATATAGAAAATGAGTATGAAAGGAATTTTTCACCAAATCTGATGGACTTTTAGTTATTTTGGAATGGAAAAAAACACCAGGAATGTATGTTTAGGAATAAAAGCTGTTCCATTTAAACCTTTATGGTGCCCAAGAAAGGCAATGTTGAAAATGAGATAATCAATATAGAGGCAATTTTAGAATTATTTACTTACTTTTTCACTGTATCATACAATGTTAGGCACCCACTCATAGTGAAGATTTTGAAGTACCTTACCTGGGTCCTTTGCATGTTTTATGGAACAGCCTTTATGCTAGAATATTATTTTAAGATATCATATGCTACAAATTGTCTATTTCCTGTTCAAATACAAGCAGACACAAAAAACACAAACAGAATTCAAGAAAGAACTAAAAATATTCTGTTAAATATAAAGCAGCTGAAATAGACAACTATCAATTATAGAGAAAGCTAGGGAGATATTCATTCTTGTTATGTCTTATAAATAACATAAGCATATTTGGACACGAAATGGTTTTAGTAACTTTCCTGACCATATTCATCAATGATATGAGACATTTTTTCTGTGTACCAATAACTTATAGTCCATTGTATAATACATGTCTCTTCTTCTTTCATGCTATTTCTTTCACTCAAGGAGAAGGTACTATTGATTTCAATGTATATTGCAAATGGTGGTCAGTCAGGCTTTCAGTACTATTTACAATCATATCAATAAGGGAATATTTTTTTCTTAATCATTTGCTGAAACTTGATTCATGCTTATTTTTTGCAACTTTATTCAAATTTACACACATAGTGCTAATTTTAATTTTTTTAGGGGGGGGGGGGATGTTTTATTTTCCTCCCTTGTTACACTCTCTGTAAATTTCAGAAGAAGAAAAAAGTGATAGTAGATTTTTCCATTTGTATCACTTTAAAAGAAATCACCAAAACCGTTTGGAATATCATCTTAAGACATGTAAATGAGTACAAAAGATAGATATTGAGAAAAACTCAAAAAATAGCAAACATCCTCATCAAAGCAAGATACTTACAACCACAAGATATGAATGGAAGGTTGTGAAAATCCCAAAAGGACTTGTAAATTTTGATTCCCAGAAAGATTGATTTGAAAGGTTTATTTTAGTGGTACATGGTGATTTTGTTTATTATTTGCTTGATTGTTGTTTTAGACAGATTAATATAGTCAACTGTGCTTAGTATTCGAACTGTTCATTAAGAAAAAACGTAGGAATGTAAAAGGTCTCAATTTATCTTTGAAATATATATATGAAATATATTTAACTTAAAAATGAAAACATAGTCATACATATCAGGTCATGTTTTTTTTTATAAGATTAAAGTCAGATATATGACCTTGAGATGTATCATTTTGGTAAATTTGTTTTGTTGGATTGCTGTCTCATCGACATCTTAGGACCTATCCTACATCTCTGTTTAAATCATTCTGCTAGTATTTTCTTTTTGGGCTCCATGGATGTTTTAATGGACAAAACAGCCATTTTAAAAAATAATTCAATTGATACAAGAATGAGTTGAATAATATATTTAATTAAAAGCTGATGGCAAGAGAGAAAAAAAAAGATATAGTTAAATTATCAACTTTTAACCAATCCATACCTCATTATGCTCCTATGCACAAATTTTTATGATCAGCAAATTTGGGTCCAAACCTTAAGTCAGAGCATTAATCCTCAACAGGAAAGAGTTACATATGGATTTCTCAACAGACAGTCACCCAGAATGCAACACATATTAGCTCCTACTTATGTGGACAGGGTATTAAAAAATGCTCAAAGCAAGTTTGATAAATATCATAGTCCTGATGAGTTCTGTAGCTTGATTTTTATCACATAAACATATAAAAAAAGGGTTAAATTTGAAAATAGATTTTAAACTTGTACTATTTAAAATCTTCCCTACATACACACCAGACAATACATGGACAAACCAACCGAAAATCAAATTGTCAGGTGAACAAAAAAATCTGAAAGAATTGTGCAAACTCACTTTGAATTAATGATGAGGAAAAATTTCTAAAAGTATAGAAACATTTAGACTTAAAAAAAATCAAAAAAATACAAAGTCCTTTTTATAATCAAAACTGTTAACTTTTAAAAAATCTGAGGTAAAATTTACTGCTAAAAAATCGTAAGGAAACTGCTAGAGCATATTATCAGTTCTAAACATAAATGGCCATTTTAGATAATTAATGTGGGATGTAAAGCAAAAGTTTTGAACAGTTTTAACACACTATTATATGTATCTTTCATATATTTGAAATTTCATAATTAGCATGTAGATATTTTAAAATAGCTTAAAGCTTAAATATATTTTGCACTATAATCATTTTGCCTTTTGTTTTCATTTTCCTATTCCATTTGTTCATTCTACAGTGTTATGATTCAATATTAAATACAATTCTGAAAAAATATAGAATATAAACAAAATTTGATGTTCCTATAATTTAAAATTTTCAGTGTTTTCTTGAATTGAATTCAAAATAAAGTTATATTTGTTATGATTGGGTTTATGCACTATCGTCCATGTATCTAAATATAACTTTTCAGAACCTTGCAATTGTTCCAAAATATCACGGAGATTTCGACTTGTATCAGTTTAATGCCTATTTATCAGAATGTAGTCCATAATGCTTATTTTTTAGGCATCTTAGTTTACATGTTATATTTCCAACATTTATTAGGGAAAAAAATACTGAAACCTTTTTAAAGTTATGGACAAATCTTCATGAACAAGACTTAAAACAACTCATACAAAAGTGGTTTAAATAAACCATCTTAGTTGAATATTTAATGTTTGTGTTTTGGACTATTGCAAAGTTTGAAAGTAGCAGAAGGGAGGGAATATTTGACATTGCTGACAATGAACATATAAAATTAAATCCTACAAGATTTGATTCTTACTGTTCTTATTGATGTTGCCTGTGGTTTTAGTGGTTGTAACATTAGGTACATAGCTCAAACTTATTAATTATTTCATATTAAATATAGTACATGTACCTCTTTACAAACAGAAACAACAAGCAAAGGCGCAGGTAGTATTAATGTTTTATTATATTAGAATGCTCTAATTAACCAGATAAATGAGTTACCTCCCCCTTGGAATAGAATATTTAATATTATGCTGTCAGTATCAAAATCATCAGCTTCAGTAAAAATTGCTTAAAGCATGAATATCTTATTGACTCTGCTTGAAATCTTCAGTTTTCTCCAAATCATTATCATATAACTGGAAGAACTGCAATAACAGTGAAAACATTGAAATAGGTATGCCAACACAAAGATTTGAAAAGCATATTTGAGATTTTGAAACAGAGAAATTTAAATATTTTAATGAGCGATCCAACACCAGGACAAACATTTCTGTCTAAGGTGTCAATCTTCTCATGTGATTTCCTTTGGTTACATGGAAATACAACTTACTAGTATTACAAAATATGTTCTAAAATTTAAAAAAGCAAAACATTACTGTATTTAAACCTATCAGTAGGATATTTGGAATACAAGGAATACAGCAATGACTTATCAGAATACATAGGATAGTATAGGATATAGGGAGCATGCAAAAGAAGATTTCGGTTCTAGGAAACACAAGAATAACATGGACCCTCTCAAATAACATGACTTATAAAATTTGTATGAAGTTGTACCATCAATAGCTGCTCAAAGGGAAATATTTTCCATAATCATTACCACATGTTGCTTAGTTTTAAACAGAAAATAGAGTTTGCTTGTATGTGTCTCTATTTTCCAAGAATATCATGCATCTGAAGTGGATTGTCTTAAGTTTTCAATGTTTAGTTATATTCATGTGTATAAAGATTACTCAATTTTGATACCCTCTTCCTAACTGAAAATGACACTATTATGTTCAAGACATATGATGTATACTGAAAAAGATAGGAAACATATTGTTATGAAGGACTTCCTCCCATTTGATATAAACCTAGAAGTGTTCACATATTCAAAAAAAAATTAAAAAATAAAAAGAGTTCTATTAGTTGTCAAACATCAAAAGTTTAGATATTCAACAAAGAGGTGATGTTTAAGAGCTGGAAAAAATATAGGAATTTGCGTGTATATTGTTTTTTATCAGCTAGATATTGCAATATGTGCATGCAATGTGCTTTATGTATTATGTGTATGTATGGCATGTCTGGTTATAGATATAGAGGTGTAGGGAAATACCCTGTTTCCATGGTAATTGTTGTGGTTAACAATGTTAAGTTGTTTGCATGAGGGATTAAAATATGAAAGCATTAATGATTATATGATTTTTACATTCCACATTTTTGAGTAATTACGCAGATAATATTGAGAAAAAAATAATTTTAGGAAAAACAAGTAGAGCACGATAAGAATATATTTTGAAACCGTAGAAGGAAATATTCACTATGGTTTGAAATTCAATCTGCTTTGCTAATAGAGACAAATATCAACATTTTAAAATTCCTCACCACACTATCATATTATCTATGTCATTCCTCGGTCATTCAAATTATGCAACAGTTATCAAAACTAGAGTGTGTCTTTCCTGACGAAATGGACCTTGTTTTGGCATGTAGTTTGATAGTCATGAGTTGGTGTCTTTTAATCACATCTACTTTTGAGAAAATTACAGCCCATGAACTTGAACTTTTGTATGAAATTTTTTTTTCTGGCTGTGATGGCATGCTTGAATTTTGGTTCATAGCTGAGTAATGATGCCTCAGATGATTGACTTTTCATTTTGTTATAGATGTTTTACCTTTGAATGAATTATGTCCCTTGTTAAAATCTAGTTTGATATTGTGGTATCAGTTGTTTTCCATAGGATCATATTGATTATTTCCTGAATTTGACTTATTTTTGATTGTTTACTGAAACATTTTTGTTTTATTAAAATATTATTTTGATAAATAGATTTATGCTGATTTTCTGATTTTTTATATAGTTGAGTTGGTACATTGTGATAATTAAAAACAAGAAACCATTCAAATTTTATTATCATACTAATAATTATCATTAGCCCTCATGAGCACCAACTAACAAAAGCTGGTTTTAGAAAATTTCTGGTGTATTAAGTTTTCTGTCTTGTTATTTCATAGGTTTATGTTAATTATATTTCCCTATAAACACTGATTCACCTAGTATTATATTATATTTTGCAGGATCTCAAGTTACAGACGAAGATCTAAGAGTAGCTGAAGAAAAGTTTGATGAATCAAAACAATTAGCAGAAACTGCAATGAATAACCTCTTAGAAAATGATGTAAGTCATTGTTACACACCAACAAAATATTCTTCATCAACTCATTTCTGACCTGTTGTCCTTCTTTTTATGCCCCATTTATGGGCATTATGTTTTCTGGTCTGTGCATCGTTCCATCAGTTTGCCCGTCCATTCGTCCCACTTCAGGTTAAAGTTTATGGTCGATGTAGTTTTTGATGAAGTTGAAGTCCAATCAATTTGAAACTTAGTAAACATGTTCCCTATGATATGATCTTTCTAATTTTAATGCCAAATTAGAGATTTTATTCCATTTTCATGGTCCACTGAACATAGCAAATGATGGTGCAGATGGGGCATCCGTGTACTTGGGACACATTCTTGTTTTAGGGAGTTTGTGTCATGATTATACATCTGTATGGCTGATTTTATATACACTGGTAAGGTTTAACAAGTTCTGCTCCACTTATGCCACCTGTTTGTGTTACTCCTATTAAATATGTCAATAATAAATATAGGAAGATGTGATATGAGTGCCAATGAGACAAACTCTTCAAGTAACAATTTATAAAAGTAAACCACTATAAGTTCACATCATGGGATTGGTAGTTGGCTCTTATATAAAGCTAAGAAATCTGAAAGTTTGTAAACCTATTGTCATGTAAATTTTTGACTGCATGAGAAATTTTGAAATTGAACAACGTTTCTTAGGAGAAGGATAGACAAGACTGTTACCAGTAAAACAACACAGACATTGAAGAAAAAAAATATCCAAAATAAAACACTGAAAACTTAAACTGGGGCAAAACTCCTTTAAACAAAACTATGGGTAATCTCCAGTGATAATGGAGGGATATATATATACTGCTTCATATGTGGTTCCCATTGTTTAGCTTATTGTAAGTACACATTCTGCATTATTAAAGTCATAGTGATATTTCAATTATGGAAGAATGGCAGGGTAGAATGTCTACTATGATTGGAACATATCTATGGTTATCTGTGAGACAGAAATTCCGTAAAGGTCAACCAACTCATGATGGCGCCTTTAAAACTTTTGAAGGAGTGACTTCAACTTTATCACTAGAAACCTTTGTTCAATAGCTTCTTTGTAAGCAGCAACCATTGATTAATGGAATTATGATAGGAAAGACAAGGTTTAAAAATATCTTCACAAATGGAAGATATACATTCCATATGCAGCCGCAGGTGCTGGTGGAATGATGCAACAAAGACATAGAGAGAGCTTACAGAGGCTTTGCCCGTTGTCCAATCCAATTCAATTTATTTGAATAAAATACTGTTCAAACTAAACTAAAGACATGGAAGGTTCACAATTTGAAAACTGAAATCATCTTTTTTTTTTAGTAAAATTATGTATTAAACTGACTCATTTCTAGGTGTCAGTCAATACTTCACCCATACTTAACTATACCTTAAGTATCCTTTATTTTTAAAAAGTTAATGAGTTAGATGAGTTCAATAAAGTAACCAATTTTATTCTTCATGACATATTAGGAGTTCTTAAATGAATTAAGTCTCATGTATATTATTGAAAAGAACAAATCTACACGAAGTGGGGCATAGAAATGCCAATCAAAAACATTCTGTAGTGCACATATAGTCTCATACACCAAAGTATGATAGCCTGTATTCACAACTCCTGACATATCAATGCTGAATTGTTAATAGTTTACTTTATTTTACAGGTAGAACATATATGCCAACTACAGTCATTTATAGAAGCTCAAGCTGAATACCATCGATCAGCCATGGAAACTTTACAGGCTCTAGTACAGACTTTAGAAGACAAGTAAATACCAATATTATTAGTTACACAGTGTGCAAATGTCCTAATACAGGAATTTATCGGGTCAATAGAATTCATATCGGGTGTAACAAATTTATCCTGATTTTGCTATCACACCACTTGCTTATGTTTTTTCCATTATTAACTCTGTATTAGCACACTGTGTAACAAATTTAACCTGATATAAAATATTCCCTGAGGGTGTTTCCAGCCTTTTTGTTTGATCTTAGTGTGTTTGCTGCATTTATTTTAAGCCGTTTGTCCATTATCTTTTCATCCGTCGTCTGCCCCAAAAGTTTTAGGCTTCCAGTCGCCATCTTGCAGACGTAAATATACAAAAGGGAAGCAACTCCGAATTTTTTTTTTAGTAAGTCAATGGTACAAGGGAAATAATTCCAATTGACTTGATAAAAAATTGTACTGACATTTATTAGGACAATATCAGCCAATCAAATTGCGAGAAATTACTCTAAATCAGGATAATGTATTTTATCGGTAATTCGTATATTTTCCCTTTGATCTTACTGCCTAATATTTTCAAGTATCAATGTACTGGCTGTTTCACTGAAAATATAAGGCAATACATTGTGTGAAGTCATAACATTGCGTGACGTCATAATTACTGATAAACAGAATAATAGGTAGTTTCGTTTTTGATAATGACTATATCATGTGGAATATCTTAACTCCCCCTATCGGGCTCGTCTAGAAATTCCACATGATATAGTCAGTATCAAAACCTCAACTACCTATTATTCTATATTTATTGATGCTCTTTGAGTGACTTTTTGGTTAAAAAAATTATTAAATCTACATTTAGATTTTGCAGACCCGCACTGCAAAACAGCTAATCTTGGTAGCAGTTTAAAAAAAAATGTATTACATATTGTAGTTGTATACAAACCAATTTATGTGTCACCTTCTAGTTGCAATTTATTTATTTAATTTGAATTTTATAAGGCTTTTAAGGTAGTATGGGAGTATAAAATAAAAATGGTAGAATTTGTTCATACTTTGCCAAAATGTAGTATTTGTTGATGGATGTTCAAAAATATAATAAAAATGATAGATTATCGCACATTTTCTCAAGCTACAGGTTGTATGGATTATACAGGATAAAAAACTGTTTTGTGATTAGAAACTTAACAAATGATAGAATTGTAAAATAAATTAGAAAAAGATAGCTCACACACAATGCGTTGAGAATATCAAAAGAAAAGATAGGGTCACCGTACGTTTTTTCTGTCTAAAATACAAAATAGGAAAATTCCATGTAGATTCCTTCAGAAAATGAACTGTTTTAAAGTTACCTCCTCTGAAAATGTCAATTAAAAAACATTAAAAAAATAAAAAATAATCTTCACTTGTAAAAATATTAATATTGATAAGTATTGTTCTTATAATTTAGTTCATTTAAATGAAAATTCACATATATATCTGCATTCCTGCATCAAATTTTGCTAACTTGATAGAAAATCTGGACTTTTTTTGCAATCCAAGATGACAAAAGACACCCATACCACTTTAAATTGTTGTTCTTTATTGAAACAAATATTTCCTAGCAAGAAACTTGTTTCTTTTGAGTACATAATTTTAATCATGATATTCTAGTTTCAAAACCCCAGTTTTTAAAACCATTCCTGATGAAAATTAAAATATAATTAATTTATCACAAGTTATGTATTTAGTTTATTAAACAAATGAGTTTTAATTGTAGGAGAGAAAATGCTGGAAACCGACCAAGAAGGGAACGAAAAATGCGACCAATTTCTGAAAGACGAAGCTCCTCTCCTGACCACTTTTATGAAGCAGCACCCAATGACCTAACAAACCATGGCAATGGTGGTTTTAATTATAACTCTTCTTCTAGTTTTAATTCGGGTAAGATAAAAAAATTATTAAAGAGTAATGGAGTTAACTGGGTTCAGTATACTGTAAACCAATTTATTTTTGCTGATACTTTATTTCACTTATAGCCCTTTCTAGTCAACCTCACAGCGATTTGATTTCGCAATTTTCTAAATTTTCTTTATGTAGTTCAATAAAAAAAGATCCAAGTTAGGTTTAGAGTATGGTAAAGCTTGAAGATTTTTAAAAGTCTTTGTAAATTTTGTATTTAGCTGAATGTTCCATTAGAATTCAGATAACCAAAAATCTGCTTTTACTTGAGTTTAAACATATAAAATATTATATTAAACAAAATATAGACTTTGCACAATATATTAATGGCATAAAACAGAGGATGTCCCAATCAGCTGCGGATATTTGAAAATGAGACTGCAATTTGTATATTATATACTGTTATATTAAGATATAAACATTATCTTTTTAGCACCAAAACCAGAAGCTTGTTGTGAAGCTTTATATGACTTTGAACCAGAGAACGAGGGAGAGCTGGGGTTCCAGGAGGGGGATAATATCAAGTTAATATCTCAAATTGATGAGAACTGGTATGAAGGATCTGTAAATGGAAGGACAGGATTTTTCCCTGTTAATTATGTCAAAGTTGTGGTGGATCTGCCTCATTAGAATAATCTCATTGCTGACTGTTTTCGTTGTTGGTTTTTTGTGTACTATGATTTGAGCTTCCAAATTTTATTGTTGACAAGTAATATTCTTAAATAGGATTAAAAAAAATTATTGTGGATAGCTAAGATTCTTAGATAATGATTTAAATTATTAAATGTATAAGGAGACAAATAGTGTAATGCAATAGTTATGCAAGAATGAAGTTGGTTTATTTTAATATACGTTGGAAGACATTTAGTTAGAACTCTATTATTTTAATTTAATATTTTAGTATATCATTGAATAGAACATTTTTATACGATTCAAAATTTTCGTCGTATATTGCTATCACGTTGGCGTCGTCGTCGTCGTCGTCGTCCGAATACTTTTAGTTTTCGCACTCTAACTTTAGTAAAAGTAAATAGAAATCTATGAAATTTTAACACAAGGTTTATGACCATAAAAGGAAGGCTGGTATTGATTTTGGGAGTTTTGGTCCCAACATTTTAGGAATTAGGGGCCAAAAAGGGCCCAAATAAGCATTTTCTTGGTTTTCGCACTATAACTTTAGTTTAAGTTAATAGAAATCTATGAAATTT
The DNA here is from genome assembly GCF_036588685.1 of Mytilus trossulus. Lineage (NCBI taxonomy): Eukaryota > Metazoa > Mollusca > Bivalvia > Mytilida > Mytilidae > Mytilus > Mytilus trossulus. Next base: position 70,844,909 of record NC_086376.1, on the reverse strand, counting down.
TGACACAAGGTTTATAACCACAAAATAAAGGTTGGGATTGATTTTGGGAGTTTTATTTTCAACAGTTTAGGAATTAGGGCCCAAAAAAGGGCCCAAATAAGCATTATTCTTGGTTTTCGCACAATAACTTTAGTTAGAGTAAATAGAAATCAATGAAATTTAAACACAATGTTTATGACCACAAAAGGAAGGTTGGTATTGATTTTGGGAGTTTCGGTCCCAACAGTTTAGGAAAAAGGGGCCCAAAGGGTCCAAAATTCAACTTTGTTTGATTTCATAAAAATTGAATAATTGGGGTTCTTTAATATGCCGAATCTAACTGTGTATGTAGATTCTTAATTTTTGGTCCCGTTTTCAAATTGGTCTACATTAAGGTCCAAAGGGTCCAAAATTAAACTTAGTTTGATTTTAACAAAAATTGAAACCTTGGGGTTCTTTGATATGCTGAATCTAAAAATGTACTTAGATTTTTGATTATTGGCCCAGTTTTCAAGTTGGCCCAAATCAGGGTCCAAAATTAAACATTGTTTGATTTCATCAAAAATTGAATAATTGGGATTCTTTGATATGCCAAATCTAACTGTGTATGTAGATTCTTAATTTGTGGTCCAGTTTTAAAATTGGTCTAAATTAAAGTGAAAAGGGTCCAAAATTAAACTAAGTTTGATTTTAACAAAAATTAAATTCTTGGGCCTCTTTGATATGCTGAATCTAAACATGTACTTAGATTTTTGATTATGGGCCCAGTTTTCAAGTTGGTCCAAATCAGGATCTAAAATTATTATATTAATATTGTGCAATAGCAAGTCTTTTCAATTGCACAGTATTGTGCAATGGCAAGAAATATCTAATTTCACAATATTGTGAAATAGCAAATTTTTTTTTAATTAAGAGTTATCTTTCTTTGTCCAGTATAGTAAGCAAGAAATGTCTGCAAGAATTTTTTTTAATTGGAGTTATCTTTCTTTGTCCAGAATCAACTTAAATCTTTGTTATATACAATATACAATGTATATTCACTTTTTACTACCAACTGATAAATTTAAATAATCTTTACCATTCAGTGATAACAAGCAGTTTTTTTACATCATGTATTTAAATGAGTAGTAATTGTTGCAAACTCCATTAGAATATTTTAATTGAAATTAGTTTTGGAATAAGGGAAAGGGGGATGTGAATAAAAAATTGGGTTAAATTTTTCTCATTTGAAATTTCATAAATAAAAAGAAAATTTCTTCAAACATTTTTTTGAGAGGATTAATATTCAACAGCATAGTGAATTGCTCTAAGAGAAAACCAAAATTTTAAGTTCATTTGAATACATTCATTCTGTGTCAGAAACCTATGCTGTGTCAACTATTTAATCACAATCCAAATTTAGAGCGGAATCCAGCTTGAATGTTGTGTCCATACTTGCCCCAACCGTTCAGGGTTCAACCTCTGCGGTCGTATAAAGCTACGCCCTGCGGAGCATCTGGTTAATACATGAAAGGCATCATATATCAGTAAAGATATTGTCTATACATAATAACTCATGCATAAATTATACTTTCTAAGGAAAATATATTGGGAGTTTCACTGAAGACAATTACCAATTTTCAACACAATATTTTTATGAAAACAAGGGAGTTAACTTATATTTCATATAATAGCATTACTTAGAATCTGGAAAACTACAAAACAATGTAAAATTATTCATTTCCTTGGAGACTTTAAGAATTTTCTATGGAGTTCAGAAATTTAGTTTTTTTACTTTTCCCTCTAAATATAAACAGATAAAAGCTGAAAAGACAATGTACATTGTTTTGTTTGCATGTCTGTAAGTTATCCAATATTCTGCATCAAAACTTCTATGGTCGACAATAAAAAAACATTATTTGTTCTTTAAGGTGGCAAGTAAATATTTTATGTCTTCTTTTTTTTAAATTTTAATAATCATTTGTTTATGTTAGTTATGAATTTTTGAGATGTGTTTTTCATGTCAGCTTCTGTAATGCTTAAGCTTAATTTTTGCTTGAAATGGCATAAATGATTTGAATAATGTGTAGATTGAATTTAGATATAAACCAATTTGTATTTTTTTTTTCTTCTTCATAATTTTTAATCTTAGAAAGATCATTTTTTAAATCCGTGTGAAAAATGATGATTCTTTTAGAGTTACCACTACACATTGAAAACATATACACAATACCAAATGTTAAACCATACTGAAAAGATGGGACCAGTAGATATGATTAATGTTGTTGAACAGTTGTCCTTTTTTAAATTAGGAAACAAATTAATAAGTGTAAAAATTGTTGAATTTTGTCCTTTTAAAATTAGGAAAAAAAATAATTAATGTAAAAATTGTTGAATTTTTATGTAAATACTGTTAATTTTTATCAGATCATGACTTTATAAGTATGTATATATTTATATATATCGCTCTATTATCTTAATATACCTAGAAATACCAAAAATACCTCTGATGGAATTACTAAAAAGTAAGGTCAGGACTAAACAGAAAGTTCACATGCATTAGTCAACAAAGTTGTTTCAATGAAGTCATCTATAATAATTATTTTGAGGGAGTTAAGTTACATTTACAGTTTCTCCACTCTCAAACTAACGAAAAAATCCACTAAAACTCACAAAATTATTTCACCAGTTTAGGAAGACTTTATGTGATGTCATGAAACAGTTGCATACATGTACAGCCCTTTTGTTGCCATGACACTCACCAATTAAATAAGCCTCAACAAATTAGAAGACACAAACCTCATTGTCTTTTGAAGATCTTTTGTATTATTCTTTTTCTGAATTAAGAGATGTGACATATTTTTAAATAAACAGCAAACAAATGACACAAATGACAAAAATATAAATATTTAAACTATGTAGGTTATCCATCGATCTTTGATCTTATTCTTGATGTCTTTATGGGTTTGATAGATGGAAAAAGTCTCCTTTGTAAAGGGAGATAATTGAGGATTCTTTTTTAAGTAGACATTGTAAACTTGATGAAAATATCTAATGATTTTCATGTGGGAGTTTGTATATTTCTGTAGACAGGATTGTCTATAAATTAACAGCCTGGCTGTATCATAGAATACTAGATAATTATAATCACTTAGCTTTGCTATGTTTCTTGAGATTATGTGATGCTTAGAGCTTTTGTGCACATTGCCCAAACAAGTCCCAATAGCTTTAAGGCTTTTGTTACTGTTTTAGTAATTATCTGTATTTAGAATTTGAGTTGTATCTTTAAAATAATTTTACATCAATTGGTTAGCCTCAGAAATAGTTTGTTAATAAAACCCATGTTTGCTTAAGAACAAGTTGATTACATTTTCAGCAAAAAATTTTGATTTAAATTTTGCATAGGTATTATTAATGAGTTAAAAGTCCCTTGATGGTGTCATCAAGGATGCTATATTTTTAGACCAGAAGTCATTTTTTTATGCTTCAGTCCATTAGAATACCATATAAAATCCTGAAACAAAACATTCCTTACATTTAGTAGGCATTAAAGTATGTATAGATCTGAAATTTAAGAGATTAAGCCCATTACACTTCATAATTATATATGTTTATTACTTTCTTCACCCTCAATTACTTGTGTAATCTGCTGAAATTGTATACTTTGTAAAACACATCTTTTAAATTTACCCTATAGTTTGAGCTGATTTTATCTTTTTTCAAAGATATATTGTTATTTCACATTTTTGCAATATTTGTTTAGATGTAATATATAAATTCTTTATGGCATATTTTGTTTTATACAAATGTTTGATTGAATTCACCTGTAAAACTTATTAAATGATCATGCATATTCTTTCAACTTACTTTGTTTATTACAACATGTTGATTTTCTGAAACCATAGTAGTTAAACTGGTTAAAAATTGATCAACAAACCTACAACATAAAAGCAAAATGTGGTATACAAATAAAGTTAAGAGTAGTATATCGATGTTCAAAAGTCAGTAATTGATATGACTGCCAACAAGACAACTCTCCACCAGAGACCCATCTTTAGGTCACTGTACCGCCTTCCACAATGGGCAAATCCTATCCCTCACACAGTCAGTTATAAAAGCCCCTAAAATGACAACTGTGAAACATTTGAAATAAGAAAACTAAAAGCAGGATTTATGTACAAAACAATTAACAAAATACAAATATGATATACAGCAACAGGTGTATGAAACTATGGACACTTTCATCATTCTTGAGTTATGTCCTTTTATGAGCATCATCTGTTGCAATGGGGACACATTCTCCGTTTAATTTTATTAGTACTGGAGAAATGTGTGACAATTTATAAATATAAAAAAGAAGATGTAGTATTATTTCCAATGAGACAACTCTCCACAAGAGACCGACATGATACAGAAATTAACCACTATAAGATCATTTAAAGATCATTCAAAATATTGAAAAAATTTGTATTGTCCAACAGTAAGTACTTGCATGGTACAACTCAAAACTGAAGCTGCTGACCAATTATGACGCCATTATGTTCAAAATACATGAGAAATGTGTGAAAGAAAACATGTTTGACTAGCATAGTCTGATTAAGGAAATACAGTATAAACAGATGAATGCTAAATAGACACCACTTTCAGATACATTCGTGTGCACACAGCTCATTATTCTATTATGATATATTGGTGAATTTTGGTAAATTAATTTTAGGTGTTTGTTGTTATTCTGTGATGTACATGTTGAAATTTACTATTATACCATTTATCTATGCATTTCTCTGTCCTGAGTGTTGCTGCATGTTTTGTACTGTATTTCTGTCACATAATGTTGTTATTTTAGCAATATTTTTATGCCCCACATACGATAGTAGAGGGGCATTATGTTTTCTGGTCTGTTGGTTTGTTTGTTCGTTCGTTAGTTTGTTTGTCTGTACGTCCGTCTGTCCAATTGTCCGTCCGTCTGATCAATCGTCCCTCCGTTCGTCCCGCTTCAGGTTAAATTTTGGAACTTAGTACAAATGTTCCTTATGATATGATATTTATAATTTTAAAGCCAAATTAGACTTTTGACCCTAATTTCATGGTCCACTGAACATCGAAAATGATAGTGCAAGTTTCAGGTTAGAGTTTTTGGTCAAGGTAGTTTTTAATGAAGTTGAAGTCCAATCAACTTGAAACTTAGTAACACATGTACCTTTTGATATGATCTTTCTAATTTTAATTTCAAATTAAAGTTTTTACCCTCATTTCACGGTCCACTGAACATAGAAAATGATAGTGCGAGTGGGGCATCCGTGTACACATTCTTGTTAATATTGCAATATAAGTGGGAGGTTTTACTAACCATAAACGCAGGTTCAGTCTAGATTTTTCTCAAAATGTCCTGTGCCAAGTCAGGAATGTGGCAGTTTGTATCAAATAGTCCGTTTGTATATATGTTGGCATTGTTTTTCAAGCACTTCAGTGTATCTGTTGTTCTTTTCTCTTCTAGTTAATGTGTTTCCCTCAGTTTGGTTTCTGACCCGGATTTGTTTCCGTTAAATCGATTTATAATTATTGAACACCACAGCCTTACGTCAGCAGCAAAATTCTTGTATAAATAGATATTACTGTGCATATTGCTGTGTGTTTGTGTATTCTACATTGTCTAGAGGTATATTTGGAGAGTTAATATATCACAAAACAGGTTTAACCTGTCCCAAGTCAGGATACTCTGCCCTCAGTTATCTAGAGTGTTTTTATTTAAACTTAGTTCATTTATATGTTTCGGGAGACATGTCCATGTTCATAGCACTATTACCCAGGTGCCGGATTTTCTCACTGTGCTGAAGACTCATTATTGGCCTTCGGCTACTTTCTGATCATTGGTCGGGTTGTCTCTTTGACACATTCCCCATTTCCATTCTAATTTTAATTTGATATTTCCTGGCAAACAGAGCTGCTTGAGTGCTGACTTTGTTTTACATCTTAATTACCTGTTCTAGTATTTTTTCTTCGTCTTTTTAACTAATTAACCTTTACTGGTAAGTCTATTTTTGCTTATAATTTTCGGCTTGTCTGGGTACTTTTGCATCGCACCAATGTTTTGTTGTGGTGTGGTGATATTTTTTTTTATTCTTATCTTTCATTTTTGCTCATTTGCTTTGTCTTCATGTCATTTTTATTATGATTATAACACAATGTTGACTGCTCTTTTTTTTTTTAATCTAAACTGCTGGTGGACGTTTCGTCCCCGAGGGTATCACCAGCCCAGTAGTCAGCATTTCGGGGTTGACATGCACATCAATAATTTTTATAAATTTCCTGTAAAAAAAACTAAGGATTTTCTTATTCCAGGCATAGATTACCTTAGCTTTGGCACAAGGTTTTGGAATTTTGGATTATCAATGCACTTCAACTTTGTACTTGTTTGGCATTATAACGACTTTGATATGAGCGTTACTGGTGAGTCTTATGTAGACGAAACGCGCGTCTGGCGTACTAGATTATAATCCTGGTACCTTTGATAACTATTTACCTAATATGTCTGTTTGTTTTGTTCACACATTGCTGTCCAAATAATGGAATTTCATGCGGCTGTTTAGCTAGCAAAACAAGATTTAATTCACCTTAATCTACATAATGAAATGTCAGGAATATGATAGTCGTTTTCAATACGTTTGATGCGGTTGAAATTTTGATTTTGCCACTTGATAAAGAAATTTCCGATTTGAATTTTCCTTCGAGTTCGATATGTTTATTATTTTACATTTGGAATGTAATGTTTCAAAAGAAATATACAACATTGTTGTTTTCTCTGCTTTAGCCTTCTCTCTTTTACCACTTTAGACATTGACTTTCTTGTATTATTAGGCATTTCTTATTAAGGTTTATTATTGAAGTGTTTTTGTATTCTTGAATTCCATTTCTTGATTCCCGCTATTTATTTAAGTTAATATCATTAATTCGTATATTTTAACTAATTTGATTCGTTCAGGGGAAGTCGCATGTTAAACTATATTTTCGAAGGTAGATAAGAAAGAAAACGGCGGATAGCAAAAAGCATATTGCACGGTTATTTTTAGAATAGCTAAAACGTAAAATCACAAAAATACTGTGAAAATCAATTAGGAAAGTTCATAATCACATGGCGAAATCAAATAACAAAACACATAAAAAAACGAATGAACAAGCACTGTCATATTCATGACTTGGTACAGGCATTTTCAAATGTAGAAAATGGTGGATTGAACCTGGTTTTAAAAACCGACATATTTTGTGACTTCATGTGTTAAAAATTTCATTAAAAATATCTATGATCGAGTATTAGAAGATCAAAATTCTTCAAATAAATAAGATGTAAAAAAAAACAGTAAATGAAATAACAACTAATTAGTTGTTAATGTCTATGTATAGCTAGGAGACAATATGTTGTCTATTATACATTCCAACAAAATCAAATGACGATTTTGATACAAATATGGTCGGAAATTGATAATATAACAATTATAGCCTATTTATGGGGTCAATACAGGATATAGCGACCCAAAAGAAGTATATCGACCTCGGACTTCGTCCTCAGTCAATATACTTCTTTCAGGTCAATAATACCTTGTATCGATCTCATACAAAGGCTATAATTGTATAATTTTAATTTCATCCATTGATTTTGTTTTACTGAAATATGAATAAAACCCGATAAGGCATGCACGTATATTACAAAGCAGCCATGTCATTTATTAAGTGAGTACATTTTGAGAATCCTTATTTGATTGTTTTATCTGTGTCATGTTTTGATGGTAATACAAAATATTGTATAAACTAAATGCAAGAAAATACAATGCTCTTAAACATAACTTACAGGCAACTTTATGTTTAAAAACCCACCTTATCTGTGTAAAGGCCATCCTTCATTCTACTTTCCGACTACCATATAATAGAGCAAGTAAATGATGTTATAATGGAATTTTACCATTTTCATATGATGGTTCTACTCATTCTCAATCCCTTTTGTTACTTCTCAATTTGTCTTGTTTTCTCTTTCTCAAAGTTAAAAAGAATAGGTTTACATAGTATATTTTATTTACCATTACTTATTTAATGAAATTATTACACATAATAATTTTGCTTACAATATCTCTATTGTGGATTCATTTTTTTTGTGGGTACCAATGTATGTGGATTAAAGAAAAAAAGTATTTTGGTGGATACTTGATCCATACACATACAAGACCATCAAAACATTGCCCTTCGCTGATCATTTAAATTCTTGGTTCACGTACCACTGAAATCAACAAAAAATGGTCTCCCAAGAATAACGAAGAATCCACAGTATTTGGCTTATAGTATAATTCTTTCTTTTTTGAGGAGTGTGTCTTCGTATGTAATACAAATTCTATCTACAAAGTTATGAATACTAGACAAGCTGATATCAACAAGGAGATACTATTTAGAACAGAAACATAATGAATTCTTTTAAGATCAAACATATTTGAACATCATGAGACAATTGTACTGCAAGGGATGTGGATTCTTATACATTTTATATCATAAACAAAAGTTATTATCATTATTATACTTATATAAAAGGATACTGGTAAGCATTAACCTTTAAATAAAAAAATCATTAATATTCTTTCCAAATTCAAAACCTAAAATAAAGTGCTATGCTATTACATTTTAAATGTATTTCATGTTTGTATGTAAATAAATAACAATGATTTAACATTATTTGTTTTTTTTTAAAAACCCAATCAAAGTCATAAAAAACTATTATGAAGGTCAATGCAGTTATTGATTAATCAATAAGTTCATTCAAAATAGTAACTGAACTATAAAGTTGTATGCAAAACTAATTATCTAATCAAATCTACGCAGTGTATACAATTAATATTTGGTTTAACCTTGGGTAATTTTATAAAGAACTAACCTGATTAGCAAGAGAAAGAAATGGAGACAAAAAAAATCAAAACCAAGGTGTAAACAAAGACTAACAAAAACCAAAGGACACTTACATCAACAATTATGAATAATAATTAATCGATATAAGAACTAAAAATAGATATCTAAGATGATATTGATTTTTACTGTAAACAATAAACATTTCTAACATAAACATTGCTTAACAAAGATTTATAATAATCATGTTGGTTTTACAGGTATATTTAAACCTTGTGACTAAAGATGTAGTGTGTTATATAATGGTTGATATGGAAATGTGCCTCTTGTACGATATGTGAGGTAAGCTAAATGTATTTATTTTCTTATTTCGCTTAGCTTTAGTTTTTAATATTTGCTTTGCTTTTATTGTTACTTTTTGTGATTAGTTGCTTTTTGATTTAACAAGCATGCAGCTTACATTTTGTGTAGTTTATATTATCAACACAAGTATTGTTCAATAGCCTTTGGTACATAGGAAAAATTGCGACATATGTTTTCATATGTTTAACATATGTTTTTCATGTTTGAAAACATATGTAAACATATGTTTAGGCCCGACATGAAAACATATGTTTAGGCCCGACATGAAAACATATGAAAAACATATGTTTATAAAATCATATGAAAAACATATGTTTTTCATATGTTTTTTATAAACATATGTTTTTCATATGTTTTCATCCCAGACCTAAACATATGTTTTCATATGTTTGGCCTAAACATATGTTTTCATATGTTCGGCCCAAACATATGTTTTCATATGTTTTTATATTGGTTCTAAATATATATTTTTTTTATGGTTTTTTTTTTTTATTTTTCAAATGCATTTATTTTTTCCTGTACTGTATATGTATTTTTGTTTGGTTTGCTTTTAATGGTTTGAATTTTGTTGATGTTTTTCTTCTTCATCATCTTTTTTCTTCTGTCAGGAACTCATTTTGAGTGTAAATACTTCAATATGACTATTTGAATAACCCCAAATACTTGATTCCACAGAAAATACATGGCAAAATCAAAAGCTCTAACAAATAAAAAGCAACTGTATACATAAGCATTCCTTTATGCAGAAAAATAATTATCAGTCAGTGCTCCATAATTTGTATTGTATATCTAGTAAAACTTTTTTTTATTAAGTTGTTGTGCCTCTATTTTCATATTTTTGTCTCTTAGGTATACCCCATTTCTATTGTCTATGTTCTATTTTCATATTTTTGTCTCTTAGGCATACTTACTTACTTACTTACTTAATCCTGTTGCCCCTTGGTGGAGCATAGGCCACTAACGATATTTCTCCACCTTGTTCTGTTCTTTGCTAGCCTCTCCAGATCATGCCACTTGTACCCTTCTTTCTCCATCTCGGCTGCAACATTCCTTCTCCAGGTTTATCTTGGTCTGCCCCTGCTGCGCTTTCCTTGTGGGTTCCACTGTAAGGCTTGCCTTGTAATGTTAGTTTTTGGCTTCCTCAGTGTGTGTCCTATCCATCGCCATTTTCTCTTTTTTAACTCTTCATCAACTGGGGATTGGTTGGTCTTTTCCCAAAGATCTTTGTTTGATATTTTCTCAGGCCATCTGATGTTAAGGATGCGCCTGAGGCAGTTGTTAATGAAGACTTGAAGTTTATGAAGCAGGTTTTTTGTTGTTTTCCAAGTCTCAGCTCCATATAAGAGAATGGTTTTTACGTTTGAATTGAACAAGCTTATTTTGGTCTTAAGTGTGATATTTCGTGCTTTCCAGATTGACCCCATCATGTTAAATGCAGTTCTGGCTTTGCCAATTCTGATCTTTACATCTTTATCTGAGCCGCCAAGATTGTCCACTACGCTTCCAAGGTATGTAAAGGATTCCACTTCTTCTAATGCTTGGGTGTTAACCATCAGACTGGCTTGGGACTTTGTGTTTGACTTTAACACTTTGGTCTTGTTTTGATTGATGGAAAGGCCCGTTTCTGCTGCTCTCTTTTCAACCTGCTCTAGTTTGTCCTGCATTTGTTGGTGGTTGTGAGATAGCAATGCAATGTCATCGGCAAAGTCTAGGTCATCCAGCTGAGTGAACATGGTCCATTGGATGCCATTTCGTCTGCCATCTGTGGCTTGCTTCATGATCCAATCAACTGCCAGGAGGAATAGCATAGGTGAAAGTAGACAGCCTTGTCTTACCCCAGTTGTTATATCAAAGGCCTCTGTTAATTGACCTTCATGTATAACCTTACTCTGCATTCCTGTATAGGTGTTTCTGATGATGGTAATAAATTTTTCAGGAATGCCATAGTGTCTCATCAACTGCCACAACACATCTCTATCTAAGCTGTCAAAGGCTTTGGCAAAGTCGACAAAAACAGAATAGAGTGATGAATTGAACTCTTGTGATTGTTCGAGGATGATACGTAAGGTTGCTATTTGGTCTGCACATGATCGGTTTTGTCTAAATCCAGCTTGGTTGTCACGAAGCTTTTCATCTATTGCATTTTTGAGTCGGTCTAACATAACTCTATTTAAAACTTTCCCTGGAACTGATAGTAGCATTATTCCTCTATAGTTGTCACAAATGCTTAAATTGCCCTTCTTTGGAAGCTTTACCATGTGTCCTTCTTTCCATTCTAGCGGGACCTCTTCTTCTTCCCAGATCTTTCCAAATAGCTCATATAGCATTTCAGTTGCTGTTTCAATGTCTGCTTTCAGAGCTTCTGCAGGTATGTTGTCAGGACCTGGAGCTTTGTTGATCTTTAGCATTTTTATGGCTTTCTTTATTTCTCCTGTTGATGGTCTTTTACAGTCTACTGCCAAAAGCTCTTCCGAGGGTGGGATGTCAGCTTTTCTTACAGGCATACCCCATTTTTATTGTCTATGTCCTATTTTCATATTTTTGTCTCATAGGCATACCCCATTTCTATTGTCTATGTTATATTTTCATATGTTTGTCTCTTTGACATATCCCATTTCTATTGTCTATATTCTATTTTCATAGTTTTGTCTCTTTGACATCATCCATTCTATGTTTGCCTCTTTGACATACCCTAATTCTATTGTCTATATTCTATTTTCATCTCTATGAAATTCCAAATTTTAAGTGTCTATATTCTATTTTCATATGTTTGTCTCTATGACATACACGATTTCTATTGTTGATAATCTATTCTAATCTGACGTATGTGATATTTCTTTTGTCTATATTCTATTTCCCTCTGATGGATGTGATATTTCTATTGCTATATATATCACCATACACATTGATATGTAATTGTCTACACTGCTACATGTAGCTATTACAGGTGCTAGTGCATGCAGCCACTTTTGTGGCCCTTTAGGGCTTGCTGTTTCATGTGAGCTCTGTTTTGAAAACCGTACTTTGACCTGTAATGGTTTACTTTTACAAATTATGACCTGGATGGAGAGTTGTTTCATTGGCACTAATACCACACCTTCTTATATCTATAATTAAGAAAAACAACTAGATTGAATTTTGAGTTCAATATTGTATTAATTTAAAATGAATGTTCTTTGGTTCTGTTTCTTTACTTTTCAGTTCCTGAAAATAAAAAAAACAGAATAGAGTTTCAATGTCCACTGAGGTGCACATATTGCATCTATCAAGGGCAATAATAATAAAAAAGGCACTTGAATAAAATTATAAATAAAAAAGTGTGCTTTGAAAAAAGGTTCTTTTTCTTGTACAGGTATATGAAATATTTTAAACAGACCTTCAAGGGCAGTATTACAGTATACTATGTGTTTTATAAAAATTGAACCGATGAGAGCGCTTACAAGGCCATTTTCCTTTATTAAAAATGTTCAAGGGGCATAACTCTTTTGAAAATAGTCAATCTGTCAAAAGTAGTGAACTTGACCAAGATATTGCTGATATTAAAGTATAGTATAAGTTTTATAAAAATCTGACAAGAATTGTACATGTGTTGTGATCGTATTTCGGTACGTGATCGTTGTCCGGTATTAAGATAAACCGCGATGTTTTGTAGTATAAAAATCAGAGATCACGTAGTTTAATCAATTTAAAACTATATATTTGATGTGATCACATTGGACTTTATTAGTTTATATCATTGCTTAAACCTGAGAATGTTTAATTAATTAGAAAAGCTTACTTTTACTAAAATTGCCAAAGTTCGTTACAAGTTTTCATCATTCATGTACGAGTTATCCTTTCTTGTATAGTAAATAGTTCAAACTAGGATCATTTCAGGAATAACCCGGTTAAATGTGTGTTCATTGTTGATTGAATATTGTATATATTGTGTGATAAATTATATGAATTGATTACGTTAGTCTTTGTATTATTTTAGTTACTTTTATGTTTCTATTGAGAAATTCCGCGAGTCAATGTGTTTTACGGGAAAAGGGACGTGTTTTGACGTCAGCCGGGTTTTGGGAAAACAAACTTGGTAAGCTTAATTTTAAATGCCCAGCGGAACGGATGTTTTTCGTAAAGCAAGCTTCATTCTAAATTGGGGATTGATTTAGATCTAGTATTTAATTAACGGAACATTATTTAAAGTATGTATTTGAATTTTATGTAAAGATTACCAGTATTTATTTCGTCATAAAACGGTGAAATCCGTGACTGATATTTCCTGGATTCTGATTCAATGTTATTTTAAACCAGGGGGTTTCCACATTTATATTTGGCAATCTATTGATTCTATTGATATTTATTACTATTTAAGCGTACTTAACGCAGATTATTTGATTATTTAACTATTATATTGAGATTGATTGTGATATTCTATGTTTTCATGAAGTCTGAAGAAATAATAACGTTTTTAGAAAATTGAAGTACGTTCTTGACTTTTTATTGCATTTTGAATAGTTTTGACAAACCGCTCGCAAAACGCATACATTCAAAATACATGCAAGACAAATATAAACACCTTACAATCATTCCATAAACATATTAACCAATGTCTGCCATACAATATGTAGTTTTAATTTTTAAATGGTTCACATTTTGCATTCTTAAACAAGTTGAAGGTTACTTTATGGTACGGATTTTGATTATTGTTCATTGCCTAACAGTGAGTCGAGTGACCAGTAAATGTTTTATCTTTGTTCTTTAGTTTTTTAATTGATCGTTGTCACATTGAGGATCATACCCCATCTCCTTATATCATTATTCTAGTTCTTTAAAAACATTCTACGGTTAGAAGAATAATATTAAATTATTTTTTCTTATTTATTTTAATGTACAGTGGCAAGTATTTAATGTATATTGAAGACGAGAACAACTTTTGATCTTGTAAAATATACAATTCATAATATAAGGTCTGTGCTGCAAATGCTATAATTGTTTGAGCTTCTCATTTCTCATGCGTGTGCAGCAGAAGCAGATGAGACTGGTAAGGATTCGTCGATGCATACTTGACATCAGAAAGACAGAAAAATAAACAACTGCATACATGTACAATTACACTTGAAAAAGTTTTGAATACATAACATTAAATTATTTAAATCAAATACAATTCTACATATGAACTTACTTTGATACCAGGTTTTTTTACAGGACATCTAGATTTGCAACTTCATGTACGTTGTAACATGAACCTCAGTGATTCTAATACTGCACTTTCCTTTCATTTGGTAACAAGCTAAAATTATAAATTTTAAGTTAATCCAAAAGTCCAGACAAAAACTAGATGTACATGGAGTATGAACTAATTAATACTTTTAAGTTTTACTAGTGGAAACAAAAAATGGAAACAATTTATAAACAAACAACAAATATATGTATATATAGCATGAACTTTCTCATATATATCATGTATATATAATCATGATAATTAACTATTCTTCTGCCTAAGTTTAAAAAAATCCATTTGGGCATTAACCTCGGTTTATTACATTGTAAATCTTGATTTGCTGTTTCATAGGCAAAATTGTTGAACACAACATTTATCTATAAATATTAAACTCATGAACATAACATGTTGTCATTTGTGTTACCATCTGTATACTTCATGCATTTAATAAAAGAACAGTGTTTCAATGTACCTCACCAATTGATGGATATATATAAAATTTGCTGTCAAAAAGCAATAACCACAACAAATAAGTATGTTCTTTTTTTTAACATTTTTCATAAATTATAAAAATCATGAAAATAATCTACAAGAAAAGTAGACATGCGTGAGATGCAATTTTCCTTACAATATCTATTTCCAAAAGGCAAAACTCTTGTAAACATATTTTATTGATCTTGTATTGCTTGTTAAGCCTGTTAAGTTTCTCTTTATCTTCTTTAAATGTAGTTCTTGATCAAAACACAAAAGAGGAAAAGATTGCAAAATTTACGAGAAAGTTGTTAAAAAATGACTATAAAGGGCAACAACTCCTTAAGGGCATATCCAACAGTTTCAGGGGAGGTAATAACTAGTCTGTTTCCCGGCCGTTATTGAAATTCTTGACAATACTTAATATTTGTATATTCCGAAGGCATACTGAATGTTTTACGGAGGGGACCAACCTAGGTAATAACAAACGTAAACGTCGTCTATTGTTTCCCGTAATTTCACGGTGTTTCAACGACGTCATAATGGCCGTTTGGAAAGAGCGGTTTCTTTCCTCATTGGAAATGGCACGGCGGGAATCGGCCAAAAAATCATACAGAATATTAGCAGAACTAGAATTCAAAACTAAAAGATATGTTTGTCCATTTGGTCTATTATAAAAGAACTGCAATTATCTTAATCATTACTAGACCATACTCACTTAAGTTTCCGTTTTATTAAATTATCTTCAATACAGTAGAAAACAACGAGAGCAAATGCATAATGATTTATTATTGCATAAGAAAGTAGCACAAATTGTAATTAGTTCTTTATCAACTTTTTCCGAGATTTTGTCATTCAGGATAGAAAACTTAAAGTTTGGTTTTACTTGAGAAAGATGGAAAAAAAAGGTTTCTTGAGAAAAAATAAATACGGCGTAATATAGCATTTATCATGCATCTAGCTTTGCGTTGAAGTGCTAATAGATATACAGTAGCTCTTTAAATGAATATGAACTTTAACCGGTAAACAATGTAAAACAAAAGATGACACAGTAATAAAAAAATATTGAAATAGGAAAACATTGTAATATATACACTGACATACAAGTAGAAAATATCCGACGATGTTGGTGTTTACTTATGTATGAGGAAACAAATATAATTTAAAAATAAAACACAAAAACAAACCAGTGTAGGTGTCTTTACTTATTAGACACGCCCTTTTCAGTCAGTAGGTCCATAACATGATGGGAAAAAAACAGCCTTTGACAAAATACCATAATTCAAAATGGGGAGGGGGGAGGGCTAATAGCTTTACTCACGATTTTGATCATCATTCAACTTTATCTAGTACGGCATACGTTTTACCGCTAGTACACTCTTTATATCTTGATAATGTATCAATCGATCCACTCTCGCCTCGTCGTAGATATGCGTGATATATTTGCCACTGGAGCACGGCAACAATCAATTCATCAGTTTCATATAGTGATGCATAATCATTAGTTCTCAACTGATAATTGTCTCAAACAGTGTTCCAGTTTTGGTTTTTTATTTTTATTTTATATCTTATTTCAAAACGAAAATTTTAGAATTTCTTTCCGCATCTTTCTCTTTGAATTCACTTTTTTGAATAATCAATAAAAATATAGAGTGGGGTGCTCAATTTCGCCATATCTTTCCATGTTTTCTTCAGTTTATGTTCAGGTCTTTATGTTTTTGAAGTATACTGATATTTCTATATGAAGATAACTTCAAATGCAAATTATTCTTAGCTTGAAAACGTGTTTGTTTTGAGAAAAATCATCTGAAAAGTGTGATTAAAGGGTGTTTGAAATTTCCTGATTTTTTGTCAACGGGGGACACATATTCGCCGTTTTTGCATATCTATTTTAAACCAAATAACTGCAGCTTTAAACAATATTTATCAAATAAATTTCATTATAATAGATGAATAGCAGACATTTGAAAGGTGTAAAAATCTGACATTTTGGACAATCAGTCAAGAAAATAACTAAGAAATATTTCTTTGATTTTTTTTTTCATTCAGGAAATTGGCTGTAAACCGATGTCCGTTTTTCGGTCCTTTGCGGTTAGTTTCGAAATTATGTCTCATTTTCAAAAATAACCATATTTGTTTTAAAAATATAATTTCTCGGCATATTTCTTCCATTTCAACCATCCTTTGAAGTTTTTACACCTTAAAATTATAAAACGGCGAAATTGTGTCCACGGCGAATATGAGCGCCCCACTCTAGTAGTCTACATCAGTGGTTACATTGTATACAGCCAAACTATGTAGAGGGCAGTAGAACAGAAAACAATTTCCATTGTGTATATATGCAATAACTCATATATTGAAGCGTAAAACCACGGCAGTCAGGTTCGTTTAGGTGAAAAAAATACTGTCACAGTTTCAATTTCATATACTTATATAAATTATAGTAAATATGTCATAAAAGCAAAAACACACGAAAAAATGTCCACAATTTATTTTAACATTCAACATTTTTCGGTCGTTTTGTTTATGCTCAAGTTAATGTCAAACTGATCTGTTTTGTTCAACAAAGTATGTTTTCATCTACAACTGCAAAAGGCGCGACTTCAATTTTCATGTGACCTTTGTTGTTGTTTATAGATTCTATTGGAAGTTCCTTCATCCCTTCAATCATTTATTTAGATGGCATTTTAGCGTATAGATAGCGCGAAACTCTCCTTACTCTATGCATCTGATATTACGACATTTTTATTTCGACTAAATGAGGCTGCAAATTTATACATCCGAGCAGCTAAACGGCCGCACCCAATTTTAGCAAATATATACACGTAACTGTTGGACAGGAGCAGTCCTGAGACGGAATATTTCTATACCCAATCAATCCATTTTTAATGATAAAGATTTTAAAGGTATACATTAATACGTCAGCAAACCAACGACACATATAATTTAAAACACTAAGAGTCAACATACAGATTTTTGTTATAGCTAGAAGCCTGTAAAGAGAAAAAGCCAAAACTGCAACAGGAATATATAATACGGAGTGGGTGAGATTTTAGACAAGTGTTTGGTTGCAAAATTTCACGTGCTCTTTATTGATTTCGATATGTGAATTATATAGAAAGTGTTATGTAAATCAGTGTAAGACAAACACTTCTTTGTAAAGTAACGGTAAAATAAATAATGACGACGGACGTCAAGTGGCATATTAAATGAAAAACATCAAATGTAAATATAATATGAAAATTAACCCTGCTTTGTACTATAGACCGACACACAGAAACGGACTTCTAACGTGTAATTCGTTTGTTGTAAAAGAGGGATGAAATACCGTATACGATAGCCGGGGACTATTTTAATAGTTTGTTATTCCATGGTTTGCTATAAACCGAATAATTCAGTACCTCCCCGTAATCGATCTCTCCTACTTGCTAGGTAGTAATCGTAGATCAGCGGAATATAACGACTGAATTATTCGGGTTAATGGTTTGCATGTTTCACACCCGGGTTTCACAATTTTGACGAACACTATAGAAGAGCTAACTGAATTATTATCTCGTTCATATACTGGTCCATTATAAAGAAGAAGAGGCGACATGACTGCTGTCGAGACAACTATCCAACAAAGTCACAGTGTAAAAATACATTTGTCTGCAACACCGTCGCACTGCCTATGAAAAATTAGCGGGAACTATAACGTTATATACGTTCCGAAACGTCTTATTTTTGGCGCAATTTGTGAGGCTTACGGAAGGGATTGAGTAAACAGTATGATATTACTCGATTTTTCTCAAAAACGAGTACGGTGACAAATATTTTTCAAAACGTTATGACGTTCCATTTTTTTCAAAGAATAACATATCTTACTTTGGTCAAATCGACACCGTTAGAAATATTTAAAAAAATCTAAAATGTGCATTTCAAATGTTCATTTCTTACCGTTTTTGGGGGTAACCATGACGTTTTTGGCTTTATTTGAGTAAGAATTAATTCTTTAAATGGTCAAGTTAGATTTTTCCAACCATCTTGAATTATTTTGCTTCAATTTGAGCCCAATTATATAAGTATATTTTGATTAAAAAATCATATTTAAATTTTTTAACAAAAAAACGTTTTTTACTCCAAAATTCCAAAAATGATCAATTTTCAGCAGCATTTTTTGCAAAAACGAAATCGACAACATATATTTTTTTGGGCAAAATTAGATTTTCTGTCAATTGAAGAATAAAATATCTTAAAGGGAAAAAATTCTCACCGTCAGAAATAAACTGTTGGATATGCCCTTAAGGGGTCCATTGAACATTTTGGTTATGTTGACCCTTGTAGATCTTACTTTGATGAACATTATTGCATGAAACGAACTATCCCCCTCAACTGATTGAAATCCCCCTCGGAGCAATAACCCTAAAACTCAATCCCATCCTTTTTTTGTAGTACAGAACCTTGTAGTACAATTTCAGAGAGATCCATACACTCAGTGGCGGATCCAGAAATTATCATAAGTGAGGGGCCCACTGACTGCCTTAGAGGGGAGCCGATCCGGACATGCTTCAGTAATTCTCTATATAATCATCCAAAATTTTACCAGAAAAGGGGGGCCAGGGCCCCCTGGGCTTCCCCTCTAAATCTGCCTTTGAGTCACTTAAACACAAGTTATTGTCTGGAAACTAGAAACATGCTTCTTTTCGGCCCCTTTTTGCCCCTAATTCCTACATATTTTGGGCAACTAACTCAAAACTCTATCCCAGCCTTCTCCTTGTTAATATATGGAACATTGTGGTACAATTTCAGGGAGATCTATACAATTACACACAAGTTATTGACTGGAAAAATGCTTGTTTTTGACCCCTATTTCCTAAACTTTGGCCCCACTATAACCCCTAAACTGAATCAAAACCTTTTTTTGTGGTTTTAAACATTGTGGTACAATTTCAGAGCAATTGAAATACTTATAAACAAGTTATTATTCTGAAACTATGAAAATGCCTCTTTTTGGCCCATTTTGGGCCCCTAATTCCTTAACGGTTGGGACTTCCGACCATCATCCACAAAATCATCCCAACCTTTTTTTGAGGTATTGGACCTTCTAAACAAAATTCATAAAGATTAATGCACTTAAAACTTAGTTATATTTTTGGAAACCAATGTGTCTTCGGACGCAGCAGACACCTTTCCATTATACAATCCCCAAAAATTGTGTGTGGTCTTATAAAAAGAACAAGCAATGTAGTGTATATAGAGCTTCCAATGCTATTTTTGATAAATGGTCCAGTAGAAAAAAATAATTTTTCACTGCTTACACGAAATCAAAATGTGTAACATGTAGATAGTCTGACAAAAACAAAATATTCAAACAAAGTTATCCTTTTTTATTACATGTACATACCTCTCGTCATGAAATAATTGCTGGCTGCTCTTTATATGCACATACATGTAAATCAATGCCTCAGAGAATTGCATTCTGTTGCTTAGCTTCTTCTTCTTCTTCTTGGAGCACATGTACTTCCATAGAAAATGCTAAAAGAAATAATGTAAAATGAAATGAAATTTAAAATATCTGACAAATTGCCTTAAATATTTTTATACATGTTGTATGGCAAAATTGACTTATTTTGATGTTTAAAAAGAAGACCAAAAGATCTAGACTTGCCCTGAAAAAAAATAATACTAGTTATATACTATATATATAAAAGTATTAAATCATTTGAATGTTCTAATCCTTCTTATTAAATCCATATGCCTGTTGTATGAATTCAATTGTGTATCAAAGTGGTTAAATTTGATCTCTGACTAAATAAATTAATGCCAATCTTTTTCATCAGTTAACAGTACAAATTTTACATGTGGTCAAGGGGATAACTTAATTCAGGAGCCTGTAATTCAGTGGTTGTCGTTTTTTTTATGTGTTACATATTTGTTTTTTGTTCATTTTTATACGACCGCAAATTTTGAAAAAATTTTCGTCGTATATTGCTATCACGTTGGCGTCGTCGTCGTCGTCGTCGTCGTCGTCGTCGTCCGAATACTTTTAGTTTTCGCACTCTAACTTTAGTAAAAGTGAATAGAAATCTATGAAATTTTAACACAAGGTTTATGACCATAAAAGGAAGGTTGGTATTGATTTTGGGAGTTTTGGTCCCAACATTTTAGGAATTAGGGGCCAAAAAGGGCCCAAATAAGCATTTTCTTGGTTTTCGCACTATAACTTTAGTTTAAGTTAATAGAAATCTATGAAATTTTGACACAAGGTTGATGATCACAAAAGAAAGGTTGGGATGAGCCAGCATATGAGAGCATGTACTATAATAACTTCGAATTGTTATAATTGTTATTGAGACAAGTAATTGCTATGGTATCCACATTATATATTTTTGTGATCAGATACATATGTATGCAGCTAAAATAAGTTTGCATGATAATGAATTACGAACATTAGTTTTAATTATTGTTACTTAGTAAACAGATTTATCAATCTGTAACTTATAAGTACATTTATATTTTACAGGGCTTTATTTGCATTACCATTATTGAACTTCGTTAGTCTGAAATAAAAGTTACAGAACCCTAGTCAGAAGTTTTAGTTCTTTATTACTAAAAGCTTCAAGAAGCGGCTTTTACAGAAACAACACGAACTCCACTAAAAACCGGGAGTGAAATCACGTGCTCCGTGTCTTACTTAAGAAATGGCTTATTCACAATCCATTGAAATAGGGCAAATTCCTGTTAGATGTGGATTATGTGAAACGCATAGACCCATTAAATGGAAATGTTTCGACTGTGATCTTTTATTGTGTAACCATTGTAAGGAGAAGGTACATTTAAGAGTTAAAACAGCAAAGGATCACAGAATAATTGATTTAAAAGATATTGGTCTTTATAAAGAAGAACCAGATTTTGCAAATATTCCCTGTCTGGACCATACAGGACAATATACATGTCTTTATTGTAAGACATGTGACACTCTTGTGTGTCCAACCTGTGTGTCAAAAGTTCACATGAAACATGATCTAACAGAAATTCAAGAAGAATATGATATGAAAATAGACAAGCTGAGAAAAGGACAAAATAAAATTCAAAGAAGCATGACAGATTTTTTTTCTGAAAAAGAACAGCTGTACAAACTTTTATATGCAAAAAAATCTAAATACAGCCGGGTAAAGCAAGATGTTCTTAAGCATGAACAATCTGTCACAGCAGCTGTTGAAAAGTATTTTCAAAAACTCCGAGATGAATTAGATCAGAATTTGGAAACAGTTTCTAACACAATCAAGTCTGATATACATGTTGTCTCAGATTTACTTTCACAAGCTGAAAACAAAAAGCAAGAAGTCCAGGAACTGATATTATTAACAGATGCTTCAAAGTTCTTTACAGATTTAAAAAAATATGAAAAATCTGTTGACATCCAAATGTATTACCAAAAGTCGAATCATGGCTCTATACCAAACTTTGTTCCAGGGCAAATCACTCAGTCTAACATTGGAATGCTTGAGTTTGAAACTCCATCTCATTCACCACATATTAATCTAGTGGTTAATAAACAATATGAAACTGAACTTGAAAATGTAGAATATGTATGCTCATCTATTGATCACTCCTTCTGGATAAGTTCTGGTATTTTTGGTTTAGTTCAAAAAATCAAACCTGATGGAACCAACCTAAAGATACTATCCGGTTACGATATCCAAATATACGGCCTGGCTCTCACTCAACTAAATAGTATTCTAATATCTACGGGGGAATCAAGACTAAAACAAATTAGCAGTAATACAGGTACACTAACAGACTCAGTATATAATACGTCTCCATTCCTCCCTATAGCACTGTATATCACAAGTGACAATCAGGTTCTAGTAGGAGGTGTTAATAAAGACTACCCTAAACAAGGAAGAAGAGTTGTAATACTATTGAATCAGAATGGAGGCCATGAAAGAGTGTATGAACATGATCAACATAAAAAAACAATATTCACTTTTCCCTACAGAATGACACGCACCAGGAATGGCAACATTCATGTGGTGGATGAAGTAAGTAAAGACAGTATTAGAGTTGTAGTGTTAGGACAGGGTGGTGATGTCATCAATATCTATACAGGAGATACAAAGATCAACAAAGACATACCTTTTTTACCAAGAGACATAGTAACAACACCTAGAGACAATGTTATTGTATCTGTTCCAGGTAATGATGCATTTCATATCCTGAACAATGACGGCCTGCTGATGACATATTATAAAACAAGTGTCATGGATATTATCTATCCCTTTTCTGTCGCATTTACTCCAACAGGACAACTTTACATAGGATGTAGCACACCAAAAGGTAGTACGGTCAAGAATGCCAAGATATATGAAGTGACTATATCAGGATGTTAAATAAAGCCAACAGAAGTATACCGCTATTCGAAAGTCATAAATCTATTGAGAGAAAACAAATCTGAGTTACAAACGTAAACTGAGGGAAACACATCAACTATATAACAAAGAAGCAACATACACACTAAAATGCAACAGAAAACCAAAGGACAATGCAACACAAACAGAAACGAACTAAAAGATAACAATTCCCATTTTCCTGACTTGTTTAATACAGGACATTAACACATTCCAAATACCATTTATTCCTATATCCAACCAATAGAAACATATGTTTGTTCGACAATAACTTATGTCTGAAGTTTGAAACATTTATAACAGCTTAAATACAGACAATATATCCCCTGTTGATACCCATACTTATAGACAAAGACCTGATGTTTTGATATATCTATGTACAATAAGACTTTACAACTTCATGTAAATGACTTTTTGGCTTATTTCCCACCATATGTACAAAACTATTATGTAACTTATAATAGACGAAAAAAGTAAAATCACAAAAATACGAAACGCACGTCTGGCGTATTAAACTATAATCCTGGTACCTTTGATAATTGTTATAATTAAGTTTGGTTCAATCATGGACAACTGGTTTTGGATTTATTCATGTGTTTTTGGGCTATTTTTTATATTTTGTTTTTATAGGAAACAAGGAATGATTAAAGAAAGTGATATTCAAATAAAACCCAGGGAAAATGTAAAACCACAAAAATACTGAACTCCGAGGAAAATTCAACGGAGAGTCCATAATAAAACGGCCTTTCCAAAAGAACAAGCACACCAAACGAATGGATAACAACTATCATATTCCAGACTTGGTACAGACATTTTCTAAAGTAGAAAATGATGAATTAGGCCTGGTTTTATAGCTAGCTAAAACTCTCACGTAAATGACAGTTGCTTCAAATTCCATTACATTGGCAATGCCGTGTGCACAAAACAAAGACACAATAGGTTAAAATGCCAAAAAGGGGTACTGCAGTCAACATTGTGTTATTATCTTAACTAGCATAAAACAAACAATTTGAAACAAATATATCAACAAATATTTACCATAACACAATAATAAACTGAAAGGATATAAAATTACAGAGACATTTCATATTGACAAAGCAAATAAACCAAAATGAAAGACAAGAATATAGAATTTATCATTGAACATTAACACAATGACGAGATGTATAAGTACAGAGTCAGGTCATACCTAACAAAAA
This sequence comes from Mytilus trossulus, assembly GCF_036588685.1. Lineage (NCBI taxonomy): Eukaryota > Metazoa > Mollusca > Bivalvia > Mytilida > Mytilidae > Mytilus > Mytilus trossulus. The sequence continues at coordinate 70,820,439 of NC_086376.1, read as the reverse complement.
CAACAAAAAGCATACTAAGGCGGAGGAAGTTGATAATTTCAAAACAGATTTTGGTACAAAGATGACTGCTTATGTCAAATCGAGGTAAAAGTCTAACAAGAGTGCACACGCTGAAACGCCTCGCCTTCTTTACTAATCATTAATATTATGTTGCTAGTCCTAAATAAAAAGCTTTATTACAATTTAAACATAAACTTAACATTAACCCAGAAAACTAAAAATGACCACTGAACCATGAAAATGAGGTCAAGGTGAGATGAACCATGCCAGACACACATGTGGAAGTTTTACACTACTACCTAGGAGTCTACTTCCGTAATCGGAAGAAGAAGTACAGCTAATAAGTCTTCCATATAACAAATATAGTTGACCTAGTTTAAAAAAATCCAGACCAAAACACAAAGACTTGTAACGTGTAACCGGGCGATCAATGGATCCGTATCTGAATAAATCAGGATTTCAAGTGTTCAACTCAATTTTTCACCACAACCAGTTGTCCTATTCAAAACAATTAACACATCCTTAAATTGATTCACAACAAAAACTATATACACAGCACAATGCACATAAATCAAAATGCAAGGTGAAGTAACTCATTCACAATCCATAAACACACTGTATCATAACAGAATACATATACACAATGTCACTATGCAATCACTATGCAACATGTATCAGACCGATTTATTCACAATGTCACTAACAGATTATTATGCAACATGCATACGGCCCTTTATTACACCATGTCACCAACAGATTACTCTGCAACATGCATCAAGTACGTATCACACAAAACGTATGAACACAAAATCACATATATACAACTTCTATTTACAATGTCCACCAATATGTAGTATCACCTTGCTAGTCTACAAGTTACAACTAACCACAATGACACAATGACACCTTTACACATGCACAAATCCTTCAATGCACAAGGAATATATATATAAACACAGCTGAACTCACGCACTAACTATCTCCTTGAGTTCACACACAATGAATATTATCCAACTGGTAAGGTTTAACACAGTGCACTTTCACTAATACACTTCCTCAATATTACAACTTGCAACACCAGCAAGTAAACACGTTGTATTCTCACTAATACAAATTTATGAAGTATTCACACTTCCACATAGTACAACTTGCAACATCAGCAAGTATACACCTTGTATTCTCATTAATACAAATAACTTATATACCGGTATATCACATTCACTTTATACATTGTATCACAATCACTATCGCAACATCCACATATAAATCCGAACACTATTTATATATATCCTTTGGAATCACTTATTTCACTCTACTTACCAGTTGGAATATTTAATCCTGATGTTAACACTTCAACGGTCCACATATAACTGACAAAGTTTCAACAACAAATGGAAGTTTTTAACGACCTTGACTGGCTATACAGCCCTTGCACGGTCGGCTTGACAAAGTTTCTCTGTCTTGAGCTGTCTTATATACTACAATATGGAACGGTCCATTATACATGAAGGGGTGAAAATCAAGACTTTACCAAAATAAGGGGTGTTTTAAGTAATACATGGTGCTCCAACTATGGAGAAACTTATACACATATAAAAACACAATTAAGGGAAAGACAACTGGTGTTTCACATCAAAATAAATACACTGTGACCGATTTTCGTTACACTACCCACGCCTCAAAAATCATGCGTCCTCGCATGACTCCTTGAACACATCTGACATGTTGATGAAACATCTATCAAAGTGGTCATTTTTCATACCCAAACTCTTACCATAGTGCAGTCACTATTTCCATTGGACATATCTTCTGACCACGTCAGCCTATTATTTTATCCATCAGGTCTTAACTGATGACATCACAAGGCACAACCCGTAGAAACAAAGTCTACCTATGTCCTAATTCCTGTCAGCCATATCAAAACACATTAAACTTTCTTCTTATACAAATACAAATACAAATATTTTATTGGCACAAACACAATTACAATAATTGGCAAAGGCCCATAGTACAGTGCATTACAACAATGAATACAGCATACATTTACTAGTATTTAAATATGTTATAAATGAGAAGCTAAAATCTCGTTTCTATACATCAGACATTTATGTATATAAGAACTAGTCACTTTCAGGACTTTTAAAGAATTACTATTAATACAACTATTAATATTTAGCTGATTTTCACTACAACATGTAGGAAGTATATTTAATATCTTATTTTTAAAGTTAAATCTATAGTTTGAAAAAAATTCACATTTCAGTAAAAAGTGATTTTCATCTTCTACCTCACCTGATTTACATACATTACAAACTCGTTCGTCGGTGGCAGAAACACAATTCACCGGATCTTTCCTTTCGTCCGAATACAACTTTTTAAAATTTCCCACTTCAAAATAGCTGTTTCCAACATAAACCTTTTTCCTATTAACGTCTGTAATTTTGAGTGTCACTGCCAAAGAATAAACTTGACAAGTCCCTAACAAATTTTGCCTCTGCAGCGGCCACAAGGAGCCTACTCTTATCGAAATCTACAGGAGGGGTCTTTTACATGCACAGGGCGTGACATTTTCCTGTACATGGGGCCTCGGATTTAACGTCCCCATCCGACGGACTCAAATTTAACTATGTACACTATTACACTTCAAAACTAGAAAACTATCTATATACACATATACAGTGACCCTTTTCAAATGCTTTCTCTTTTATGGCACATGACTACTTTCTTCCAAACACAACAGTATCTCTTATTAATTCAACACCATCTTTAATTCCTGAATCATTTTCCTTTTGCAAACAATAAGAAGCTGAATGAATAAAACTGTGTCAGAGGCAATATTTCAATTTTTCAATTTCACTTGATAAAAGTCCAATTTCCACCATTTTCTACCATTTCAATTTCAACTGACAGTCTGACTTAATGTTACTTCTTACTTAAAAAAAATGCACTATATTTTGACTACAAACACAACACACAAAAACTTAGAAAAATTCAACTGGTTCAATCATTTTCAAAAGTATTTACAGTAACGAAATCAACACAAGAAATCCCACCGCTTGCCACCAAATTTGTAACGTGTAACCGGGCGATCAATGGATCCGTATCTGAATAAATCAGGATTTCAAGTGTTCAACTCAATTTTTCACCACAACCAGTTGTCCTATTCAAAACAATTAACACATCCTTAAATTGATTCACAACAAAAACTATATACACAGCACAATGCACATAAATCAAAATGCAAGGTGAAGTAACTCATTCACAATCCATAAACACACTGTATCATAACAGAATACATATACACAATGTCACTATGCAATCACTATGCAACATGTATCAGACCGATTTATTCACAATGTCACTAACAGATTATTATGCAACATGCATACGGCCCTTTATTACACCATGTCACCAACAGATTACTCTGCAACATGCATCAAGTACGTATCACACAAAACGTATGAACACAAAATCACATATATACAACTTCTATTTACAATGTCCACCAATATGTAGTATCACCTTGCTAGTCTACAAGTTACAACTAACCACAATGACACAATGACACCTTTACACATGCACAAATCCTTCAATGCACAAGGAATATATATATAAACACAGCTGAACTCACGCACTAACTATCTCCTTGAGTTCACACACAATGAATATTATCCAACTGGTAAGGTTTAACACAGTGCACTTTCACTAATACACTTCCTCAATATTACAACTTGCAACACCAGCAAGTAAACACGTTGTATTCTCACTAATACAAATTTATGAAGTATTCACACTTCCACATAGTACAACTTGCAACACCAGCAAGTATACACCTTGCATTCTCATTAATACAAATAACTTATATACCGGTATATCACATTCACTTTATACATTGTATCACAATCACTATCGCAACATCCACATATAAATCCGAACACTATTTATATATATCCTTTGGAATCACTTATTTCACTCTACTTACCAGTTGGAATATTTAATCCTGATGTTAACACTTCAACGGTCCACATATAACTGACAAAGTTTCAACAACAAATGGAAGTTTTTAACGACCTTGACTGGCTATACAGCCCTTGCACGGTCGGCTTGACAAAGTTTCTCTGTCTTGAGCTGTCTTATATACTACAATATGGAACGGTCCATTATACATGATCGAAGGGGTGAAAATCAAGACTTTACCAAAATAAGGGGTGTTTTAAGTAATACATGGTGCTCCAACTATGGAGAAACTTATACACATATAAAAACACAATTAAGGGAAAGACAACTGGTGTTTCACATCAAAATAAATACACTGTGACCGATTTTCGTTACACTACCCACGCCTCAAAAATCATGCGTCCTCGCATGACTCCTTGAACACATCTGACATGTTGATGAAACATCTATCAAAGTGGTCATTTTTCATACCCAAACTCTTACCATAGTGCAGTCACTATTTCCATTGGACATATCTTCTGACCACGTCAGCCTATTATTTTATCCATCAGGTCTTAACTGATGACATCACAAGGCACAACCCGTAGAAACAAAGTCTACCTATGTCCTAATTCCTGTCAGCCATATCAAAACACATTAAACTTTCTTCTTATACAAATACAAATACAAATATTTTATTGGCACAAACACAATTACAATAATTGGCAAAGGCCCATAGTACAGTGCATTACAACAATGAATACAGCATACATTTACTAGTATTTAAATATGTTATAAATGAGAAGCTAAAATCTCGTTTCTATACATCAGACATTTATGTATATAAGAACTAGTCACTTTCAGGACTTTTAAAGAATTACTATTAATACAACTATTAATATTTAGCTGATTTTCACTACAACATGTAGGAAGTATATTTAATATCTTATTTTTAAAGTTAAATCTATAGTTTGAAAAAAATTCACATTTCAGTAAAAAGTGATTTTCATCTTCTACCTCACCTGATTTACATACATTACAAACTCGTTCGTCGGTGGCAGAAACACAATTCACCGGATCTTTCCTTTCGTCCGAATACAACTTTTTAAAATTTCCCACTTCAAAATAGCTGTTTCCAACATAAACCTTTTTCCTATTAACGTCTGTAATTTTGAGTGTCACTGCCAAAGAATAAACTTGACAAGTCCCTAACAAATTTTGCCTCTGCAGCGGCCACAAGGAGCCTACTCTTATCGAAATCTACAGGAGGGGTCTTTTACATGCACAGGGCGTGACATTTTCCTGTACATGGGGCCTCGGATTTAACGTCCCCATCCGACGGACTCAAATTTAACTATGTACACTATTACACTACAAAACTAGAAAACTATCTATATACACATATACAGTGACCCTTTTCAAATGCTTTCTCTTTTATGGCACATGACTACTTTCTTCCAAACACAACAGTATCTCTTATTAATTCAACACCATCTTTAATTCCTGAATCATTTTCCTTTTGCAAACAATAAGAAGCCGAATGAATAAAACTGTGTCAGAGGCAATATTTCAATTTTTCAATTTCACTTGATAAAAGTCCAATTTCCACCATTTTCTACCATTTCAATTTCAACTGACAGTCTGACTTAATGTTACTTCTTACTTAAAAAAAATGCACTATATTTTGACTACAAACACAACACACAAAAACTTAGAAAAATTCAACTGGTTCAATCATTTTCAAAAGTATTTACAGTAACGAAATCAACACAAGAAATCCCACCGCTTGCCACCAAATTTGTAACGTGTAACCGGGCGATCAATGGATCCGTATCTGAATAAATCAGGATTTCAAGTGTTCAACTCAATTTTTCACCACAACCAGTTGTCCTATTCAAAACAATTAACACATCCTTAAATTGATTCACAACAAAAACTATATACACAGCACAATGCACATAAATCAAAATGCAAGGTGAAGTAACTCATTCACAATCCATAAACACACTGTATCATAACAGAATACATATACACAATGTCACTATGCAATCACTATGCAACATGTATCAGACCGATTTATTCACAATGTCACTAACAGATTATTATGCAACATGCATACGGCCCTTTATTACACCATGTCACCAACAGATTACTCTGCAACATGCATCAAGTACGTATCACACAAAACGTATGAACACAAAATCACATATATACAACTTCTATTTACAATGTCCACCAATATGTAGTATCACCTTGCTAGTCTACAAGTTACAACTAACCACAATGACACAATGACACCTTTACACATGCACAAATCCTTCAATGCACAAGGAATATATATATAAACACAGCTGAACTCACGCACTAACTATCTCCTTGAGTTCACACACAATGAATATTATCCAACTGGTAAGGTTTAACACAGTGCACTTTCACTAATACACTTCCTCAATATTACAACTTGCAACACCAGCAAGTAAATACGTTGTATTCTCACTAATACAAATTTATGCAGTATTCACACTTCCACATAGTACAACTTGCAACACCAGCAAGTATACACCTTGTATTCTCATTAATACAAATAACTTATATATATCACATTCACTTTATACATTGTATCACAATCACTATCGCAACATCCACATATAAATCCGAACACTATTTATATATATCCTTTGGAATCACTTATTTCACTCTACTTACCAGTTGGAATATCTAATCCTGATGTTAACACTTCAACGGTCCACATATAACTGACAAAGTTTCAACAACAAATGGAAGTTTTTAACGACCTTGACTGGCTATACAGCCCTTGCACGGTCGGCTTGACAAAGTTTCTCTGTCTTGAGCTGGCTTATATACTACAATATGGAACGGTCCATTATACATGAAGGGGTGAAAATCAAGACTTTACCCAAATAAGGGGTGTTTTAAGTAATACATGGTGCTCCAACTATGGAGAAACTTATACACATATAAAAACACAATTAAGGGAAAGACAACGGGTGTTTCACATCAAAATAAATAAACTGTGACCGATTTTCGTTACAGACTTAACACTGAGCAATGAATCATGAAAATGAGGTCATGATCAAATTTAATCTGAGCGACTGACACATAGATCATAAAATATGTGACTGACGGAAACTCGGTAATATGAGCATATATATACAAAGAAGTTAGCTAACGCCGCGGTCGCCGCCGTAACCACCGGAACACTATCACTATGTCGAGCTTTCTGCAACAAAAGTTGCAGGCTAGACAAAAATGATACGGAGGAAACATTGTCTGTTATTTCTTTAATTTCTAGTTTTAGAGGGTATATAAATGCACTCAATCCGAAAAGTTGAATTGTTAACGGAAAGAACATCTTCAAGATCTGAATGTGAAATTAAATTATCTGGCTTTTTTGCTCTTCTTGTTTTTGACAAGTCGATGAAGGATATCAGACTAATGAAATAAAATAAGAGGTAAGCAAGTAGAGGCGCACAGTTCATTCAGAAGGAATGCGAAAATGATGCCATGACAGACACATGACCATGCAATATTTCAATTCACCAAATGACGTGGCCATATTGCTTAAAGTGCACGAGAAACAGAACGAACCACAAAATCTGAACATTGACCAATGAAACAAGAAAATGAGGTCAATGTCCTTTTAACCCTACAAGACAGACATGTGCACATAGTAATCATTCCATACACCAAATATAGTTGACCTGTTACATATATAGCATTTAATAAATTGGCTAATGAAATCACGAAAATAAGGGTACGGTCATATGAATAATAATGAACCCTGCCAAACAGACATGTACTTCTAACTATTGTCCCATGTTCTGAATACACATTATCTTTGCTTATAATATCTGGAAAATAGACCAAGCCACAAAAACTACACATGGATTAAGGTTGAGGTCAGATGAAGTCTACCTGATGGTGTTGGAATTATAAACTCTCTTGCCATTATAACTATTAATAGGAATTATTCAAAGTCAATGAACCATGCCTGAAGTTATATTGCCAAATAATTTTTATGGAAATAAGATGTAACAATGGTAATACAACAGCATACTAAATACCATTAACTTGCCATTTGTGGTTTCCTCTTAAGCTGACTTAATCACAAACTGTAACTTCTATACTATGCAAAAGTTTAAAAGCCAATAGACTAGGCATCCAAGGAAATGAGAGGTGTCAATACACAACAGCATACCAAATTCCACTTGTGGTTTTATATTACACGTACCTTATCACAAACTTAACATTTAATTTCTTTTAAGTCTACACAGCATAAACGAGGGGGAAAAGGCTAAATAATCTCCATGGAAATGAGATGTGAAAATGTTTACACAACTGCATACCACTTATCACACACTTGGCATAAGAAGTTCCCCTTCAACTAACCTAATCACAAAGTGTAACAAATTGTTGATAATACAACCAACACCAATGCCGGAAACAGTATACTTAATTCTTGCCTTTTGTAATGGCAAACACAAACATATAATATTCCGTAAAAGCAATATGTTGTCAATGAATTTCCATGGGAGTTAATCTAAAATCATTGATCTCCCCTATTGATCTTATCTTCCTTTAAATCTTAGTTAGATCATAATAAAAGTTTAAATTGTATTTAGATAATTAAGATTTTATTTAAAATCTAAATTTATTTTTAACTCTTTAAAGATACCAGGCTTTAAATTTTATATGCCAGATGCATGTTTCTTTTACAAAAGATGTATCAATGACACTGGAATCCAAACTTTTAAAAAGTTTAAATAAAATATGAGGTTGAAGAGCATATTAAAGGACCAAAAATTCTGAAGGGTTTTGACAAACAGCTAAGGTTATCTATTCCTTGGGTTTAAATTCCAACGTTTTAACAAAATTTAAGTTTTTGTTTATAGTTATTTTATGATCATAACCATAACAATGATAATACATGTCACCATGACTTTTGGACTGGTGATATCCACAAGGAAAAAAACTTCACCAGCATGGCATTGACCCAATGGCTTTAAATAAACTCCTCATATATAGCAGGATTACACTTTTATGCCCCAGACATGTGTTCCGTGTTCTAAAGACTTCAACAAGGCTCAAATCAATATATGTGAGTGAAATACAAGTCTTTTTACAAAAAAGTATTTATTGATAATCTATCCATCATCCTGACTAAAGTTTGTACGTAGAGGCATTATAGATTGTGTAAAGTCTGTTGCCTTGTCACTTCTTAACGCATTAGCTGCATGTGCTAGCTGCATTGAGGCATCAGGATGGGCAGAGCCTGGCAACATTTGACACTCCCTATCTAACATGGTTCCCATGGCATCAAGGAGGTCATGGAAACCAAATGACAGAGCTGCTCGTCTTAATCTGTTAAGTTCCTGTAAAATAAGGGAGATAAGTATTAGATACTGAAAGATGTAAGAGAATCTAGTATAATGGAATAGAAGTTATTTGGTGTATTTACTCATGTGTGTGTGTGGAGCATTGAGACTAAAATATATGATTGTGTCAGCTAATAAGGCCGTGTTCACACCAAACGCCGTGTAGAGTAAACATGTTTACAATTAGTTTAGTGTAGTGTACACTGGTTTCACATTACATTTGTTCACATCTGTACACCTTGTTTAGCTACCTGTACATAAGATTTGTTCCCACTTGTAAACTATATGTCATTTAAATGTTCATTACGTAGAACTGAATTCAAAATTTTTTGACAATTTTTCTAGCGGTAAGGGAACAACCATTTGACTTCAAAAGGGGGTCGGGTTAGGAATGGAAATATTCCAATCCCCAATTTGATAAAAAAAAAAAAAAAGGTCATACAGATGATAAAAAAAATATTCTGAATCAAGAGTTTCCCCATACATTATAGTGTTAAATACTAAAAAAAAAAGTATTTGATCACCAGCATCGAAAAAAAGGAATAAAAATGTACGCGCCAAAAAAATCTGACTCACATAAAAAAATAACCCTCCCCCTTTTTTTAAGTTAAGTGGTTGCTACTTTATGAAAGCCATTTTATAATTTACAGTAGTTTGAATATACTAGAGATGTCTCGATTACGCATTAGAAAACGTTAGCTGCAGTAGGGTGCTTACAGCCGAAAAAAGGATTGAGATATTAGGGATCACTACATTTTTATCTTTTCTGTTCGTTTCAAATGGTATTTCTTCTCCAAGAAGTATTTGGTAAAGGAATAGGGTAACGTTTTTTTATTTATTTTAAGTGTTATTAAATGGATCTGAGATACTAGACAAACATATCATTTACCTCACACTTTTTTTAGTCATGCATTTATGCGTGAATCGTTGTTTGAGTAGACCATTGGCGAATATTTTTGTGTACGTCAAGCTGATTCGGGAAGACCTTTCCAAATGAATTAGGCAGCAACTATTTTCTTCATTTTTTGTGGAGGGGAAAGGGGGGGCAGAGGTAGGGGGCGTGAGCTATTGATTTTTGTGACAAACTTTGGTGACAAGTCGAAATCAATTTTAGCATTATATATAGTGGCAGCTGAGGGTGAAACAAACAATTTTTTTTATGGCCAAAAGCTGGAAACATTTTTTGTTTCCAAAACAAAATCCATAGCTCACCACCCCACCCCCTTGACTTTATGTTTTATACTCAACTAAAATAGCCCCCCCCCCAAAAAAAAAACAAAAAACAATTGGTTGCTGCCTTATGGGTTCGGCAAAGATGCTGCTTTGAGTCTTGATCAGGGGTTGATAATAAAGTACGTTAATTTTTTTTTAATAAAAAAAAACTGTAAGATTTAGACAACAATTTCTGTAAAGAACTATACTAGTAATTATCAAAAATATCAATTTTACTCAAAAATAGTTTCCTCCTTAAATATATATCTTCGGTGCAACTAATGTCCTAAATGCCTAGTTGTGTGTACACTTAACCTACACAAGGCCTACATTGACTATCGACTGTGTGTAGATAAAACATCAATTAAACTACATGTAAACATTGAGTTTTATCAATGGGAACGCAATTGTGTTTAGTTTACGTGTGAGTTACACTAACACAACACCAAATTTAGGTCAATGTGAACACGGCCTTAGTCAAGGTATTTGAAAATTGTATTTTATTAAACTCTAAAATACCAAAGAAAAATCCTTTCTCACAAAATTAACAAAATCCATGGAAATAACTATCCCTTCATTATGTGTAGCTATTAACTTTACACTAATCTATCTCATTACAACCAATGTGCTGCGTTGGATAGAAATCAATCTTATGCAAATAAATTTGGAAATTGAGTTATCATAAGAACACTACGAAACTGCCCAAAATTCATGTTGCCATTGTTTAACATTAAATACAAAATACAACACTGTTTTATTTTATATTTACCTATACCTTAAACTAATATTTGCATTATACTTTTACAGTCTTACATTATATTAACATTTTTATATTTTATAAGATATGTTGTAGCAACTTTACCTGACCATATCGGGAAATAGGTATTTAGTCGGATCTTAACACGTACTTGTGATTTGGTTAAAACCGGTTTTTATATAAATATACGAAGAAATGTCGAAATGTTCACGACTTAATTAAATTTGTATTTCGGAAGATGGTGCAAGCATACCATTTTTATTGCGTCTTACACTTTGAAAAGCGAATAATCTTTAACTTATTTATTCAAATATTGTGTAAAAATGTTAATTTTGAGCTATGAAAGTCAAGTGGCTCATACATTTTTCTGAGGAAGTTTTAAAAAATTGCAAAGAAATAATTTTACAGTGGGTTAGCTTTCATTAGTCTTCACTATCTATAGATTAACAATTTTTGGTTATATTTATAATTTAGAATCATCATTGAAGGTGGTGGACCATTGCACAGTTAATTAATTATATTGATGTGCCATTTGTATGCAAGAGTGACATTCCGTTGTATTATGTGCCAATTCGAAAAAGTTTTGCTGGTATTCTCTCCCCTTAACAGGTTTATTATTTTATAATTAAGTTTAGTTTCTGATATAATTTTGAATAATTACAAAATGTATCATTCAATATATTTCAGTTTTTGTTATTGGTGTATCAAAAACATTGATGTAAGAATATAATTTCATAAATTTGAAACATTTAAAATGATTACATACCAATATAAAGAACCGTTCATCATTTCTGAAACAGACTATTGACAAAAAACGTATTACTTATCTTCTCTTGATGATAAATTGTTTGGGAATTGAACCAGTGTTATCTAATGGTAATGACAGAGAGGGACCCGCGAGCAATTTTTAATTGTAGCTTATTCAACGTCAAAACAAATTTCCACTAGAAACGAATGTTACTTTATACAAATATAAGAACTTTGTTAGCTAAATCTACTAATTTTTTTAGATATTATGATTTTTTATTGCAATAGATTAATATGCTATATGTTGTAGAATGAGGTAAGAACTCACAAACTATAATACAGGTCACTATGCAAGTTTGCTAATAAAATCAGGATTCTATTGAAAACAAATTTGTCAACTTACAGTCTGTTGGTCACAGTTTTGGCAAACTTATTTTTGATAAAGAAAGAAATCTTCTACTTTATCTAACTTTCTTTTTTTAGATAAGGTAGAAAAATTTGTTAACAGTCATCTACCCTTAAACTGTATCAACTTTCCATAAACTAGTTAAACATGGTAAATAAAAGTAAATACCTTGTAAAATTGTTGCTGTTTGTCTGGTAATTTTCTAGCATGTCGTAATACTTTCTGTAAATCAGTCTACAAAATAAATGTGTGGATTGATAGCATAAATATCTAACTTAATTTGTAAAATGTTCCTTCTAAATCAGTAGAAGCCTCATACACCCATTTTATGATATTTAACAGATAATGGGCAGAAATAGTTGCTATGTAATGAAACATATGTATATACATGTTCTAGACGTATTATAGCGAACCCTATTGAACCTTTCTATAGATTCACCTGCAAGTTACCTGTCCATTTAAACTTTTGGCAGTTCTATTGTCCCATCTAACAAATACAACAGGTATTGTTCTCTGTATAGTTTATTCACTCAGACCTTTAAATTTCTTCTAAGAGAAATATATCACTCATTGATTAATCTACCTCAGTAGAAAATTTATCTGCTAAATTGATAGAAATTACATGTTTCACATAAAAAAAAATGCCTGTGATTTCGTGTTTATTAAACATTTATAATATTTTTTTCAATATGTTCAAAATAAATAATAACTTAATCATCAACAGTTTGTTTTTAAAATAAAAAGTATTGTTCGTATGAAAATTTGCATTTTTTTAGTTTTTGTTTAGTTATAGAATACTTTTAAGAAGGCCTTAATATGTAAACATCAACATTTTTAGTTTTTTTTTTATCAATTTGTTTTTGGAAATAGGAATTATGTTAAATTTTTTTAGGAATCAACTTTTATTAATGTTTAAATCAGTGTTTACATTCAACAGATTGAAAATATAATACATTCAAACTCATATACAGTTTTTTATAAATAGTACACATGTTATTTCCATCTAATTTAGCAGATAAATTTTTTACTCAGGTAAATTAATCAATGAGTGATATATTTCTCTTAGAAGAAATTTAAAGGTCCTGGTGAATAAACTATACAGAGAACAATACCTGTTGTATTTGTTAGATGGGACAATAGAACTTACAAAAGTTTAAATGGACAGGTAACTTGCAGGTGACTCTATAGAAAGGTTCAATAGGGTTCGCTATAATTTTCTCTCTTATTCAAGTGCCATTTACATGCAACATTTTTGCAGTTTATAAGCTGAGACCAAACAATACCTTGATTGAACTGGGATGAATGATGAAAGAGGAAATAACATAATTGATAAAGAAGATAATTTCAAAAACTATGTTCAATTGGATTTCAATAAAGTATTTTTATTGATGTAATTCTATTAAAGAGCTGTAAGTAACTGTTGTAAAATTTCCAAAATATTGGCAAACAGAAGATGGCTGCGCTGCATATTTTTAAATGGCTTAAATGCAACAACTATTAACATAATCAAGATGCAGACCAAATATGAAATAATTCCCTTCCATTATAGTCAAGAAAACTTTGACTGAAGTTTTTTTTTTCAAAGGTCTTTCAGACAGACTGAATTACAGGTTAACCAACAAAGTAAACTGGTTACCAGACCTGCTTCATACCAGAAGAAAACACTTGTCATTTGAAACCCTGTCATTTTGGCAGAAAATAAATACACATATACCTGAAATTAAACAGACTATAAACCCCTACTGGAGTAGTTGTTCAGTTGTTATAATGTCTAGTAAATGTGTCACTTATGTTCTGGTTTTCTTGTATAATTTTACTGGCTGAAAAAAAATAACCTGGATGATAAATTATAGCAACTGTGTAAAAAAAATCTGATATATTATCCATACCATCTACATACACCTTACCTGTAAACCTGACTGTTTGATCCATACCACACAACTCTGAGCATAACTTCTTTTGTCGTTAGGTCGGACAGGAAATGGTGTCTTGTTGTCATCTTCACCATAGGGTGGCTCTGTGAAAGCTGATATCGGGGCTAAGTTATCTAAACTACCTATCCAATTAACAGGTTCATCGCCTAATCAAATACAAATACAAATCAGTTTGTATTTTCAAGTAATCAAAGATAAAAATTATCACACTTCAATGAAAACAAGACCAAGAAAGTAAAGTAAGACTTTACCTTACATTTGAAAGCATCTAAAATCAATTGATTCCAGTATGAACTTAAAATCTGTTACTCACAATTAAATTGCCAAAACAAGCTCTGATTCAAACAATCTCTTATAACCTGACTGAATATACTAGAATGACTGGTAGACTGAATGAGTCAGAACTATATCAGTTTTATGTATTTTTTGGTGTGCCTTGTACCAAACTTTTGAGTTATGTCAAATGTTACTGTCTGTCAAATTACTGGTGTTAGGGAATGCATTTCAGAGAGTATAAAATTTACAACTTGTCAAGCCAGACTTTTCACCACCCGTCAAGATATAGAGTTGATACAAGGTTAAGTCTTTAATCTTATAAAGTTTAAATTTCAATGCCAATAGTAGCTATTACTTGAGCAAATTACTTCCTTACTTACAGATGTTGATGCATCAAACTTCATGACCAATTTTTTTGTAATTGTAGGAGGTTGATGATTGGAAGAACCAATACAAACAATCCTAATTTTATATGGACTAGACAGCACATATTTAGCATATGTAGCACAAAAGGTGTAGCTGACTGTGCAGTTTGGGCTTTGCTCATTGTTGAAAGCTGTTCGGTGACCAATAGTTGTAAATTTCTGTGTCATTTGGTCTTTGATGAAGAGTTGTCTCATTGGCAATTACACCACATTTTTTTATATCCCAACTTCATTTGATTTCCATGGGATGAAAATGTGACTACCAAAGTTCAGACTTGACAATAATTACCTGGGGTAAACAATGAAAGCATAAGGTTACTTTTCTTCTTGCTGTCAGCCCAGGAGTACAATATACCAAACCAGTTTTCCCTGTAATATGTTAAGATGGTACATGTAAAATATCCAATTTATATACTTGTATAAAGAAAAACAGATAATTGAAAACTATACATATAATACCACTGAAAAATTCATGTTCCAAAGAACTCTACAATTAAGTTGTTTTTCTGCATAATTTAGTCTCCTCTCTTTTCCAATGTTAATACATTGACTTTCTAATTTCATTTGGTATTTCTAAAACGTTAACTGTCAGTGTTTTTATTCATGGATTCCTATTTTCTTGATTCAAGCATTTAAAATAAGATACTATTATTTTCTGCCATTTTTCTCCTGTTAAGCATACTGTTGGTCAACTTTCACAAATGATTTTGATATCAACTGTAGTCATACTAAAAGTAAATATATTGAGATTTTGGTTACCTACCCAACTTGTGTCAAGGCCACCATTCCTTCTACTTTCAAACTACCATGTAACAGCACAGTAAATGATGGAACTTTACCATCCTCAGTGGATGCAGGTTCTTCCTCAGTCTCATTTTCTTTTTTTACTTCTCCATTCTCTTGTTTTGATTCTAAAAGTAAAATCAGAAAATGGGTATGGTTATTTCTTATTTTTACTTTTTCATTTATATAAATAATAATCATGTTTTTATACCTAAATCATCTCTATTGGGCTTATTGTAAACTTGCATTTTGAATTTATTGATATGAATTAAACAGGATTTTTCACAATATCACAAAAATAAAAATCTCGTTTTAGTCTAACATGACAAAATCACAATAATAAATGCATGCAATTAAATTTCTGAATTAAGGTCTCTATACTATCAAATGAGAAGACCTCATTTTGTGTGTGGCTTCTCATCCTTCCACAATAAACTAATCATCATGCCTTTGTGTCCTATAGATACCATGCAAAGCCTCATTTGTCATCCTCACTTATGATTATTCTATTTGATTATTTTGAGAGAAAAATGATAATAAAGGCATCCAGATATTATTACCGTCATCGGTTGGACTTTTAAGTAGTAGACTAACTTCCGTTTAGGACGGTTTAAAATTACACATAGTTTTCATGATCTTTCATAGGTGCTTAGGGGACAGTACATATTTTTTTCATGCTTTATTAGTATACTATTAACATACATATACTATAAATAAAGTGTACATTGTATTTGCTATTTGTTATCAAGTTTAAGTTTACCATCAAAGGCGTTCATATATTACATGCTTAACTTTTACTTTCTTTTTGGTTACTTATTATTGTTTATTTGATCCAACTTATTGAGTTCTATACATATATGGATATCTCTTATTTCTCCCCTCTTTTGAGGGCTTTTGTATGGTGTTTGCTATCTTTATTCACCCTGCTTGCTTTAAAATGCATTAGATATTTATAAAAAAAAAGTTATTATAGATTCTTTATCTACATAATATTTTAAAGAACTTAAATAGTTCTCATTAAACCTTTTTTTTCTAATTGATGGTATTGTAATGAAAATTATTGATGTTGTTATGCTTATGCCCATTGAAAGATTGACTCTAACTGTGATGTAAGAATATATTTCCATTTTCTGGAAAATGCACGTGAAATTCTTCAAAACACAAATTGTCCTGATTATGCAAGAAATATTAGCCACTGGACATTTAGCAACAATCAATCAATTAATCAAAACACAGAAACCTCTGAGAATAAGACACAATACAAGTGAATACTATCCTATCGTGCTATTTTTTATATCAAAAGCCAAGGCATTATTCATGGTAAAATAATTATCATTCTTTTGTAAAATTTCATTTGTATTCCTTCCAAATCAATACTTCATATAAACTACTATGATATAACATTTTAAATGCCTTTGTATGTATGGATATATTTATTTTTTAAAATGCATTTAACAAGGTTTGGTATTTTGTAACCGATTTAAGGTCATGCTATCTATTAGAAAGGCATATGCACTTATAACTAATAAATAAATGTTTACAAAATAGTCACTAAAATATTTAATTAGGTGTATTTAAACTTTAGAATCTATCAAATAAAAACAGTGTATACAGTTTTGACCTTGGATAAGGTCATCGACAAGCAGGTAATCTGATCACAAACAAGGAAGTAGAATACCTGTGTCGTTCTTAAAAATGGCTTTTTCACAATTATTTAGAAAAGGACAAATTCCTGTAAATTGTGGATTATGTGAAACTGATAGACCCATTAAATGGAAGTGTTTAGACTGTGACCTTTTATTGTGTAATCATTGTAAGGAGAAGGTACATTTAAGAGTAAAAACTGCAAAGGATCACAGAATAATTGATTTAAAAGATATTGGACTATATAAAGAAGAACTAGATTTTGCGAACATTCCCTGTCAGGATCATGCTGGACAATATAATTGTCTTTATTGTAAGAAATGTGACAGTCCTATTTGTCCAACCTGTGTGTCAAAAGCTCACAAGAAACATGATTTAACAGAAATGCAGGAAGGATATAATATAAAAATAGACAAGTTGAAAAAAAGACAAAGGAAAATTCAAAGGAAAAGGAGAGAAATTGCATCTTATAAAAAACAGCTTAACCAACTTTTATCTTCAGAAAATTATAAATACAACCAGGTAAATCAAGCTATTCAAAAGCATGAACAATCTGTCAAAGTGGCAGTTGAAAGGTACTTTAAAAAGTTACGAGTTGAATTAGATCAGAATCTTGAAACAGTTTCTTACACAATTAAATCTGATTTAAATGCTATCTCAGATTTACTAAATCACGCTGAAGATAAGGACAATGAAGTCCAGGAATTCATTAAAATATCCCATGCTTCAAAGTTCTTTTCAGATATCAACAAAGTGGAAAAATCTATTGACATCGATATGCCAAATACAAGATCTAGTTATGAGACTTTACCAAACTTCATTCCAGGGGAGATCACTCAGTCTAACATTGGAGTACTGGAATACGATGAAAATCTATCTAATGAACCACATGTTAATCTGGAAATAAATAAACAATATCAAACTGAACTTGAGGTTGTAGAATGTGTGTGCTCCTCTATTGATCAGTCTTTGTGGATAAGTTCTGGTCCTTTATGTTTAGCTCAAAAAGTGAAATCTGATGGAACCCATCTAAAGGTACTATCCAGTTATAATATCCGGGTCTATGATATGGCTGTTACTCAATCAAATAATCTACTTCTGTGCACTGAGGGATCAAGACTCCAAGAAATCAGTTGTAATACAGGTACACTTACAGACTCAGTATATAATGTGTCACCATTCCTTCCTGGAGCAGTCCATATCACCAGTGACAATAAAGTGCTAGTAGGATGTATTAATAGTGACTACCCTGAACCAGGAAGACGAGTTGTAATATTAATGGATCAGAATGGAGACCATGCGAGAGTGTATGAACATGATCAATATAAACAACCTTTATTTACCTCTTCCTTCAGATTAACTAGTACAAGTAATAGAAATATTCATGTAGTGGATAGAGAAAGTGATGACAGGCATAGAGTAGTAGTGTTAGGATGGGGTGGTGATGTCATCAATATCTATACAGGAGATACAGATATCAACAAGGACATACAATTCAAACCAGAAGGCATAGTGACAACACCTAGAGACAATGTTATTGTAGCCGATACAGGTACTCATACACTTCATATCCTGAACAATGCTGGTCTGCTGATGACATATTATAAAACAAGTGACATTAACATAATGTTACCACTTTCTCTTGCATTCTCTCCAACAGGACAACTCTATATAGGATGTAGTACACCAGGAGATAGTACTGAGGATGCCAAGATATATAGAGTGACAATATCAGGATGTTAAAAGTATAACACACATTTATATATTAATGAACTGCTTCACCAAGTGCAGCTGTATACAATCGCAGAGGGTTAACCCTGATCAGTTGGGGCTAGAATGGGCACAATATTCTAGTTTGATTCAAGTCTGAAATTTGATTCTAATTAAATATTAGAGGTTCTAAAAAAAAAATTTAGTCATGAACTTGAAATTGGTTATATGATTTGGATTTGTATTCAATTGAGATTTCTTGCTTTTGTGCAATACACTGTGCAATACTTAGTAAATATGTTTTCAGACTTTATAAAAAGATAAATTAAGTTGTGACCACAATAAATGTGTTTGGAAAATTTCTTCAATCTTGTGGAAAAAAAATTGCCTCACAAACTTTTCATAGATAAGATATCCATACACTTACATAAAAGTTATTGTTCAGAAATCTGGAAGACAAAGAAGCTGACAACAACATGATACTAATACATGTATACAAACCCAAAATTTTTTGTGGTTGTATAAAATTATATATTTCCATACAGAAACTTGTGTCGAAATTTAAATCTTGACCTCTATGACCTCAACATCATATAGTCATATTGATTAGGCACATTATCTCTAACATGACTTATTCACATAAACTTTACATTGAGGGATTCCTTTTTTCCAGTGGTTTCAATTGTGAACTTGTGGATATTTAATTTTGTATTTTTAGCAAAGTCTACATTTAAGCTTAATGGACATTACAGTGTTGAACATTTAGATTCATGGTTAACCTTTCCCCCTAAAAAATCATTGGTTTCTCACTAATAATAATAAATCCACAGTATCATTTCAAGTAAAAGATTAAATTTGCCATTGCCTTTTCAAGATTATTTTTCAGTGAAAATCGGTTACTAGATTGGTGGGAAATGAACAAGAATGATAGAGAAAATGTACCAAGCTAATATTTACTGATATATGAAATGAGACATAAACCCAACTGTTAAAAAAGCAAAAAAAAACCATTACAACATATAAAATGAGACAAAAACAAAACAATGCATTTAAACATATTACAGCATAGGTTAAAGTGGCAGAAATACAACACAGTATGGGCTTTGCTCATTGTCGAAGGCTGTAAGGTGACCTATAGTTGTTAATTTCTGTGTCATTTTGGTCTCTTGTGGAGAGTTGTCTCATTGGCAATCATACCACATCTTCATTTTTTATATCAATATAAAACAAAGAAAATATAAATATTACAAAATAGGTTATTGTGACATAAATTCAACAATACAAAGGAAATTATTACAGCATAGATTAATGTGGCAGAAACACAAGAACACAGTAAAACAAAGAAAAAATATTACATCATGGGTAAAAGAGACGGAAACCCAACAACACAATAAAAACAAAGAAAATATTACAGCACGATTTAACGTGACAGAAAACCATCACTACGATAACATTAAGCATATTACAGCATAGGTAAAAGACAAACACAGAGACCAAAAAAATACATGCACAGTCAAACCTTTTTATATCGAAGTCAAAGGGTATTTGATTTATCCAAGGTCGAGTGTCATCAAAAACTTTAGATGCATAAAATACAGTATAAAATTTGTGAAAAATAGATTTTTTGAACGTGTGCTTCTTTTTATATGACATTTAATGATTCTGAATTCAATCTCCATATTTATTGGTCCCTCTTTATAATTTTAAAAACACATTCAGTTATTATAAACTTCATAATTGTCTTATGTCCTTTTATTTATTGACGTACTGACAACTGAATGCATCTCTGAAGCAATGCAAAGTAAAAAGTTAAGATGAAATCACTAAACAATAAAATTTTATAATCATAGAAGCTTGAAAAGCAAGATAAGAACACATGTTTTAAGAAGGATTATATGCCAAAAAATTACTTCACAACAAAAACTTAGTTG
Organism: Mytilus trossulus; assembly: GCF_036588685.1. Taxonomy (NCBI): domain Eukaryota; kingdom Metazoa; phylum Mollusca; class Bivalvia; order Mytilida; family Mytilidae; genus Mytilus; species Mytilus trossulus. The sequence continues at coordinate 70,799,282 of NC_086376.1, read as the reverse complement.
ACTGACTGGGTTTAAATTGTATATTAAAGTGATCTTCCTGGTCTCCCAAAATTCTCTCTTTAATTTTCTTGATTTGATTTAAAGACAACCATGTTTCTATTTGTGAATAGTTTTTGTTTTTATTGCAGGGGGAGGGGTAAGAATGGGATTCACTACAAAATATTTTACAGTTGCCAGCTGGGCTATCAGGACGATAAATATATTTGCCCAGGCAAAAATTGGTTGCCTTTTGTCAACTGAGTGACTATTCATTTAAGTCTCTTCATGTCCACCTTACAAACATTTCACACACCAAAACAGACTTGACCTATTGCTTGCAGTAGATTTGAGAATGTAACTTTAACCTTGATTACTGATCCATGAAATGAGGTTGATGACAGGTGGACCCTCTCTGATGAACATGTAGACATTGCAAGGAACCCATATATTGATATATAAATAACACATAGCTGAGAGATTGAAAGTGTAGATTGTTAACTGAGGCTTAATTCCAATGGGGTCCCTTTATGGCAAAGCTTATATACAAATAGTTAACACAATCGTGACAGCTAAATTATAATCCAAATGTCTAACATTCTATGACTTTCACTGCATTGTTTATAGCATTGAGACTTTGATATGGTAGCTTAATTTTACAATAATTTTTATTACATACCTTCCATCTTTTTGATGTTCTTAGTGGACATTGGTAAAACCAGATGTCTGGACAACATAGGTGGACTGGCTACATCAGCAATATCTAAAAATCCTAAAATTTCTAATGTCTTTGATATATCTACAGAAGTATGCTCAAATTCATCTGTCCTGAAAAATAGTTATATAAAGATTTATAAGAGACCAGAGGGACAGTCAAACTTGTAGTTCAAAAATAAATTGACAACACCATGTCTAAAAAGTATAATATATGGACTTAATACATGGTTTATATTAAACAAAGTTGTTTTGATATAGAAAAGAAATTTTCATTTTATTCTTTAACTTGAGGACATATAAAGAAATGGCTGATACTGTGGTCTGTTACTTATATTCCTGGGAAGTTACATATTACTGAAACAGTCTGCTCAAATAGATCTGTTTTTAAGAAGATATTACAAGCTTTGCTCTATGCTCCTTATGCCTAGATGTCTCATTAACAAGCATACTAAACCTCCTTACATTTATATTTAATCAATAATCCAACAAAAACTTACTTATCATATGGTTCTGGAGCAGGAAATAGCTGAATTGGACATTTGAAATTCCCACAATGCAAAGCACCATGATATGGCGAATAATATTTTTCACCTAATTCTTCGAACATTGTCTGAACACTTTTAAGATTTAAAACATTGTCTGGTGTAAATATTTCACCACCTTGTCCATTTATTTCTATCAACTTTTCAAAATATGGCATTGAACTTTTAATGTCTGCATCATTGGGATTTCCCACAATGGCAATGTGAAGTTTGCATGGAAACGGAAAAGGAAGTGGAAACTGATCCTCTGGTACTTTTGGATCTCTCTGGTCCCAGTTTTGGAGGGAGTTCTTCAGTGATTTCTGTCCAATACCAATAGAACCATCAGTTACAATGATTACCTACAATTACACAGCATTTCAATCATTTACAATGCACTTAAAAGGCTTTCAGTATGAACATGATATACAAGTAACTGCAAAATAATTAAAATCTGTTTTCTCTGATATATAGTTGCGGCCTTAAAGATAATGCATAATTTTAATATAAGCGGTCCCAGTATGCAGCTTTGGGAATACAAAATTAATTATAATTTTTTTTAAAACTAACATTTTCAATTAGTACTTGCTGAGTCCTTTCCTTCAAATAGTATTGTAACCTAAATCTAAATACCTGGCTAGCTGTACTTGCGTTCCATTCATCATACAATAACTGTCGTATACCAGTTATAGCGCCCTCTATACATGTTGTGTTGTAGGTCTCTGATTTACTTAGAGCTGTCTTTATAGATTCAAAGTCTCTTGTAAATGGTACAAGCTGCTCCCACAGATATGAAAATAAAACCTGCATCAACAAAAACAGGTTATTATTGAAACTATGTCAATAAAGTTATGTTTTTTTCATTATATAATTAAAAGTGGACTTTCTTTTCTCCACTAAGACTTCCTTTTATCTTTCTGTCAAACATTGTTTCACTTCAGATTCCAACCTCTTGTCTTTCATGAGCATTTATTTTTTACATCTTTAACACACAATTGCATTGCTATATTTAATTAAATAATGTTGGTGCATAAATACATGTATAAAAAATAATCACTTGCCATTTAGCTGGTTCAAATAGAGTTATAAACTGTAATTTACGAGCTAGAATATAATCATCAAATAAAAGAAAAAAATAGTTAGGAAATGTCTCCAAAATTTGATTCATTTATTAGCATCCAGCAGAATTTTTTTCAGACTTTCATTCTTGAAAATACAAGGCTTTCATGTACAGTAATAAAATATCCTAGATGTTTGAAAAATTACCAGTGGAATGTTAAAATATTTATATTACATAGAAACATTCTGACAACTAAAATATACTGTTTATACTATCGCCATTTCAGCATATTTTTTTTTTATCAAATGAACTTAAAGAGCTTGACATATTATCATATTCTCACAAAGGCAAGAACTTATAAATACTCAATTCATTTGAAACTTTCAATTTTTACACTCACACAGTCACAAAACACTCAATTCATTTGAATCTTTCAATTTTTACACACACATAGTCACAAAATCACCAGGATGCAAGACGATTTCAATAACATATAAATTGTTACCATGGAAACAAATTCCAATCGACAGCTTGATGAGAAATGGTCCAATAAAGTGTTGATTCCATGAATTGCTAAGTTCCTCCTCTGATACTCTTCTGTACAATCTGGTATCTGTACAGGCCGACACATAGACAGGGAAACATCTAAGGCTATGACTGTAGGCATTCTTATTTAACTTGCACTCTTTTTTTCTAAAAAACAATAAAATCAAAATGGTCATACAAATGAAGTCACTTCAGCATTTGTTTCTATATACATTTGTAATAAGATGAAATAGTTGGACAAATTATGACAGTATTTTTTTTAATATTTTGTGGAAATTACTTCATATCTTTAGCTTGATACTCATTTAGTCAGTGAAATTCGGAAGACATTAAATGTATTTGATGTAAATTGTATCTGGTGTAGAGAGTAGGTAGCTATAGGCCTAGTTGTAACTTGTGCAAGGAGGAAACACGAAGGGGTCTACAAGTATGAGAAAGTAATATTGAATTTAGTGAGAAAAAAGGTCATGAATAGGAAATAAAAAATCTGCAATTAAAATATTAGGAAAATGGACAGATTTCTTTTAAACTGAGTTTTACTGTGCATATTGCTGTGTATTAGCTATAGTTTAATCTACATTGGCTAGAGATATACAATGTAGGGGAGGGTTGAGATCTCACTAAACATGTTTAACCCTGCCACATTTTTGGTTTCCCTGAGCAAGTCATAGCCTCTGGCCTTTGTTAGTTTTGTATGTTTTTTTTTAAATTTTAGTTATTTTATGTTAAAAGTAGGACTTCAATTTTCACAGAACTAACTAGTACATATCTTTTTTTAATTTTAGGGACAAGCTAAAGTTCACCTCTGGGTGCAGGATTTGCTTGCTGTGTTGAAGAACCTTTGGTCGTTTTTTTTTCTCTTTAGTCGCCTTGTTGTCTGTTTGACACATTCCCCATTTCCATTCTCTATTTTATATATATGTACAAATGTATCTATATTACATGTATATGATTGACATAAAGAAGTAAAATTTGTCATACTACAATGTACTTATAATTATACATCTTTAGTACTAAAAATTAAATAAAGCATCAATTATTTGCAAGCATTGCATCTTAAATATTTGTATAAGTGCTGTGGGGTGGTTTTTTGTATAGTCACAATAACCTTGATCAGGGGTCTCATTCGGGAGTTCTGATCCCAGATCACACAATTTTTTTTTGTTGTAATTTCCCATGTCCTACTAGCAGGACTAGACTTCATTTCCGTTTCTCAGCATAATAATTTGACTTTCACGTGAAATGCTGTTTATGTGTTGCAGTCTTGTGTTCTCATTTAAAAGAGAAAGATAGCTACCTTCAAAAATAAAAATAATGAAATAGCAATATGAGCTCAATGATTAAAAAACCAACATTGACAATTTTAGTGAAACACAGAAATCACAATGTTTAAGCAGGAACAAATATATTGATAACTGTTCCCAGGTACAAGGCACGAAGGACAAGGCATGCCAAACAACAAAAAAGGGGGAGGGGATGCAAGCCATCCTATCGGAGACCTTTGAAAAATATGTATATATATACTTGGTTACATTAAAAACCTGATAGCATTTAGATTTAAATATTTGTAACTTCTTACATGCTTTACATCATAGTTTTTAGAAGCAACTTTTTTAAGGTAAACATTTTCAATTTCAAACCGGAAATTCAAAACATGCGGAACTCCTCGAAACGTTACCTATCGACTCGACTAAAGTCCCGAAAGTGTAGAATGGAAGCTTCATCAGCAACCGAAATTATGATGAAGAGGCAGGTGTTCGAAGAGTCAACATTTATTTCAAGAGTTGAGAGTTGTTACTGAATTTATCACAGGCACTTGGGTATTGATTTCATATTTCTCATCATTGAGTTGCCTATAACAGTATAGTTTGAATTAAAGTTCTTAGTTTAATATTTCAGCTCATTTTTTTTCTGTTATAAATCATTGATAAAAAAACAATAATATGTGTGTTTCATAAAACATCAGTTTCAAAAATATGATAGGCAGGTAGGCATTATTTGGGGGTCATAGGGTTGAGAAATGGGGGTGGTAATTATATTCTGCATAGATTTGACATACAAGAAGTCACATAAATTTGTTATTTTATGCATACATTGTACTAGTCCAAATAATTATGACGTCTGGCAAGGCTATTTTTTTTTTTTTCTGGGACGCCTTCCTACGGCTGACCCCCTGGCCGCTTGAACTTTTGACGTCAACAACAATCACTTTTCCATTGTGGCGTCATTTTTTGTTTTATGACGTCAAAATTTTACGGCAACCTGTGTGATATCCAGTAATGGCGGACAAATAACGATAAGGTGTATAAACCAAGGGTGAAGTCAGATTGATGTTCTGAAATGTTTAATTGCATAATTTGCTTTATAAATATGGGAGTTCCTTCTTGTTACTCTTATTAAATATATATAAATGTAGAAATATAAGAAGATGTGGTAAATTGATTGTCAATTGATGAGTCACTCAGCTCTCCACAAGAGAGCAAATGACACAGAAATTAACAACTATAGGTCTTCCTTCAGCCTTTGACAATGAGCAAAGCCCATCCTGTTGAAGTCCCTGAAATAAAAAATGAAAAAAACTAAAGGCCTAATTTATGTACAAAATAATGAACAAAAACTAATACACCAATAGGTACATGTAGTTCACATGTACATTCATGACATTTGTAGCAACAAAGGTCAACACCTGAATTACAGGCACTTGTCTTGGGACTTACATCATGTACAAGTGTACTAAAATAAGAAAATCACCCACATTATCATAATAGATAAACTATAATATCATGAATATGGGTTGTTCTCATTATTTAAGGCAGTATTGGCAATGATCATGAGGTAACAGAAACACACATATTTTTATTTTGTCTTTTACCATCTTAATCTTATTAAAGGCTGCAGTATATCTGGTGCAAAACGTTTTATTATTAGTGTACTTCCTCCTATAACTAGTATGGTACATCCACTTCATTTGAATTTTGGTGGAAAGTTAATGTCTCATTGACATGACTGTAAAGTGTTAATAAGAAGCACATACATGAAGCTATAGACGCAAAATGAAGTAGCTTAATTGGAGAAAAAAAAAAGCCGAAAAATTCCAATAGTTTTCAACAAAATCATGTAGGAAGTACCTCAATACAAATCAATGCTAAATTGAAGTCCGAAAAGTCACAGCCAGATACCATGATGAATAGTACTCAAAGTAGCTCCACTGTGGTTTAAGAATGACATGAATCAATCATAGGGTATAAACTAATGGGAGGAAAAAGTATTTGTCCTTATAATATCTCAAACAGTTTTTCCAACAATCATAACAATGGATTGTTAAAATACATGTACATTTGAACCTGTAGTTCTTACTATGATTTATCAAACTTTAATTTCCAACTATAGACTTTTGAATAAGTTTTAACTATAATTAGATATTTTGCGAGCACTTTCACATGTACTTATGTTATCCATGGATATTTAACATCTGATTCAATAGGTCCTGCTATGTTTTGTTAACCAAAAATATTTTCACCAACAACATTGCTAATCATTTAATGGTTCATTTTTATCAGTGTCAAAATCAGTTCTTCATTTGAACATAAATTGCAACAAAGCTGAATCATTTTCATAAATACTTATACATGCCTGTAAAAAGAAGGGATAATATATCACTATAATGACAGGCCTGTCTAATAGGAGAACTTGACTTACCGGCAATTCTGAGGGAACAAAAATTCACAATAATCAGTAAACACACCAGCCTCGTTTTCTTTGGAATTTTTTTTAAATTGTTTAGATTCAATTTATTATTTTGCTGCATTTTCAATGGGTATACTTTCTTTTAAATCACAATGATTTTGTAGTTGTCAGACGGTGACACCTAACGCAAGTACTCTTACAATGTCTTAGCCAGGGTTTAATAAAAAAAATTATATGTATATACCATACATCATGTACATGTACATGTATGTCTTATTTTTGTCTTATTTTGTTATCATTTTAAAGTTTTACACTTACATGTACATCATGTTCATGTTATGCAAAAAATGAAAAAAAGGTATCTTAAGTAAAAATGCACGGTAAGTATTAAAAAGTTCTTGCATACTGATTTTTTGGTGAAAATAAACAAGAGTTACTTCCCTTGTCACAATAAACAGTACTAGTCTACATTTTTCTAATTTTCTTATTAAACAAATTTCATGATTTAACTTTTCTAATCAGTGATATTTTCAAGTAAGTTTTCCTAAAAACTAAAAGAATAAAAATGGAGAGTTGGCAATTGCAGAATAAAAAATGTACATCTTTACTTTGATTACCATTAATTTCATTGCATAAAGATAAGAAATTATCATGTTTATCTTAAAGACTTCACTAGTGTTGATTCTCATACTATTTATCCTATTTACAAAATGTATACCGTAGGCGTATCCAGGGGGGAGGGGGGTTGATTATTTAGGGAATCATTAAGCATGACTGAAGTGCTCCCCCCTTTATGTCAGTCAGCGCCCTTAGGAAAAGTTCTGTAAACTAGTAATTTTTGTTAACCTAAAACTTTGAAAAGTGTAGTTTTCCCTCTCTGATTATTAATAAATCACATGCATTTTATTTTATCAAAATAATTTATAGACTGTCGGAATTTGTTTTGTTTCATAAAGTATTTAAAGTTGAAGTAATTTATTTATAATATACAGTAAGTAAACATTTTGTTATTAGTCTGTTTCCTAAAGCAAATTGGACATTAAGCAAACAACAATCAATTATTCTTCCTGAAGCAAATGATTTGTCTTTATTATAGGCTTTCTGTATTCTGTAGGTCTATATTCTGTTGTTCACCACAATGAATTTATATAAGTATATCTGACAATTTCCTGAATAGCAATGAAATGATTTATTATTTGTAATTCATTGGCATATACATGTAAATAAGGTTATTTTGTTATGAAGGGTACAGTGACTAAAACTATGTGTCCTGTATGGTTTTATTAAGTTTTTATCAATAGTAACTATGGTTTCTTCACATGATGATTTGTCTGCTGGGATAGTTATTTCCATTCTGTAGCACCTGATATAAACCAGACAATTTATTTTATTTAAGATTTCAGACAGTTTCCAAACCCAATTCAAACATTGTATTTGTTTTTGTTATCCTCTTGGAATTGTCTTGCATCAGCTACAATATGTATGACAGTTGAATAGACCACTTTCGAGTTCATCCCTCATCTCTAAAACTCGTCAATTATGCACACCTTTATGACGTCATTTACCAGATAGAGGGGGTCGCCTGTATCCCTGCACTATTTACGTTCATCAGGCGTCTTAGTGATTGTCATTGTGCAGGATAAACTAGAAATAATGGTTGCTCTGTAGGTACTTACTGACAATTCCCTATTGACAGCAGTGTTGATTGTTAATTTTGAGAATTCAATTTGCCAAATAATTCGTACAATATAGAATTATAGTTTTCCAACCACTCGCTCAACATTAAGATGAAAGTGACGACGCCCCTTAATGCACAAATGGCGTTCACTAAAACCAGAGTTTTTGAAGGAAATGCATCGAACTCGAAAGTTGTCTATTTTGCTGCAATATTAGATTCAAGATGATAATCATTTCATACAAAGTAACATTTTTTTATTACCTTTAAAAAGGCTTTTTGTTTTTCAATCTTCTATTATAGTCATGATAGTAGGAATGATTGTTAGATTTTTCATTTGGACCAAATCTATATTTGTGTAACAGAATAGTTATACTGCATCAGTGCATGTATTTTCACTAACAATGAAGGATTTTTTTCTAATGAGATATAACCTTGATCTGTATTCTATAATTATATAACCTACAACTGTAGACAAAGAAGATCCATGGATTATTGTTTATGACTACTTCAGTTCTTTGTATTATTATAGGTCTTATTACACTATTGAATTTAAAATGGAACTTTTGATGGAAATTATGGACACTTTTAAAAAAAAATTGAAATCATCTTCTAATTTTGTTTGAAGTTATTGCCCTGTAAAGGGGCACTAGCTACGAGATATATAAAAATCTAAAATATGATATTTTTTTTGGTTCTATCATTAATAAAAGTGAAATAACAATTCGCTTTTAGTGGGCAGTATGGTTTGAATTTGTCAAAAAAGCAAAGAAATAATTGATGATGAATTATTCTCTTGCAAGTGAATTATTCAACCTCATTAGATCCATATTCATGTTAACTTCAATGTATCCCCTAAGCTAGAAATAGCTACATTTTTTGTAATGCACGAACTGTGCGTGATGAGTTATATAAAGGAAACGAATATCAACATTGAAAGGGAAACAAAGGTAAACTATTTGATTGACTGATTCGATCCACAAAATATCATTCTTATACAGGTAAAAATGATGATTAACATATACAAGTATTTTTAACCTATAATATGAATATAAAGTTATGCCCCTTTACAAAAGGAAAATTGCTGATTTTTTTTGATTTCGTTTCCATTCTTTAACTTTAGTTTGCCTAAACCAAATGTTATGAAACTTATACACATCATGCACACTGCTTCAGCTTATTATCACATAACACAGATCAACTTGGAATTTTGATTGTGTCATTTTTACAGTTCTAGAGTTATGCCCCTTTACAAATGAAATTATGCTGATTTTTTGGTTTCCATTTTCTAACTTTTAGTTTGCCTTGACCAAATGCAATGAAACTTAAACACAATTTTTAAATTGATTCAAATCACCAATACTCTTGCACAGGTTGTTGCTTCTTTACAATAGACGTATTTACACTTGTATGCAAATTTGTCCGCCATTACATAACATCACACAGGTTCCCGTAAACTTTGACTTCATAATTCAAAACATATGACGTCACAATTAAAGAGTGATTGTTGCTTGACGTCAAAAGGTTATTCGGAGGTGATGTTAGGTCATTCGGAGGCAAAATACAGCTAAATACCAAAAGTGTAAATACGTTTATTTCAACCATCATTTATGCCAATCTTCAAAATTATAGAGATAGATAGATAAAACTTTTATTCCTCAATTAATCATGAACTAGACAAAATATTTGATCCATACATTTTCCATTTGACAAACATTCTCACTACATAAAATATTGTATCATATTTCATGCAAACATGATAAGCATGATAAGTGAGCTATACATGTAGACTATCAATTATAGAACCTCTAGTTTTGCTGTCATGAATGAACCAACTCCAGATTCCTAAGAGACCAGCTACAATCCTTGTTTGACACTACACACATTGTATAGCAAGCATTTTACCTTGATACTTGCATGATATTATAGAGGAGAAAAATTATTGAAGTATAAGTATGAGGAGAAAAAGCCCTTTTTTATTAGAAATTTTAGAATTTGACTTAAACGTGAGTGGTATCCATTGTTCCAAGTGGCCTTCTTAATTGTAACTGTGGATGAACAAAATTTAATGCAATAATTTTTGTTCTGTTTACCACCTTATTTCAAAATTTATCACTGTAGAGGTATATCAGGGTATACTTAAATCATTTTATTTCCTGATAAATTACTAATATTGAAATTCAATATATAGAAGCGTAAAAAATCAATCTGTTCCAATTATTTATTAATATGATCATTGTCAATTGTAGAATTGTTTTGAAGATGTCATCACTAGAAGTTACCAACTAAACATTCCACATAGTTATGAGGTAATATTAGATTCTCAATTTCGAAATTACAACCCAGCTTTTACCCTTTGAAAGATATAAAAATAACTCAGCCTTAAGTCTTTACAAGGGAACAAAATAGAATGATTAGGAAATTACCAGCCAGTAATACATTTGTAAGAACCCAGGCCAGACCTAAAAGATAAAAAAATAGTAAAAAAATAGTCAATAAAAACACTTGATGAGTTTCACTGATCCTGAGCAACATAAACATATTAGGTAACTAAACATACACTTTATAACCTGCATTTTATGTTATAAACTGAAATTTAAACGCATCTGATTCCAGAAAATTAATCAACAATTCTTTCAACTTTTACCGAACTTGGTTTAATAATGCTGCATTGGAGTTAAATATTGATTTTTAGGTCAATAGGTCAAGGTCACAGCAGTGTTATTGTAGAGTGAAATTGGGTCAAGCATTATGGTTTTTCGCCTAGGCAATTAGTATTTTTACTGTTGCCTAATAGAAAGAGGTCTAACAATTTTGGGGTCATTAGGTCAAATGTCATGATCATAAAATTTTTTGTAAAAACATAGATATATGAATATAAAAATTGTCAGCAGAGTTTACAATTTCTTCATCACCAAAAATAAACAGTAAATGTTTTCCCACTTTAGACCCATAAAAATTGCCACTAAGTTTATGTACCCGGTGGGCAACTGAATTTTAGATCTTTTGAAAACCTATTTGTATTGAATTGTAATGTATGATTGACATGTTTTTCAAGACATTAAGAATGTTTGTGAGAGCTGACTTGTTGTTTAGGTTGATGGACATTAATTTCCTTTCAGACCCAAGGGTTATTTTGTCATTGATGGGAAGGAGTATATATCATACACTTGAACATGTCATGGTTGTTTATGTATGAATTACATACAGACCAGAAATGTTTTATGCAATGATTATTATTCTGTATGAAATATTGGCAAATCCTAAGTTTATTAGAAAAAAACAATTTTCCTAATAAGCAGTTCAAATTATTCAAACTATAAACATTTAAAGGTTTACAAACATGTCAAGGTTTTTGATTTAAAATTATTTTCCCATCACTTAATGATTTCACATCGTTGAATGCAGATATAGTCACCAAATAGTATTTAAATAAGTGAATACAATAGTTCATGAAAAAATGGATTTTTTTCAAAAGATTTCTCTATGCATATTAATTTTAAATTCTTAAGTGACTCCAATTTCATAAATTGTCAATAGTATTCTTTTATGCAAGCTCCAGCTTTGCGTATTCCCTATAGTAAATTAATTTTAAATGTTTGTAATATTATATTGAAAGCAGAAGGAGAATTACATTATATGAGTAAGTTATCATTTAGAATTATATTGAAAATGTGAAAAAAAACTTATTTTGCTTGTTGTAAAAAGTATTTGTTGGATTGTAGATTTGAAGTACTATTTAGTGTTGACATGTTGAACTTCAGATACCGGTAAGTACACTTATTTTATATAAAAAAACAATGGTTAAGTCAGAGTTATACAATGAATGTTAGTTTTACTTTTTATTGTATAATGTGGGATTGTTAAAAACATTTGCTTCAAGAACAGAAGGGTTGATGTTAAATGTTCAGTAAGCAATTTCTCAACTGTTATCAGGACAAAAAGTTTAATATACTAGTAGAATAAAAATAGGAAATTTGTTTCTTCACCATCCACCAATGAAAGAAGCAGATTATGAGACATTGCGATGCTTGGTGTATTCTATTTGACATATAAATTTTACAGCATTATATTTTATAAGGTGGTAGACTCAGATGCTTTATGTCTTGAATATAGATGATTCATATTAAGATTTTTCTGTCTGTCAAATGTCCATTATACTTAACCTCATTTTATATTTTCAGCGACTTCTTAAAATCTGTATTGTTTTTTGTCATGTAAGTATCTCACTTAACATGAGAAATAGGATAACTATAATGGGTAGATTCAATTTTCAATGGGTCTGTGTAAGGTCTACATGTCAGACAGGGTTCATGTATATCAAGTTGAATATGTACGTTTATAACATGTATTTTCAGTTCATCTCCATTGAAGGAAAAAACTTTGTTTTTTCACTACAGTTATCATTTCATTTACAAAAAAGTAATCTTAATATATTTCCTTATGTCATCTGCATGGATTGATGTTTGTGGTAAAGTCCAGGAACATGTAAAATTGATGTGTACCCTGAGTTGATAATACAAATTTGTACTCAATAATGTAGAGATAAGTTGATAAAGTTGAAGTAAACCATGACTAACAAGACCAACTTCAGAGGATAAATTATTTTGAATTTGAATTAAATGGTATGATGTGCCATATTTATAGAAAAAGGTTGCTTCAGGAGTGATCATTTGTTGTGTTTGTGATTTGTCTGTTGGAGGAGTGATCAGTTGGTTGTTGTTGATTGTGTGTTGGAGGAGTGATCAGTTGTAGGTTGTTGTTGTGGTTATTTGGTGTTTACTTTTTGAGGGAGGATGAGTTGTTGATTGTTTGTTGTGGTTGATATTTGTCTGTTGTGATAAGTTTATGATGGCTGTTGCTGTTTGTTGGATGTATGATCAGTTGTTGGTTGGTGTTGTGGTTTGTTGTTATTTGTTTGTTAGTGGAGTGATCAGTTGTTGGTTGTTGTGGTTAGTTGTTATTTGTCTATTGGAGGAAGAATTAGTTGTTTGTTGGTTGTTGTTGTGGTTAGTAGTTATTTGTCTATTGGAGGAAGGATTAGTTGTTTGTTGTTGTGGTTGATATTTGTCTGTTGTGATCAGATTTTGTTGGCTGTTGCTGTTTGTTTAATGAGTGATCAGTTGTTGGTTGTTGTTGTTATTTTCTTGACGATTGATCAGTTTATGGTTGTTGTTGTGGTAAGTTGTTATTTACTTTTTGAGGAAGGATAAGTTGTTGGTTGTTTGTTGTTGTGGTTAGTTGTTATTTACTTTTTGAGGAAGGATAAGTTGTTGGTTGTTTGTTGTTGCGGTTGATATTTGTCTGTTGTTGGCTGTTGTTGTTTGTTGGATAAGTGATAAGTTGTTGTTTGATGTTGTTATTTGTCTGTTGAAAGAGTGGTTTATTGTTAGTTGTTGTTGTAGTTTGTTACACTTTTTTTTGGTAATTTTGGTCGTACTTTTTATGTATTGCTTCATTTTTGGAACATTTGATACAAGAACAAATTTTGATAAAGAATATAAAAGTACTAGCAATTGATATGATGGTATACATTATTAGCCTTTGTAATCATGATGAATGGATTCCAGTTGAACCATACATGTATGGAAGGTCATTATTATTTTTTCAATGCAACTTCTGGATTAGTTGTACAAAACTTGGCAAGATTAATGTATTGACAGTTTTTTATGTTTTTAATTTTTGTATTACGAAATCCCAATCAAGGCTAGAGGGATTTGAAACTACTGTCAGAAATTGAGACAAACTCTACTGTTTTGATTGATAAAAGACATGCTTCACTGATTTTAATTGAAGATCATATTTCTTCTGTTTTTCTAAGCTTTTCTAACTCTATAGGAAGAAGTTTTACCAAGCTTTCTCATTTTAAGCTAATTAAATGTAGAAGCAATGATGAGAATATAGACTCCAAGCCCGTCTTAAACCCAAAGGGAAAGATATAATTGAGCAATCAAGCATTATAAGTTTTTTTTAATTTTCTGTTGTTTTTTTTGTTTTTTTAAATATTTATAATTCTCTGTGGGACAGAATATTACAATAACAAATCAATCATTTGCCTTATTTTTAGCAAGAATCTATATTCATTGCTAATTAATTCGAATATTTAGTAGAAATGAAAACTTCCTAATGATGAACATTCAGACATTATATATGAATAATACATAACTGCTTACATAGCACTTATTACAACTTACCTTCAGACGTCACAATTTCATGGCCAGAAATAGTTTTGATGATCTAGATACTGTAAATTTAGAAATTAATGCATTCATTTATTTTTGAATTTCCTTGACTATTGGGAAAATGTGAAATCTGAAGTTACACGATTACAAAAATTTTATGAAGGAAAATCACTACTCAAATTATGAATTTACAGTGTACCAAAATGAATAATATGCTTATTGTTGAAGGCTGTAAGGTGACCTGTAGTTGATCCCATCCACATCCTTTGGTATTTTGGTGGATAGATGTCTCATGGGCAATCATACCACTTCTCTTTGATATAATTATTTTATCATATACCGGTACACGGTATCAATAATAATATACTCAACATATGATAACACAGTCTTGGCATGTCTGATTCAGGGACTAATGCTTTCATTGCATCCTTCTGTTAGTCATACCTTTGTTGTACCTCTGCAGGCATCTTCTGCCAGATCCTCTTCAAATAAGTGCTTTTTTTTCTGTTGTTCATCTGACAATGTTTGTTTTTTCTTCATTGTTTTTGTTTTCTGTTGGTTTTTTTTTTATTAGAGGAGACATAAGCTCTCACGAATAAGTCTTTCAGACTTGCTGGTCTCCAAAAAGCTAACACAGGAGGTTTGGGAAAGATCTTTCATGATAATTTTAGGTGCATGGCATTAATCTGCCAATTGGCACAGATGAAACGTGAAAGGTTAGTAAAGGTGGGATTATATGTTAAAGCAAACAGAACTATTTTGCTGCGCCTCTTCTGTTTGTTTTGTTATAGGTCATTGCGGCTGTTATTGTAAGCACTTGCAAACCCCTTATATATATCTCATTTCTTGTTATAACCTCATTTGGTTAAAAATATGCAAAGTTCCTGTGACCGTTTAGTAACAGCCTCCTCAGAGGAGCAAATCCCCTTTACTCTGAGAGCTTGACTGTACGGGATACGTTTTGTACAGTGTTTGGGGTGACAGCTGTGGGTAGAGAGGTATGTGTACCTATAGGTTTACAGTAGACGTCTGTTGATATGTTTTGTACAGTGTTTGGGGTGACAGCTTTGGGTAGAGAGGTATGTGTACCTATAGGTTTACAGTAGACGTCTGTTGATAATGCCTCTGTCCTTTATAGATGTTGTTGTGTATAAGAAAGATATTTTAGAGTCGGAAAGGTTAAACTGTTGCATTCAGAACCAGAGTAAGCAGCTTGACGAATCATTTTCAGTGAATAATAGGATAACAAAACTCTTATTGTGAAGGTTAAAATTCCAAGTTATTGTCTCTCATGTATATATATATATCATGTTGTGTTGATATGAAAATGATTGAATCCCCCTCCCCCCCCCCCCTCCCCAAAAAAAAAAAAGAAATATATATATACATTGGAAACAATAACTTGGAATTTTAACCTTCCCAATCATTAAGGTGGTATGGGTGTCTTTCGCCATCTTGGATTGTAAAAAACAGAGAATCTAAGGTCCATATTTTCTATCAAATTAGCAAAATTTGATGCAAGTTTGCAGATTTTTCATGTGTTTTTACATTTAAAAGATCCAATTTATAAGAATATAACTTATAAATATAAATATATGTACAAGTGTATATTACTTTTGGTTGTTTTTAAATATTTTGAAATTGTAATTTTAAGGGGAGGTAACTCTAAAATAGTGCTTTTTCTGTTGGATTGTTCATGGAATTTTCCTACTTTGTATTTTAGCCGGAAAAAACGCTCGGTGACCCTATCTTTTCTTTTGATATTATCAAAGCATTGTTTGAAAGCTATATTTTCCTAATTTATCTTACAATTCTATCATTTCGTTTAGTTTCTATTCACAAAATGGTGTTTT
The DNA here is from genome assembly GCF_036588685.1 of Mytilus trossulus. NCBI lineage: Eukaryota > Metazoa > Mollusca > Bivalvia > Mytilida > Mytilidae > Mytilus > Mytilus trossulus. The sequence continues at coordinate 70,783,065 of NC_086376.1, read as the reverse complement.
TTCCTGTATAATCCATACAAAATGTGTCATTTTGTCACGACCCGTAGCTTGAAAAAATGCACGGTGACCTATCATTTTTATAATATTTTTCAACATGTATCAATAGATACTACATTTTGGCAAAGTATGAACAAATTCTATCATTTTTATTTTAGACTCCCATACCACCTTAAGAGTGTTGTTGTCCTATAATTCACTGAAAATGAATTGTGTATTGGGAAAACAAGTATTAAAATGTGATTAATCTCACAGTAGTTAACTTCACCATAATCAGTGTCTGGGATATTGATAAAAATATTGGTTATTGAGAAGGTAATGTCATCAACTTGCTATAATCATTATCAATTCTAATCAATGTTTAGGGGCACTTAATTACTTTATTTCAGCTAAGACATACAGGTGGCTTAATACCTGCAAAGCTGAAATTCCTGTATCCTGTCAATGATTTACAGAAAGATTTTTAAGGATTGAATTATTATTGTAGCAACAGTTGTACAGAGTTCGAATACTAGCTACACCATCAGTGATCCAGTGTTTGCCTCAGAGGAAGATGATATAAATAAGATTATAAGGTGAGTAAATAGTTTGTATTAATCACAGGAGAGATACATGTAAGTGCTCGGTACACAAATTAATTAGGAAGACCTAATTTCCTGATTCTAATGGAGTAGAAGTCTCAGATGTATTACATCTAAATGAAAATCTTTAATTTCATTATTTTGTTTTCTAATCACAGAAATGAATCTTAAAAAAAATAAATAAAAAAATCATTTAATGAATATTTCTCCATCATCAATGACTCTTCTATCCTAAGGTTGTGATTCTGTACATGATTTGTTTACGATTGAAGGATTATAATGAAAAATGAGTTTACATATCTTATATTGATTCAGATGATATTGGATGGCAACAGAATTTATCGTTCAAAATTTTGTAAGAAGTAAATGAAGAGGTAGAGGAAAAAGATGTTTGCCTCATGTGAGGGGGTAGAAGGGGGTCCTGATTCTGAAATCCCGCTTAAAAACATGGGATCCCAAGGTCTGGATTGTAAAGAAGTTTAAAAAAATCCTGATATCCTGAAATTCAAACAAAGAATTCCTGGATCCCGAAGTCCTGATAAAGGTTCTACACCCCTCTCTCCTATTATGTTACTGGCGACATAGAAATACCTGATGATTGGACAGACAGACATCCTGTATTGTAATTGATCTCTCATGAAAATTCTTTTTCAGATTTTGTAATTTTTTTATCAAAGTTTAAATCAAAAAAGCCTTGATAAGGTCAGTCAATCAGTTTTAATCATCTATTTTTGAAGGAGTTATGTCCCTTGGAAATATATGGAAAATTTGCATAGCCTACATTTCATATAGGATTGCTATGAAATTTATATCACAGGTTGATATCAGTCTTGTGTGGGACGAGTTTGAAAATCAGCACATATCAAACATTTTGTTTTTATATGTCCCTTAAATATGAAATTTTATAGAAAATTGCATTATAAGCATACTCATGACATGTGTTCAAATCTTGCCAGATATTTAAGAAATTTAAATCAAAGGATTTTATCAGAAATAATTCAGACAAGTTTGAAAATCAGTGCGGAAACAATCAATTTGATAAGAGTTACATGTATTTATTTATTTTTTCAAATTCAACCTCACTATAATAACTGTTATATTGTAGTGATACAAATCAGTGTACAGTACTGGGTTGTTGTTATATATTATATAGAGAATAATACATGGCAAAATCCGTATCATATGTGGTATCATCCCGAGACATCAATATTAGCCCGAGGGCCTTTAGGCCCGAGGGATGATATTGGTCGAGGGTGATACGGCATGTGATACGGATTTTGCCATGTATTATACGCTTTATCATATATTTCAACAGAAGAGTATTATAGTATATGAACTGTTTTCTGATCCATAGCACTGGGTTACCTGCAGTTCTGCTTTTGTCTTGTTTCAAAGCTTTAAAATAACTTCTCAATTATTTATACGAAGCACCTTACGAAGTTACCTTACGATCTGTTGTTTTGAAAATATTTTGTTTATTATTGTATATATTTAAGTGTTTTGTATTTTTTATGTGCAAAAAAATATGTTGTAAAAACTTGATGTTCGTGACGTCACATACAATATGAAAACTTGATGTACGTGACGTTACATACCAAACAATGACGTCATTCCAAAAAAATAACTATTTTTAGAAAAAAAATTCTTAATAAAAAAAACCACTAAAAAACTGACTTTAGTTAAAAAAAAAAAAAAAAAAAAAAAAAAAGGTATGCGATACGGGTTTTACCATGCGATACGGGGTATGCGATACGGGTTTAGCCATGCGATACGGGGTATGCGATACAGGGTAGGTGATACAGACTGGAAAAAAGAACCTTTATTAGATATACAAAATAGCTGTATTTTGTACTAAATATATGATAAATTCATTTATCATATACTTAGCATTAATATGATAGCTTTTGCATATGTGTAATGGGCTGAAGTGCACAAGCCATATCTTCCCACCCGGGCTGATAACCCATATCAAGTGCCTCTCGTGCAAAAAACCCATATCAGTGCCTCTCGTGCAAGTTACTTCCGGTGTTTCCGGTATCGGTTGTTTACTTTTCCATTGTGACGTCAGATATTTTTTATGACGACGTCAAAATTTACGGGAACTTTTGTGGGGATAGTTAAATACTTGCTAACAAATGCCATTGACAATTATGAATCATTTTATAGTACAACAAACATGGAGTAGTAATGATCGTAAAACTCTTCCAAATTTTCAATGTTTCAAAATGCCTCTATAGGAAATGTTACCATAAATATATAAGGAGTTAATGATGCTGTTGGACAACTATAGTATATTTGATTCATAATTTTAATTTTCTTTATAAAGTGTTTGACTGTTTTAGTTATTGCATTAGTTTATTTGCCTTACATAAAACTATTGTCTGAAGTATATGATAAAGCGATTAATACATGGCCTTTTCCATATCAGCCTGGGTATCATCCCTCGACCCATATCAGCACCTCGACTCCGTCTCGGGCTGATATGGGGGTCTCGGGATGATACCCAGGCTGATATGGAAAAGGCCATGTATTAATCTCTATATAACAGTTACATATATAATTTTCATTGTATATCTTTCTATTCTACTTTTGTAATAATAGTGCAGTGCAAGTACATGGTGGACAGTCTTTTGTAAAATTCGATTTTTCTTAAAGATTGGATATGAGTAGGCATTCATATATCCCTGCAAAAAAACCATCTTCCATGCAGAGTTACTGGTCTGTGCCAGGAGAGTCCAAATTTTTTCTTTAAGATATTATTCTGCATGCTTTGACACAATTTTTCGGTACAGGTGCATAGATATTATCAATGATTTTTAAAGGCAGTGCTTTAAGGCCTGACTTTTAAGTCATGAGGTTCATCTTTTCATACGCAATCCATGCTGGGGGTCTTTTGGCCAGAAATAGATCCGGAAATGTTCGAATTTCTCCTCTTCTTTTTATGGTATGATATGGTTTTTGTTTCTTTCATTTACATTGGGGACTAGAGAAACGATCAGTGTGTATTGTTCGTTTTATAGAACTTGTTATAAGTGTGTATTTTGCATTATAAGCAGTCAACCTGACTACAAACTATCATTATTTGTATATTCCGTGTGGAAAGAGGTCGGGTCAATTTCAAGTGTTATCTGACATCTAAAGATTCTTTAATTAGTTCAGCCGTTGATATAACAATGAAAAGTCGACTGAACATGATTAATATTGCATCTTCTATAATTCAAAGCGGAATTCGGTTTATGAACGAGAAACCGTAAAGCGTTTTCAATTTCGGTATTAGTTATGTATGTTATCTACGTATTATCCTGGTTCCCGGTACTACGTTCCGGGTATTAGCTATTTGATATATTTGATGTGTAACATTACAATCGGGTACCAGCCAATCTACGTGTGTATGTGTACATGATTTACCGCCAAAATGACCGACTTAAAAAATAGTCCATAAACGTTCCGTATAATGATATGCAAATTCATAATTAATCGTAACTTTTTTTTTATCTTTGTATAATTAATATAACAAAATGGATTCCACAAAATTGAAAATAGCATTATTTTACGAGGATTTCTCGTATTTTTTTCATTCCGGGCGCAGTAATACGTATGTGTTGAAGAAGCTCGAAGAATTTGACAAAGTGAATTGAGAAGGAAACGGATAGATATACGTTCTTGCTATCAGGTAAAACAATTTAAATGTACTGAACAAACACATTTACTTCACACAAATAGTACAGGCTTAAGCTTTTTATTGTCTAGCTTATACACGACTGTAGTCAAGTGTTTAAACGACGGCGGTTACCTACAAGGTACGGGTCATACTGGGTCAAGTCTAAATATGTAAACATATCCACGTGCTATTAGGTAGAACGCATCGTAATGCAATATCTACAATTTTTCCTCCTTTATACATCGTTTAACCAGATATATTTCTCCTTTTTACATCGTTTAACCAGATTTATTTCTCTTTCAAATACACTTAAACACGGGTTGTATGTACGTATCTTTTCTAGTGTTTTCTTGTTGTTATTAAAGTTCATTTGTTGATGTTTAGAAATTTTTGAACGACTGAACACAGGAGTGAATGAATGCAACAATTATATATACTGAAGACTTGGGCTGTACAATGATAGTGTACGTATATCATACTGATAATCATTCTAGCAGTAATTATGTTAATTTAGGATGTAATGTCTAATGACAGGAATTCATGAGCTATGCCTCAGGCTTTCTGAAAAAATATCAATGACAATGTAAACAGAAACAAAACATTGACACGAATGATGCTCTCTTCTATGTTATATAGTTATTTAGGTATATGTGTTGCACAAGTTTCAATTAAACTTAAGTTATAAAACTTTTTTTCAGGGCACAAACCCACTTTAAAGAGACTTGTCTACTGCCATACCCATCCTATTTTCATGCACCATTTGCAAGCAAGAAACTGAATGGTTTGCAAAATTAAAAATCAGGACGGTGTCCAATTAAAACAAAAGAACTAAACTGGATGAATATTGTAGGAGAAATCTAGACAATGCTAGAGGAAAGTTTTGATTTGTGAAATTTGTTTTCCTGAAAAGTCATTCATCCTAGCCTGCAGAAAGGAACTATAACTGTCCATCACCAACTGACGAGCTAATGTTGAGCTTCACATATGGAATTACTCAAATACCATCAATGTCTATGTTTTCAGCACAGATTTCACAATTTATGACACAGCTGTGCTTTTTTTATACCGTTAAAGAGTTGTATACTTAATTTTATTTTTTTATTAATAAATATATATATTATATTAATTGTGTCATCTAAGAACAAAGTCTTGTATTTTGCCAAAAGATGCATACTAGTGAATGAAAGTGATGCAGTTCATTTTGCTTTGGTATATAGAATTGAATTACAATTGTTCATGTTATTGGAATGCATATAAAAATAAGGAGATGTGGTACAATGTATATGATATTTAGTGAGTTTATCAAGCAAAAGTGAATAAGAAATAGGTATAAGCAGTTACAGGTACTACTGTACAATCTCAAACAAGGAGAAAAACTCATACCGTAAAGAGAATTTCATATTTACAAGTAAGTTTTGTTTTTTCGTTGAATAATTTTCTTCTATTGTTTTAATTGCAAATATGGGAAGTGGTTAAAATGCTAATGAGACAGCTGTTATGGCCACAGAGCCTTAATTGAAAACTTCTTTTTCATTCATACCGGTAGATTTTGCCTGGAGTTAGAAACATATCTGCCAACTTTTCAAAATGCACATGGGGGTTTTACGTGAAAGATGGTATATATAGTCATACAAAACCTACAAGGGGGCCTTCAAATGGAAGCAGGACAAGTCGCCCCACTGGCTAATCGGCCCACTTTTTAAAAAAACACCACAAACTGATTTATCAAATCACCCCACATGTAAAATGGGTTAAATCATGTTTAATATTACTCCTGCCAACTCGCCCCACATGTGAAATTGGTTAAATCATTTTAAATCAGGGTTTAATTTTCGCTAAGGATTTTTGAAGGCGAGTCCAGGGACTCGTCATTTTTGGCCACGGTTTGTCATGGTAACTGTGTTCAGTTTATACAAAATATTTCAATATTGATGTATTTGTGGACTCACCAGTTTTGAAAATGGTGAGTCCAGACAGATTTTGTTGAGTCCAGGACTCATGGACTCGCCTTAGCGAGAACCCTGTTTAATATTACTCCTGCCAACTCGCCCTACTTATAAAAAAACGGTAATTAATAGATTAATATATATATATTAATTAAAAATAAAAACTTGCACCACTTTAATGAAAACTAATCTACACAGAATACAAACAAACCGAAAATTAATTTAATTACTATTATTGATATATACTGAAGAATAAATGTAAATTTTGATGCTTAGTTATTTGCATAACAATTGAAAAGAAACCTGTTAATTGTATCATAATGCAATATAAGGAATTGAACTTATATTCAATGGGATAACATCTTTTTCCATACGTGGGGCGAGTTGGCATTACTAAATTCATCCTGGTTAATAATATATTTATCTAGATTTCACCGATTTCCATTAGGTGGGACCAGTTGGCAGGAGTAATATTAACAGAATTTAACTTATATACAACGGGATAACATCTTTTTACATAAGTGGGGCGAGTTGGCATTACTAAATTTCTCCCTGGTTAATAATATATTTATCTAGATATTATCGTTTTCTATTAGGTGGGGCGAGTTGGCAGGAGTAATATTAACGGGATTTAACACAGTTCACAAGTGGGGCGATTTGGGAATCCAGGTTGGGGCAGGTTTTTTTTTTAAAGTGGGGCGAGTTAGTGAAAAAGTGGGGCTATTTGCTAATGGGGCGATTGTCATGGATTCCCTTCAAATATTTTCTAATGTGGTTTTTGGCTTTTTCTTGCATTAACAAGCTTATAGCCATTGTTGAATTAATTGTTTTCTTTAAATAGTCGACAAAATTGCTCTTACAAAATTTCCATTTGGGAGCCTCGAGCTCAATGGGGAAATACTCTGCAAATACTGACAGATGGCAGGTATGGTCATCAAAAACTGGACTAGAAATACACACAACCTGTAATTAACTGCCTTTACAGCGCTTTCGCGCTTTGATTTACTTATATATAGCGACAAAACATTTTCATATTATTAATTGATGTTCTAAACAAAAATATTTTTAATTTTATCAGTATTCATTAAAGAGATGTATTTATAACAAACAATAAGGAATGCTATGTTGCACTTGTTAATATCTGTATTCATCATGGTTATAGATTGATTAAAACCCCAAAACGAATATTACAAAATGGAAATCTAGGCGATAGCATTTATACACTGAAATGCCCTCACAGTTATCCGCTGTAAAAATGAGGAGTTTAGTAATTAAAAAAATATGAATAGTAGATTTATGTTTGCAAGTTTGACTTGATCACTATATAGATATAATGTTTGATTATTGTTACATATTATTATGTATGTTGACAGATTGATTTTACCTCCGTATTGCAATTAGGATGTTATTTCCTAGGAAAATATAAAATTTCCGTTATTGTCATGGAAACTGATTAATTTGTTGTACCTTATAGATATGAGATTTGATAAATTATTCTCTAGAATGGTTACTATATTCTAAATAATTACACAACTTGTGTTTTTTTATTGCATCAATTAGAATACAGAGGGTGATGTTGACAAAAATGTCTTGAAGAAAAGTAATCAATGAACTGACTTTAGCTTAAATGCTTCCTGATGACGTAATTCTGTTAAAAAATGTCATCCTCCTGATTACTGACTTGATGACTATTTCTGTAAATAGATAAAAGGTACTTAAAACATACTGAAAAGACTTGTGGTAGAAGCTGTTACTATTTTAGTCTGATCTACTTTGGGTCCTGGAAAGTTTTTTTGTGTGGATTATTCTGTTTTAAAAACAAGCAAGAGTAAAACATTTATACATGTAAGGTAATATTGTGTAATAAAAAATATTGTACAACTTTTTAATTAGGCTCTATTTAATTAAATAGAAAAAATAACTTTTTCAACCCTTCAGATTAGCACAGTACCGGTATGTGTATTAAGGTCATAAGATAAGTACTGTATGCATTTACATACATGCCATTTCATCTTAAAACTGTTATTTCATAACTTTGAAGGCTTATGAATTGATATTAACTTTATCCAAAATTTCTACATTTATCAAAGCTTGCATTGCCTCCTTTTTCCCACATATATGACGGTCTTGAAGTACTGTGGATTCATTTATGTTCGTGGGTATCAATTTTCGTGGATTGCTGAAAACTTGCATTTTCGTGGATATTTGATTTCGTGGTTTTGTCAATCTCTGTATACAGAGCAGAGCCTATTGAAAATATGTAATTCGTTGAACATTTGAATTCATGGTTCACATGTACCCACAAAACCCACTAAAATTGGTATCCAGTGAATAATAATGAATCCCAAGTATGACATATCATATAGATACAGTTTTTTGCTTGGGAACAAACAAGACAGGTGTCAGTAGAGCAGGTACTACTGCCTACACTCTTGTCCATGGGCCCACAATTTAGTGGAGTTTTTATTGTTTGAAAAATGTTTTATGTGTATTATATTGTGAACCATTGTGTCTCTTTATGACATGTATTTAATCATGGGACTGGTGACCTGCCTTTAACTTCAATCATTGACTGAATCATTTTGAACCATCTTATTTTTTTAAGCAACAGACACACATATATTTTTCATAAATATACTATAACTGAATGGTCCATGAACTGCCATGAAATGTCATTGACATGAATTACCTGCTATACTTTACCTAACTATTCAAGTGTTGAAATGAAACGGCAAGCTTTTATTTAAACCATAAAGGTGCAATTTACTGTTTGAATCATAATAAGGTTTCAGTGCTTCATACAAATAACACTTATTAGAATGAGACGCTGGAGTATGATTGCCAATGGGATAACTACTTTTAAAGATGGAGAAAGGTGTGAAAAATTACAGGTCACTGTACAGCTTTGACAATAGGCAAAATACATACAAAAATACTTACAGTATAGTAACCTATAACAATATGTGAGACAATTTTAAAGAGAAAACTAAATGATCTGATTTAGACAAAGAGGACAGACAGTAGCCAAATATAACCACTGAATTACAGGCTCCTGGTTTGGGACAGGTTCAAAAAGAATGTGGTGGAGATAATATGAAAATAAGATGTGGTATGAGTACCAATGAGACAACTCTCCATCCTAGTCACAATGTTTAAAATGTGAACAATATAAACAGGTCAAAGTACAGTTTTCAAAATGTTCTTGGATGCTTTACTCTCACCTTACCTGGTACAATTGTGTAACAACATTACATAAAAATATTTCAGTCACAATGCAATACAGTCATCTGCCTACTGTTCTGCCATGAGCGAGTCTTTCTGATTGGTTGAGCTCTCAGCAATCACTATTTATCTGGAAAAGATGTTATTGAAGTAAACTAAAAGTATCAAAGATAACCCTTCCATCATGTATTTCTGCAAATATCAAAAACATGAAGACGTGACAAATGTTAGACAACTACTGAAGATGCTGGTGATATCATTTTACTAAACATGACGATTGCACATGCTACCTTTTTGATGTTAATTCGTGGTAGTCATATTTTTCTTCTAAAATAAACTTCTTTGTTCTCCCATTGAAATATTTTAACAAGGCCATGATGAATGTGTCTCAGTATATATTAAGGGCATACGATACAGTTACAGGGAAGGTAATGACGTTGCTAACGTAATTTGTTATTTTTGCGACATCAAACTGTGACATATCGGGAAAAGATGCATTTTTCGACTGATTTTTATCATTCAAACTGATTTAGTTTGAAAACGAGTTCATGGACCCCTATTTTTCAAAACGGCATTTTGTTTCATTTTGCAGGGAGATTATGTGATCGAAATTTTATAAAACTGTAAATAGAGGATTTTTTTTTAATTTTGATAAACATGCTGTAAAAAATGACGTTTTTTCCTCAATTCATGAACATTCGATAAATATGAGTTATTTCTGACTAAAAAATTGCATATTTTTTTAGGATATTTATAAAATACAGAAATTACCGATTATTTAACAAACAAAAAAATTGTGTTTATCTTTTATAACAAAAAAGTTATGGCTGTCTTTCGAAAAAGAAATTACCTCCACAAATCTGAATTTTGAGCAAATATACAAAATTTCGACCTCATTTTACTCAAAAAGTAGCATATGAAGGTATATTTTTTATTACATATTTGATTTAATCAGGTAAAAAATAGCCTATATGTAAATTTTCATGAACTTGTAAATACAGGATCAAAACTGTATCGTATGCCCTTAAGTAGCAATTCAAAATCTCTGAAATGTTCAAACTAACTAATCAACCAAGAGAAGCAAAGATCCTATTACTTTAGGAAATGCTTGTGTGCTTTGGAACGTATCATTTTCAATGTTTTAATGCAACTCAAAATAAACAAAACATCATTTGAAGTATGCTGGAGCTGTCAACCCATCCAGGTGTAAAGAGATAAGGTTTTTTCTGTGTCTGTAGAGAATTTAAATGATTTGATTGTAAAATGAGATCTTTTTGTCTTTTAAATGCCAATAGACTCCAGTGTTTGACAAACACCAATGAGACAGAAATCAAACAAGATAAACTACCAAAAGATATTTGGGAGCTCTTTAGCTTTTGAAGATATGTATGTCTTTGAAAGCAGTTCAGAAATAATGGCATTTAAATGCATTTAATTAATTGATGTGTTGTTCATAATGCATTTTTTTTTCAATTTTCCAAAACCAGCTCAAGGCTATGATTTAAAATTATATAAATTTTTTACTCAGATTTATCTTCTTTTTTAGCTCACCTGGCCCGAAGGGCCAAGTGAGCTTTTCTCATCACTTGGCGTCCGGCGTCGTCCGTTGTCCTGCGTCCGTCGTCGTTAACTTTTACAAAAATCTTCTCCTCTGAAACTGCTGGGTCATATTAATCCAAACTTGGCCATAATCATCATTGGGGTATCTAGTTTAAAAATTGTGTGGCGTGACCCCGCCAACCAACCAAGATGGCCGCCACGGCTAAAAATAGAACATAGGGGTAAAATGCAGTTTTTGGCTTATAACTCAAAAACCAAAGCATTAAGAGCAAATCTGACATGGGGTGAAATTGTTCATCAGGTCAAGATCTATCCGCCCTGAAATTTTCAGATGAATCAGACAACCCGTTGTTGGGTTGCAGCCCCTAAATTGGTAATTTTAAGGAAATTTTGCTGTTTTTGGTTATTATCTTGAATATTATTATAGATAGAGATAAACTGTAAACAGCAATAATGTTCAGCAAAGTAAGATCTACAAATAAGTTTCATGACTGAAATGGTCAGTTGACCCCTTTAGGAGTTATTGCCCTTTATAGTCAATTTTTAACAATTTTTTGTTAATCTTAGTTATCTTTTACAAAAATCTTTTCCTCTGATACTACATGGCCAAATTAAACCAAACTTGGCCACACTCATCATTTGGGTATCTAGTTTTAAAAATGTGTGGCGTGACCCAGTCAACTAACCAAGATGGCCGCCACGGTTAAAAATAGAACATAGGGGTAAAATTCAGTTTTTGGCTTATAACTCAAAAACCAAAGCATTTAAAGCTAATCTGACATGAAGTAATATTGTTTATCAAGTATAAATATATCTGCCCTGAAATTTTCAGATGAATCAGACAACCTGTTGTTGGGTTGCTGCCCCTGAACTGGTAATTTTAAGGAAATTTTGCTGCTTTCGGTTATTATCTTGAATATTATTATAGATAGAGATAAACTTTAAAATACAATAAATGTTGGCAAAGTAAGATCTATAAATAAGTCAACATGACCGAAATTGTCAGTTGACCCTTTTAAGAGTTATTGCCCTTTATAGTCAAGTTTTAACCATTTTTTCGTAAATCTTAGTAATCTTTTACAAAAATCTTCTCTGAAACTACTGGGTCAAGTTAATTATAGATAGAGATAATTGTAAGCAGCTAGAATGTTCAGTAAAGTAAAATGAACAAACACATCACCATCACCAAAACACAATTTTGTCATGAATCCATCTAGTACGTCCTTTGTTTAATATTCACAAAAACCAAGGTGAGCGACACAGGCTCTTTAGAGCCTCTAGTTAATTCATACTACAAAAATTTCCAGGTTGTATTTACAACTCCTTTTATAGTAGTAATACCTTATTTTTGCATTGTACAAGATCATCTTTTTCTCTGACTGTTTATGATGTCTTTACACTAAATCAATTGGATGTTGGATGTATGCTAATTGATATTTTAGTCTTTGATACATAAATAATTATGCTCTAACTGTAGATGAGGAGCATTAAGTTTTACCCTTTTACGTACTCTCCAAATTTGTTTCTATTCCCTAACTTTAGTTTGCCTCAAACAAATGTTATGAAACTTATACACAATGCTTAATTACTACCACAAAACTCAGATCAAATTTGAATTTGGGTAGCAGCACTTTTAAAGTTATTCATTTATGTCCCTTTACAATGTTTTATATGCAAGTAAGGGCATTATCTGTGTTCCATGAACACATGGGACATATTTCCTGTTTTTCATCTAATTGTTATTGGATTTGAACTAGCTTTCAATAAACATGAGTGCTCTCAGATCTGAAAGGTTTTTGTAAGTTGTTTTTGTACTTAGTATGGATCTTTTCCAAACCTTTTCAACTGATCTATATAATGTGTATCTATTTTGTGCTGTTACACCACTGTCCCAGGTTAGGGGAGGGTTGGGAGCCCTCAAACATTCTATATTTAACCTTGCCTGCTTATGATCATTCACTATGTGCCTGTCCCTAAGTCAGGAACATTTAAACGAGCAGTTATTTTGTGTTGCTGTTAATCATTTTTTTTTTTTTATTGTTTTTGAACTCTAGAACTATATTTTCAATTAAAATTTGTTCTATTCATTATTATATCCCAGTGATTTCAAGCCTACCCATAATCTGTAATGTAATTAATTCTTCAACTAATGAAGCGCTCAAAAACTGATGATTCAATGTCATAGACATATGAATATATGAATGTAGTTAGTAATAAGAGTTTCTATTAATTAATGTTTTTATGGAATCCGTTGACCTTGGGACCACTAGATGTGTTTTAAGTTTTATCGTATATTAGTGACCTGAAGTTTACCTTGTTTACCATAATCAAATGACTAATTAGTTGGAAAAGAAATTTATTGAAGTGGAAGAATGTTTGAATGTATTTAAAGATAATTAAAAATTGATGACAAGATTTGTTTGATATACATGTGATCATGAACTGTTTTGGTTTCAGAGGACAATAAGTTTTTTTATAGGGTGTCTTATCTATTAAAAACTTAGATGCCCTTCTGCTGAACTGTTACAAACGATAATAGTTTGAAGTTAAATTCTCTTTCTGATCATTAAGTTTTGTTAGTCAAATAGTGTTATATATAAAATCTAAATTAGATGATTAAGGGATAATAGATTAAAACTGCATGCTGGTCCAAATTGAGTAGAAAATAAAAGGGGGATGTAGTTGCCATGTCAATTGTTTCAATTGTTTTACCTTTGTCATTTGAGGCCTTTCATAGCTTACACTGTATGCAAGGCTTTACTTATTGTTGAAGGTTGTATGTTGAATTAAAATTGTTAATTTCTGTGTCATATTGTCTCTGGTGGAGAGTTGTCTCATTTGCAATGATATACCAGATCTTCTTATTTGTATATTGACTGTTGCCACATAAACCCTTATTAGTGAGAATTACTTATACTGCATATGTCAATGTGGGACTGTCTAATTCATCCACTTTCCTGTAAGTTTTGTATATATAATCAATGTTTTTGTATATAGATTAGACTGTTGGTTTTCTGTCTGAATGGTTTTAAACACTACCGTTAGTCATTATGGACCTATTAATTGAATGGAACAGCTATAGCTTAGCTATTTATACCAGTTTTATTCCGTCAAAGAGATATTTTGATAAAGAACTTATATAATTTTACATGTATTTCAATTAAAACAAATTTTATATTTTGTATTATTTTACTCAAATGAGGTGTTGTGGATTCATGAATACCAAAATACCTTTCTTCTATTATATCTCATTCTAACATATATTTTTCCAGGAAATTATATACAGGTATATTTTTAGGAGATTAATATGTCATGAAAGTTGTTTTATCTGGTAATACCTAAGTAAACCCTCAAACCTTATTTCTTGGAACAGTTTATAAATATTACTGGTGATGGTGTCCTTCACCTTGGCATAAATTAACCAATAAATTTAAGAAATTCAATTCTGTCTAATTATTTATTTAAGTTGGGGATTAAATGGTACTGATATTCTTTGAAATTGAATAGGAGGTTATTTCTGACTCGGATGTTTCCAATTTTACACGGCATTGTAAAAAGTAGTCTTGTATTGATGATAATATGAATTTTTAAAATCATAAATAGTTTTATTTAACTTCAATAAAATTGCAGTCATCATCAGCAAAGGCCATACTGCATAATCAACTGTAAAGGATTAGACATGATGAATTGTGAATTTCTAAACAAGAAAACCAACTGCATAATTTATTAGATGATATTTACAGAATAATAATGAGAAAATTAGTTTTAGAAAGTTTTAGAAAGATCAATCATCTTTGCATTAGAACTTTGAGACTATTTATTTTTAAATATAATGTTTTATTGTTAAGATGTAGCAAGGAAAAAATCCATTTAAATAGAGCAATATAATTTGAAACCATGGTAGAACATGACTATTGTTTCTAAATGTTGATGTAGACTTTATAGATTTATGGATCCATAAAATTTAAGCTTTTGTTTTTAAGAACCATGTAAGTCTATAGCTAGTGAAATCAATGGCAATATACTGTACTTTGAATTTCTAATTTCTGGTTCAATGCACTTAAGAAATGTAACAATATATTATGAATTTTAAATTTTAAAGGATTTGTAATTTGTTATAAATTGATCCATGCAGATTTGTATTAACTCAGTGTGCAAGCCAAAACTGTTGTGTTAAGCTTATTTTCATGGGTCAAAAACAGCATATTTCACAGGGCATACAGCATGCTAATAAGTTAACATTCTAGAAATCCCTTATTTTACATTGTTCATGCAATAGTTGTTGATTAATAGTATAACAGTATGTTATATCAACCTGGAGAAGCATATTATCCTAGTATGTTGTCCTCAGTCCATATGTTTCGCTTAGGTCAATACAACATTGTATCAAGTATTATTATACAGTATAGAATGCCTTAATATGTAACAGTTTTACAGAATAATTAAGCATACAAAAATGTACAAATTGTCATAGTATAAAACAGTGTACAAATTTCCATAGTGTAAAACAGTGTACAGAATGCCTTAGTATATAATGTGTACAGATTTTCTTAGTATATAGTAGTGTACATAATGCCTAAGTATAGAACAGTGTACAGAATGTCTAAGTATATAACATTGTACAGAATGCCTTAGTATGAAACAGTGTGAAAATGAATGCCTTAATTAGCCTTAGTGTAAAACAGTGTACAAAATGCCTTAGTATTTAAAAGTGTACAAAATGCCTTAGTATATAAAAGTTTACAGAATGCCTAAGTATATAAAAGTTTACAGAATGCCTTAGTATATAAAAGTTTACAGAATGCCTTAGTATATAAAAGTGTACAGAATGCCTTAGTATATAAAAGTGTACAGAATGCCTTAGTATATAAAAGTTTACAGAATGCCTTAGTATATAAAAGTGTACAGAATGCCTTTGTATATAAAAGTGTACAGAATGCCTTAGTATATAAAAGTGTACAGAATGCCTTAGTATATAAAAGTGTACAGAATGCCTTAGTATATAAAAGTGTACAGAATGCCTTAGTATATAAAAGTGTACAGAATGCCTTAGTATATAAAAGTGTACAGAATGCCTTAGAATATAAAAGTGTACAGAATGCCTTAGTATATAAAAGTGTACAGAATGCCTTAGTATATAAAAGTGTACAGAATGCCTTGGTATATAAAAGTTGACAGAATGCCTTAGTACCGGTATATAAAAGTTGACAGAATGCCTTAGTATATAAAAGTTGACAGAATGCCTTAGTATATAAAAGTTTACAGAATGCCTTAGTATATAAAAGTTTACAGAATGCCTTAGTATATAAAAGTTTACAGAATGCCCTATTAGTATATAAAAGTTTACAGAATGCATTAGTATATAAAAGTTTACAGAATGCCTTAGTATATAAAAGTTTACAGAATGCCTTAGTATATACAAGTTTACAGAATGCATTAGTATATAAAAGTTTACAGAATCCCTTAGTATATAAAAGTTTACAGAATGCATTAGTATATAAAAGTGTACAAAATGCCTTAGTATATAAAAGTGTACAAAATGCCTTAGTATAAAACAGTCTACAGAATGCTTCAGTACATAACAGTGTACATAATGTATGTATGACACAGTGTATAGAATGCCTTAGTAATTATAATTGTGTACATAAAGTCTGAGTATATAACTAGGAGTACAGAATGTATGAGACAGTGTATAGAATGCCTTTGGTAAATAATTAGAGTACAGAATGCCTTTGAAAATAACAGTGCATATAATGTCTTAGTATATAACAGTGTATGAAATGCTACTGTCATTCAAGTGAAAGGTTTAGCGCTATAAAAACAAGTTCAATCCACCATTTTCTTCATTTGAAATGCCTGTACCAAGTTCAGAAGACAGTTGTTGTCCATTTGTTTGACGTGTTTTATCATTTGATTTTGCCATTTGATTGGGACTTTCCATTTTGAATTTCTGGAGTTCAGTATTTTTGTGATTCTACTTCTTAGTATATAACAGTGTACCTTGAAATCTTACATATAGAAAGTCAAAAACAGAGTCGTGTAATGACAACATTACCTATAAATTTAATAGTGCAATATAATAGAGCTCCACTTAATCTCTGGTCTAAGTATTGTACTAACTGTAGTCAATTTTTACATAAATGCTCTAACTGAATCAATATGATGAAGTTTATTGGTGGTCATTAAACTTGTACAGATAGTTAGTAAATCTTTGAAGATGATCCAGTAAGAGTTTTATTACACTTTACTATTGACAAATTACAGGAGGTATATTACATGTTTTACAGTTAATGACTTGAGGAGATTAGGGTTAAAAGCATGTTATTTTGATTGATAGTAAAAAAATATTTTTTCTAATTTTATGGTGAAATATGTTTTCTGATCTTTTCTTAATATTGAAAAATGAACTATAAACATACTTAAAAATAAGAAAAATTGTTAAGGTGTGCTGGATTATTTGTATCATTACTCCTGCACTTAAACATGCTAATTCTAACAAAACATGCTTATCTAATGGAGGCACTCCACTAAAAAGGCATAAGTTTAATGTTGAATAAGCAAATTTTGGAAAGTTCTCAAAAATCAAAACACTTTTTTTCTGTCTTGCCTGCATGTTAATTGTATTGTACATTTATATTACTTTACTATAAAAATGACTTTTTCATTAGCAAAAAAAATAATAATTCAGTTTCTAATATTGATGCCAAAATATGTGATCACTTTCTTTGTGCATACTAATTTGATGAGTCCCACATCGAAACCATGATTTCTATGTTCTGTAAGCAGTTTCTTCTTTGTTTTTTTGTCCTTTTTTTGTATTTTTTACAGATTGAACAAATTATAAGCAGTAATGACTTCTTTAAGCAATACTTTTGACTACTGTTAAAAAGGGTCTAGCTAAATAGTGTGTTGGCACCAATGTTTTTAAATTAGAACAGCATTAGCATTCGATTTGAAAACTGTCAATACAATTTTGCTGTAATAGAATTATTGATCTTGTTTATTATTTTACCTTGAATCGGGTAAATAGCCACTGAAAGATGTCATATAAAAATAGAACCCCCTCCCCCTATTAAAATGAATTTAGTATTAATCTGATTAATTTTGTAATTTATGAAATGTATTGAAGGTATATTAAGAATGCTTCCTTACAATAAAATGTTCCCCTGAATGTCAGCACATTAATTAGAGGAATTGTTACTTTCTAATGTTGCTTCAGGGTTGCTTCAGGGATCCCGCTTACTGTTTTGTCAGATTCACGCATCCTGTTTACACTATATATGTAAGCAATTCTCATTTTTTTTGTCATTTCCCGGGTCCCGCAAAACCTCATTTCCCGTTATCACGACACAATAATTTGACGTTTATTGAAGTCTGTTTGTTATTTTATTGTGACAATGACATATATTTTAGAGTTTCAAGTTTCAAAACATTCTTAAGATAATGATTTAAAAATCGATATTGTCACCATGAATAAAACATTATAAGATCAAAGATAATATAACATCAACGTTTAGAAACAATAGTCATTTTCTACCATGGTTTCAAATTATACTGCTCTATTTGAAAGGAATTGTTTCTGCCGTATCTAACAATAAGCTGTAGTACTTAAAAAAAATAGTCCCAAGGTTATGATGCAGAGATGATTGATCTTTTTTATTTCCAAATGAAAGAATCTTACTGGTATGTTTAGTTTTATAAATGTTCATATTAGGTTCTATAGTAAAGGTATTCATAATGAAAATTTAATTATGGTAATATAAGATGATTTGATGTGGGGATGGAATGGTAGATGATGAATACATCTTCAACAAAAGAAAATATTTATTTGAAGTAGATATGAGCCTTGCTCAATTTTCAATTTGTTAAGTCAAAAGGAAGTCTTAATATTTGACTCTGAGTCTACCAGTCTTTTGCTTTTTAAACCCCTGAATGCCCTTGACTTTGCAGAAGGTAACAGTCTTTTTGTATTTATTTAAATTTGAGAATGGAAATGGGGAATGTGTCAAAGAGACAACAACCCAACCAAAGAGCAGAAAGCATCTGAATGCTACCAATGGGTCTTCAATGGTGTGCTTTAGCTTGCACCTAAAAAAATGTGTATTAATTTAGTAATAATGGACGTCATACTAAACTCCGAAACATATTATCAGAAGCAGTCTAAAAGTTGAAATGATAATTGTTTCTTCAATTTTGAGCCAAGAAAGTTCCCAAGAGTCCATTGAATTACAGTGACATTATGAGTAAATTTATGCTTATAGAAATGACAAATAAAGTCTGTCTGAATGCTTAAGCAGATGGTGAGTGATTATTCCAACCAATAAAATTTGATCTTTTGCAAACAGAAACTCGTGGCAAATTTCCGGAAGTTTTCATTTGATGATGATAAATATGAAATTGATTATTATTTTTCTAGAAGCAGATTACTGAGAGCTTTCATATCCCGGAACAAACTGCCATTTTTTCAAATATTAATGCATATGTAAACAATCTGGAATTTTAGCATAGACTGATATTTCTAAATCAATAATATGTTTGGTTAAATGTATAATTTTGTAGCTTATGATTTTTTTTAATTTGTAAGACTGGTTAATTTGAATTTCTTTTTTGTTTCTATTGATGTTCTGTGCGTAATTTTCTAATTATAAATTCAATATATAAAAATATTTTGCATGAATTTTTTCTAAGATGACTAGAAAAATAGAGGCGAACCATACCAATGGACATCCTGGTTTAAAAAGAAAAAGACAAACAACAGCTCACAAAACACAACACAGAAATAAATATAAAGACTGATCATCCCCAACCCCTCCAAAAGGGTTACAAAAGGGTAAGCAGATTCTGCTTGATATGTGGCACCCTTCATTTGCCTCATTTGGGGGGAGGGGGAGGACAGGTGTTCCTAAATGGTAAGCAGATCCTGCTTGATATGTGGCACCCTTCATGTGCTTATATAAGAACTAAGCCAGTGATGATAGAATCTGATTTGGTAGGTCACATTCAGGAAAAAGAAACAATGCTTTTAAACTTTGACATTTATTTATTATCTTACCATGCATTATATGTTCAAAATTTGTTGTATATATTATGTTTTCAATATGAGATGCTCTCGGGCATAGGCCTTTTGTGGGAAAAATTTGGTTGATTATATAGGGAATCACTGAAGCATGACCATAGCAGACTCCCTCTAAGTTGGTCAGTGGGCCCCCATTTTTGAAAATTTCTGGATCAGAGAGAATGCTCTTTCATATCTTGTGTTTATCAATCCATTTACTGAATATATCTTTAATTACTTTTATATAAAACTTGAAATTTAAATTGTAGAGTTATATTGGTGAGATAGCAATATTAATGCCTCTTATTGACAAAGCATGATGGGAAAAATAAATGTACTTTGTCATTAAGAAATTAAAAGCTCAAATTCTTTTTTCTTTTTCTCAAAATCAAATTCAAACATGATTTTTAAAAACACATCTGAACTTGTGATAGTTAACTAAAATAAGAGCAAGGAATTGTATGGTAGCTATTACTATACAAATCCTTGATAAGAGTAAGATTTCCATTGCAGCATATTAACCCATACATGTGTTAATCAGCTGGTCAGATCAGTTATAATTTTGTAGTTAATCTATTTAAACAATTTATATGTATTGAAATCAATTTAAGGAAAAGCAGATTTACTGGAGTTCCGTTTACCCAGTTTGGTGTGAAAAGTTAATTAATACATGTAATATGAAAATGCTTTTCTAAAATTAAAATAACACATGAAATCAAAGGAAACCATCAACATTATACAGAATATCTTTTTTTTTTTATAAATTTCAATATTATATAATGAGGATCGATCTTTAGGTTATGAATAGAGAATATCAGATGGCTTTTTCAATATCACACCTTTATCAACCGGAGACACCAATATGATCAAATGAGCTTTGGTTGAGGGTTGATACAGTGTGTGATAATGAAAAAAGCCATATCATATACACTTTTTTATATTGTACCTAACATAATTTATTTTTTTGTCACATGACGTCATACTGATTTAGAAAGCCTTTAAAACAGTGACTGATACAGCATGATTCCGTTCATCATATTACACATCCAATTTATCTGTGTTTACTACATGTACTAAGTATACAATAAGGCAGTCTGATTAAAGCCAGCCCCCACTATATCTACTTGGGAACGTGACCTAATATTTATGTCATCCAGACCCTACGAATGAACTCATTAGGGATAGTGGGGGCTGGTTTTATTCAGACTGATAGTAAGATGTATTATATACTAATAACTACTGTTAATTCCTTTATTTTTTGGGGGATGAAATGTGATTTTTTGGTTCTGCTAAAGTCTTTATAGAAGCCTATGGAAAAAATTTGCATCATTAAACATTTTTGTTGTTCACTTTCACCAAAATCCACTAAAATTGGTATGTCACAAATAATAAAGAATTCTCAGTGTTTTGCTGCATTTAGATTCAGAACAACAATAAAAGAGCCCTAATCTTGTGCTTGCAGTTTTTATAAGTCGTTTGTTTTGATTATGTCCCACATATCAATACACCATATCCTTGGCTCTTTTTCCAATACTGTGGCATATTTATAAATATGACAAACATTTTACCTTCAGACAAATATGGTTAAACTAAAGACTTCCCAAACATTCTGAAACATCCACAAAATAATTTTTTTCTTTCAAATTTCCCTGTTTTTTTACAAATTTATTTGATATATATTTCGTCACAGAAAATGTAAACTTAACATGTTTTTTGTAATTGAAATGATGAAAGCAGATACAGAATAATTAATTATATAAGAATAGGAAGAAATGTTATATAACCTCAGATTTAATAATATAATCATAGAAATGACTCAGCATTCCCTAAAGCTCTATGACAATTCAATGAACATTTCAGAAAACTTAACATGTGAAGTTTACCCTTAAGCTGGCAGAACTTTTTAACAGTACTGACAATATTTTTCTTTTGAACTTAGAATGTATGAATATAACAATTATTATATCATACACTGTTTTTGAACTTTTAAAGAATAAAAAGAAACATGTAAAGTTCATAGTCCTTCGTATGAAATTATTAGTTTGTTGCTAGTGGTTATAAAAATTTATGGATCTGCTGGTATTATCTGGTTTATTCCAGTATGATCTTTGAGTTTTCCATCCAGCTGCTGCTAACTATACAAGAATAGTCTCTCCCGAAAAAATGAGGATAGTAATAATTGAATAGTATCTCATGTTTCTGTTGATTATTACTTATTCTGGTATGCCACTGATCATGATCACTTTGGGCTCATGCTATAGAAGTATGTTTTCTCCCAAGATTTTTTGTGAACTGAGTAGCTGGACTGTAATTAAAACATAGGCAATAAAAATGATTTTTGTCCATTAAATTTAAAATATAATATTAAATATTTATTTATTACTATACAGTACCTGTGTAAGAATTAGTTGAAAATGATATGTTTTTAGTATAAAACACTTTTCTTCTTTACAGATGTGTTTTAGGTTTAAACTTAAAGCCAAAGCAGTTGCAAACTGAATAATTGTCTGAATATTGATGTTTTAATGCATGAATTTTCAAAAGGTACAAATTTAATTTTGAGGAATAAGATAGATAGCCATGACATTTGACATTTCATTTAACAGATCATGTTTTAGAAGCCAACTATCACCTTTATTGTAAAAACATCAGTACTTTGACCTATGAAAATATTTAAATCAAAATTTAAATTAAATATTTAAAAACGACAAATCTTAGTTGAGACCATTATACGTTGATAATGAATGTCAGAAAGTAGCACTAAGTTTTATGTATCTATATTTAGGTAGATTTTAATGATGTAAGTCGCTTAGATCGATAGATAAATGTCAATAGAGGTCTATGAAAAGAATTTATATCTCAAACTTTAATATTTGTACCATAGTGGGGTGCATTATAGTTGAACACTGGAACAATTGCATTTCATGGCTTTTTGTAAACAGTGCGATTTATGTCTATTTAATATCAAAGGTGTAGACATCCTTTGCAAGGTTCATTTGAGTTGAATAGAAAAGCAAACCATATAAACAATAATCCGATATTAAATCTATAAACATTTAATGTTATTAAAAATTTATATATCAGTTAAGTATATATTTGCGGCTTAGGCCAATATTTGATTTGGTTTATGTGGAGATTTTTCAATACCAACTGAGGTAGAGTAATTATTCAAAGTTCTTAAATTGTTTGGTAAAAAATATATGGGAAAATGATGCATGAAAAGAAACTCTTGAAACATAATTGTATAAACTTAAAAAAAAATTAATGAATGAACAAATGAGTTAATTATTTAACCCCTGCTTAGTGAGTTGATGGTTACATCCCCTCCCCATCCCAAAACTCAAAACTCGCTTTAAGGCTCAGATTTTATTACCACTCTATAATGTATTGTAAAAAGCATTAAGATTGAAGCTTAAAATCCTTCTGGTCTTAACTAGTCTGTAGCATGTCTCCAGCAAGTTGTAGACTATAGAAAATATTGATTGAGTTATAAGGTAAATTGTGTTGATCCAATACTAATGTGTATTATGTAAGAGTTCATATGGCATCCATATTAAAATCATTAAGTTTTGTTCTTGTATGCTAAAAGCAATTAATTTGAAATAAAGATAATTGAAAAGAATTAGATAGATAGCCTGAATTTATTTGATAAAGTTGATTATTGTTTTCATATTGAAGTGATAGTTCTTTTTATTAATGCTATTTGCAGACAGGAAATAAAGATTTTAGTTTGTATAGGTCATAGACATGTTAAAATATATTTTATGTCCTCACCAAATGAGAAAGTCATAGAACTTTACCCAGTTCCATGGATTTTTATATTTTCCATTCATTTCCGATCCATTTTAGGAACCTTTTGAGTGAAACTTTATATCTGATGTTTTGTTCTTGTTTTCAAAATTCCAATAGGGAACATACTTTATATAATTGTTTAAATAAACCAATTTTTCAAGACGTTTCGGCCAATGTTGATGTTTTGTTGTAATTTGCTCTCACTTTTATTGTGAGGTAATTATCGTCTATGTAGACCTTGTTACTATGACTAGTTATTTTCCTCCTCTTCTTCCCATTACTTTCTATTTGTAATGAAAACCTTTTGGGATTATAACCTTTTAAGCCTTTTTTATATTTGATCTCACACTATGGAGATATTGTTTTTGATTTTGTTTGATATTGTTTCTTTTAACACTTTTCTAGTTTGTAGCAAGTATAAGCACCAATTACATATGCCAAAGATGGTCAACTTCTTGTTGAACTGATTTTAAGTTATTTGACTTATTGCTATCTCTACAGTCACTGAAGTTTTATTTTGTCATAATGCAGATCTCAATACATTTTGTACACGATGAGGTTTTTTTTAACGACCTTGACTTCACTTAAGGATTTTGCATGGTAGGTACATTTTGTATTTTTGAGTGCCCTTGGGTAAGTCCTTTTGCTAGTTGCATATTAAATTTTTATACAAAATATATGTAATGAAGGCATTATTAAACAGATAATAAATTTGAATAGAAAATAGAACAATTCTTGATTTTAATCCTTTCAAAATTTAAATCTATTTGTTTGATTGGTTAACCATTTGTTAAATCATGTCTAAACTTTTGGTACAGGTCAGAAATGTAAATAAAATTATTTTTAAATCATATCTGGTTAACCACACAATTTTATAAATTAAAATATATTATATTTCTGATTTTTTTTATTTAATTGTGCAATATAAATATGAAACCTGAAGTTTTTTGCAAACTGACATAGTATTTATTACTATTTAAACAGTGGAATTTCAGGTTGCTAACTGTGTCATTAAAACCTTTATTATAATTTCTATAAGCATTGATCCCCAACCTTCATTGTTACGTCATACTTTAAACCTATGTGACATCATATTACAGTTCAAACCTTTTATAACTAGAGAAATTATCAAGTCAGGTCAGTTTTTATTTATCAGTAGTAATATATCACATCCACAAGTTCATAAAAATTATTTGAATGAATTATGTAAATTGTAATTATTTAAAAACTTTTATTTTAATCTTTGGATTTGTATTATTGCTGAATATCGATACCAGGTCAGCCAGTCCCTGTATTCTGTTATGTAAGAACATCAAGTTCTTTTGTATTGCATTTGTATTATATTCACGTAAGAACCATCAAGTTCTTTGGTACTGCATTTGTATTCTATTCATGTAAGAACCATCAAATTCTTTTGTATTGCTTTTGTATTCTGTTCTTGTAAGAACCATCAAGTTCTTTTGTATTGCATTTGTATTCTATTCATGTAAGAACCATCAAATTCTTAGGTACTGCATGTGTATTCTGTTCTTGTAAGAACCATCAAGTTTAAGGTACTGCATTTGTATTCTATTCACGTAAGAACCATCAAATTCTAAGGTACTGCATTTGTATTCTAATCTTGTAAGAACCATCAAGTTCTTTGGTACAGCATGTGTATTCTGTTCATGTAAGAACCATCAAGTTTAAGGTACTGCATTTTATTTTATTCATGTAAGAACCATTATGTTCTTTTGTACTGCTTTTGTATTCTGTTCATGTAAGAACCATCAAGTTGTTAGGTACTGCATTTGTTTTCTATTCATGTAAAATCCACCAAGTTCTAAGGTACTGCATGTGTATTCTGTTCATGTAAGAACCATCAAGTTGTTAGGTACTGTATTTGTATTCTATTCATGTAAGAACCATTATGTTCTTTTGTATTGCATTTGTATTCTATTCATGTAAGAACCATCTAGTTCTTTGGTACTGCTTTTGTATTCTATTCATGTAAGAAACATCAAATTCTTTTGTATTGCATTTGTATTCTATTCATTTAAAAAAACATCAAATTCTTTTGTATTGCATTTGTATTCTATTCATTTAAAAAAACATCAAATTCTTTTGTATTGCATTTGTATTCTGTTCATGTAAGAACCATCAAGTTCTAAGGTACTGCATTTGTATTCTATTCACGTAAGAAACATCATATTCTAAGGTACTGCATGTGTATTCTGTTCATGTAAGAACCATCAATTTCTTTGGTACTACATGTGTATTCTGTTCATGTAAGAACCATCAAGTTCTTTGGTACTACATGTGTATTCTGTTCATGTAAGAACCATCAAGTTGTTAGGTACTGCATTTGTATTCTGTTCATGTAAGAACCTTCAAATTCTTAGGTACTGCATGTGTATTCTATTCGTGTAAGAACCATTAAGTTCTTTGGTACTGCAATTGTATTCTGTTCATGTAAGAACCATTAGATGTTGATGTGCATCCCCAACTTTACTTAATGTTAAAACAATCAAAGTTCTTGTTTTAATTTCTCTAGATGATCTTTTGATGTAAAAGCTATGAAAGTTGATTGTATTTATGATTTGTTTTAGTGTTTTATGTTTCCTGGTAAATGATATTGTGTATTCAGAACAGCAGAGGTTGGGTTGTCTTAATGTTGTGCTTGGCTTGTCTAGATATCATGTAAATGCCATTGTAGTATTATTGCATGTCAGAATTATGAAGTTATATGCTTCCACTGATGGAATTTATGTGTCACATATGCATTAATAACAAGCAAATTTGGTTTAATAGAACTTGGAATACCTTTGATAAAATGCAAATGAGCTGATATTGCGGAATTTTTTTGAATGTGAAATGCAAATATTTTAATATAAAAGGAAATGATTACAATAATTTTCAGTTACTAGGTGGAATAAATTTATTTAAAAAAAAGAAGGAAAAAACAAAATTGACTTGACTTTTTTTAAATATTTGGTGTTTTTTTTAAAATTATTTGGGGAGGTATATATTCTAAAGGACAGAATTTCTTGAAACCATAATAAAATCTAGCATCAGATGTTATCCTATAAACTGAAGATCAAATTGGTGAGAAATTCATTGTCTTTGGTGCCATATTTCTCTTTGTGTGTTAATTTATATGGAAGTCTATACCACGCAGAATAATAGATAAATGTTTCACAGTATGGTCTCTATTTACAGTATCAGATGATTAACGATACAGTTTCACACATTTCAGTTATAAAACTAACATGCACCAACTATTGTTGTAAGGTCTTATATATTTAGTTCACAGAAAAGTGGGATTCCAACTGTGAGTTGGCTTACTTTTTGTGTGACTTGTTCATGTTTCTCTGCAGTTAACTTTTGATTACTAGTTAGATAACTTTTATGTAAAACGTAATGGAAGTTTCATGAAAAATAGACCATACCAAAAATTATATATTTGTATTACTTAAGATTTAATTATAAGGCATTGACTGTGCTGGTGTCAAACTTAGTGCAATGTAAGAACCTTTGTTTTTTTTTTTTAATGTTTTTTCTCAATTGAATAAAAGTACATAACAAGAACAGAAAGTTTAACTTTAGTACGAGTCATTCATTTTCATGATAACTGTGGATAAAATTTCATGCTATTGTGTCATAAAAGTTGGAATTTAACCCTTTCAATGAGCTAAAATACTTATTTGAATTCCTTTCATCATGATATAAAATAAAAATCAATGTTCAGCAACATTGTATAAATTGGTTGAGTTTTAAATCATGCAATGCTTTCCTATGACTATCTTTTCCATTAATTTTCTGAAGATAGTAATAGCTTGATACATGATGGGTTAGGCACTATAATTATATCTCATCAATAGCAGGGTACTTTGTAGTTCTGCTGAGTCATGTGACCATATTTTTTAACTATACATGTACATTTGTTCATACAAATAAAATTGAGGATGGAAATGGGGAATGTGTCAAAGAGACAACAACCGGACCATAGAGAAGACAACAGCAGAAGGTCACCAACAGGTCTTCAATGTAGCGAGAAATTCCTGCACCTGTAGGCATCCTTCAGCTGGCCCCTAGAAAGCCTAGTTGATAGTTGGGGCAAGCAGACAGAAAGTATATGATTTGGGGCATTATTTCACTTTTGAATTTGATAGACTATTGATATGATTTATTTTCTTGGCTTCAAACAAAAAGATCAGGACTGAAAATATTGCTTGTACAAAATAAATAAGTGTGTTGAAACTTTTTTTTATAATTTTTTCACACATGTTTTATGTGACACTAATTAAATTTAGCTATTGAATGGGTGTAAATGTCACTTCTAAACTTAACATTTAAAAAAAAATACACATTTTTCACACTTTTGAATTATAATTGTACATTTGAATTCAAATCAATTATCTTGGTTTGTGTGGATAAATTAAATCCCTTTTAGTAATCATTAAACACCTAATACATTACTGGTAAGACCTTTAATTTATTTTTCTTTTGACTACCTTTACTGGACATTTTACAGATGTATAGCAGTTAATAACCAAATAATTATATCAATAGATATAACATTTCTAAAAGTTTGGATTAGACAAAAATTGAACTCGGGTGAGTACATTTTTGATAAAAAAAAACAAAAAACCTTTCTAAATTTAATGTTAAGAAAATTATGTTTTTTCTCTCTTTAAATGCATATGAGCTATTCATAAAGACATCTAATAAAGTGAAAGCTGGGGGTTGAAATGTATTTATTTAGTGAAGGGGTTACTATCTAGTAAAAATCTATTGATTTGATATTTTTTTTTTTTAAATGATAGTTATCTTCATTTTCAATTTAATACTACTTATAACATAGTATAATGTTATGTATATTTATAATAACTGACTTTTCCAAATATTTATAAAACCCCTAGGCTTTTGTCTAGGCAAACATACAATTAACAATTTTGCCTAGTAAGCACCTATAGTGAGTAAAGATAATATCACCAATAGACTGCTTTCAGTTTTTACTTTATTTCTTAAATATTGCATTTCTCATGAAAAATCTAAAGAAAAATAACAATGCTTTTAATATTAAAACTGAAACTGATGACCTTAGAGATTACAAAGAAATCTATAATGTATATTTCGTCAAAATTTCTAGTTTTTCATTAGCCTGAAATTCAACTCTGATTTATTGAAAAAAAATATTATATTTTAGATGTAAAATTCTAATGTGTTTCATATTTAATTTGAGTGATACACTTGAACTGATTTATTTCTTGTGACTCTTGCAAGTTAATTTTTATAGTATAAAAAAATGAAACTATAACAATTCTTTCTTGTAAAGATTTCAAATAAACAAGAGTTTCAATGCCATTGACCACCAGTAAGGATTCTGCATGTAGAATAATTACTTGTATTTAATGTTTGTTATTTACTCAAATTACGATACAATTAATATTGAAACAGTAACTGGTGACCTAGGCTGTAAGTAGGGATTATAAAGAAATCTATATTGGACATTTAAAACTGTTAGTACATGTACCAATAATTGATATAAAAATGTTTAACTAGCTTGGAAAGCGTGGACAACACTGTTTATTTTTACTGTTACTGAGCAAACTATGACGTTATAGTGCATTTTGCAAGTCTAAGAGTTATAGATTTTGACATATCAGTCCAGATTATTAAATAGTTGGACATAAGAGGTATAATTTCTCTAATCCTCTATTTATAAAATCTTTTTTTATTGAGAGAATTTTGTGAAGACTAGTATTGATTTAAATCAACAGGATGTTTCTGTCTTTAAAATCGTCAGTAACGGAATCGTCATTATGGACAACGTAGGATGCTCATATATTGATTGGTGTATAGGTAATGAAAAATCTACAGCTATAAACACACGGAGAAAAGTGGATGTCAGCTAAATTAGTTTATATTTTTCTTCGTTCAATTCATCATAGCAACAAAATAACTGTTATAAATAAGGCTGCAGACGATTTAGATCGCTAATTAGTTTTGCTTTTAATTAGTTCCTCAGGCTTTCCTGCTCAGTTGACAATTTGAACTGTGACAACTTGCAAACATCATTTTATTGGAAGGATTCAAAATAATCTTCTTGTTTTCATTTTACTTTGGAAATTTAAAAATTCACTTTAAACAGGTAAGAATAAGACTTGATGTTGATTTAGTTTACCTTTCATCCAATGGCAAATATTTCATGGACTTTAGGATTACTTATTGTTAAAATTACAGAATTTTCACTTATTTTTATACAAGAAAGTCAATAATTCATTTAATGTTGAATTTTTTATCCAAAAATAAAACCTGAAGAAGTAAAATATCTGTAACATAATTAAATGTATCTAGAATAGAAGTTAGGTACAAATGAAATGTTCTCTTCATGAAAAAATAGTTATTATGATTTATTTCACATTTATAATTAAGGTCAAGTTTTGAAATATGCAAAGTAACCATGTGAAAATTGTAAAAATCCAGTTTCTCTCCCAGCTGGTACCCAATATATGTTAGTTGCTAGTTCTAAGTTAAGACAATTGGCTGTTGAAATTAGTATAAGAAAAAAATATATAAATTATGTCATTTTCAATACATTATTTGTTAAATTTATGGAAAAATGAAGATGTGCTTGATTTATCATCATTATGATATTCACTCATTTGAAAATGTTTTTTACTGGAAAAAAATGTCACTGTTGATTTTAAGAAAATACATGTTTTGAAATGAATGTTCATTTGCATGACATCTACTGCAAAGTCTATAAAAAGGAGTAACTAATTATAAGAGAAAAAATAAAATTTTTGTGGTATAATCAACATGTGTTTTTGGTACATACTTGTGTTCAGGTACCTGCTTGTAATTTTCATACCCACCTATTTTTAGGTACACACATTTGTTTTAAGTACCCACCTGTGTTCAGGTGCCTGCTTTCTTGTTTT
Source organism: Mytilus trossulus (assembly GCF_036588685.1). Lineage (NCBI taxonomy): Eukaryota > Metazoa > Mollusca > Bivalvia > Mytilida > Mytilidae > Mytilus > Mytilus trossulus. Next base: position 70,752,325 of record NC_086376.1, on the reverse strand, counting down.
AATATCCACCTGTTTTTTTTTTGGTTGTTTCTGCTCTTTGGTTGGATTGTTGTCTCTTTGACACATTCCCCTTTTCTTTCTCTATTTTATTTTGATACACACCTGTGTTCAGGTTCCCACTTTTTCGATAGTTTATTTGTCAAATTTATGGAAAAATGAAGCTACAAAATTCAAGCATTTGTGTGCATTGATACCTAGCCTTTGTTCATTTCATGCTTTTATCTTTTTTTGTTATAAACTACAAACAAAAAATAGTGGTGAAATGTAACAAAATAGAAAAGTAACTGAGAAATGTACATGATTCAGTATTTTCAATAAATCATTCTTCTCAAGGTCTTCTTTTTTTAAAACAGTTTTTGTTTTTTAATTTCCTGGCTTCTGACTTTCACTGTGATTTTTTTTTATATTTTGAAGTAAAATTAAGGTTTTATATGGAATATATTGAAGGAATGAAGGAAAAGTTATCTGAATTAATCTTTGTACAATGACAACATGCCTTTAAAGTTCAAAGTAACTAAAAAGAAAATAACAAAAATACTGAACTCATAGGAAAATTCAAAACGAAAATCTGTAATCAAATGGCAAAATCAAAAGCTTACAAACGAATGGATAACAGCTGTCTTAGTCCTGACTTGGTATTTTTTTATGTAGAAACTGAATCGAACTTCAATCCAGCAATTTAACTTTCAATATGTGAAACTTGGAACTAATTACCATTACCCATTACCATACCATAATCTGTAGGTATAATTCATATCCAATTCAGTTGTAGAAGTATAGATTTTGCAATCTAATATATTGTCATTAAATTCTCTTTTAAATTTGTTTTAAATTGACAATTTTATGGATTTTAGCTCTATTTTGAAAAATATATCCTACACTATAATTTAAAATTTAATATAGAATTGATAATATGGATTTAAGCACAGGAAATGCCAAAGTTGTTTAGTTTTCATATTTCACTATTTTCAGAGTACTCAAAGAACTTTTGTACCTGTTCATTTGAAATTTGTATATAAATGAATCAAATTAGAGTTTATTTACGTTGAAAAATACATCATCACTCCTTATTAGGAAAACTAATTTGTTATTTTTGTAATCATCATCAAAACATGATATTTTGATCAATTTATTAAGTTCAAAGTACTGGTGTATGTGTTTTTATGAAACCCTTGATTTAGTAAAGTCATATGATATAAGTTAATGATATTAGTACTATCAATGGATAAAACAGTTCTAAGTTAGTTTTTCAGTCAGGTAAAATATAGTTCTTCAATGAGGAGGAATATAGTTTTTCAATAAGGGGGAATATAGTTTTTCAATGACGTGGAATATAGTAATTTATTAAAGTGGAATATAGCTTTTCAATAAGGTGGAATATAGTTTTTCAATAAGGTGGAATATAGTTTTTCAATCACGTGGAATAGTAATTTTCAATATGATAGATTTATATTGCATATTACATGGCAATAATCTTATTCAGTATTCACCCAATTATATAGACTTTGATTAAAGTTTATCTTATGAAAATGGAGTAAGGAATCATGACATTTGATAATTGATATTAAAGTCAAGGTTCTCAAACGCCCCCAAAGTAGTAATAACAGGAGATATAGGTTATACGACTCTGAAACAGCATCCCAACAGTGCAAACATCCAAAAGACATCTGTTGGAAGCATACAGTCTTTAACAATAACCAAGTGTGTCTACAATATCAAAAACACATCTGTGGGCAACATATATTTAAGTATGTGTGTATAAATAGTTATCAAAGGTACCAGGATTATAATTTAATACGCCAGACGTGCGTTTCGTCTAAATAAGACTCATCAGTGACACTCAGATCAAAACAGTTAAAAAGCCAAACAAATACAAAGTTGAAGCCAAGGCTCTATGTTGAAGACCATACTTTGACCTATGATGGTTTACGTTTATAAATTGGCACTCATATGTACATCTTCATATAACTATAACTCTAATGGAACTTAATTATTCAAATAACTATATATATATATTATTTTTATTCTTTCAGGCAGGATCAACAGAACTACCAGGAGGACAGAATAATGAAAAAAACCTTGTCACTACAGCAGCAGATATTTGACAAAAGTTCATGACCTGCCTAAAGCTATGGAATGGTTACCTCCTTAAAAGAAAGTCAAGTTTAAAAGTTTAATGTTTACCACTTCTGTCAGATGAAAATGTAACTTTATTTAATCGAATTTTTAATAATATAATCAAGAATCATGCTGCGGAACAAATCTTTTAGAAAACAATCAAGAAAGGTGCGCTGTTTTATGCTTTTTGGATCACTGTGTACTGCATTTATTATAATCTTATTTACTAATTATAGACAAGGGAATGTTAGTTATATTACAGAAGATACACACTTTGCTTCACGGAAACTTTTAAACACATCAGACACCGATGATAGTCTTTATCCTCCCGATGCATTTACAGATGAACAATTAAAGGATGGTGCCGTCGTCTTACATGTGATTGGACTGATATATATGTTTATAGCGTTGGCAATTGTATGTGATGAGTTCTTTGTACCAGCTCTTGGAGTTATAATAGAGAGATTTAAAATAACCGAGGATGTAGCTGGAGCAACATTTATGGCTGCTGGCGGTAGTGCTCCAGAACTTTTTACGAGTCTATTTGGAATCTTTTTTGCCAAGAATAACGTTGGTATAGGAACCATTGTTGGATCTGCTGTGTTCAATATTTTATTTGTGATCGGTATGTGTGCTATAGTTAGTAAAACAGTTTTAAATCTGACATGGTGGCCATTATTCAGAGATGTTACGTTTTACAGTGTAGACTTAATATTACTTATTGCATTTTTTTACGATGAGGTCATTAAATGGCACGAAGCGTTGATATTATTTTTTGGATATGTTGCTTATGTTCTTTTCATGAAGTTTAATGCACAAATAGAAGACAGAGTAAAAAGCTTCTTGAAGAAACGATGCAACAAAGTTGAAACACAAGAGGTTTGTATTTTTATTGGATAATCTAGAAATATTACCAGATTGCAATTATAAGTACTTGTAACAGGCTTTTATTTCACCTTGGAATTATTTTTAATTATGGAATTTATATAATTTCTTGTGCTTGAAATTTTTAATAAATTCCATGGTTATTCTGCATTTTAATGTGTTGAGCAGTGCATAATTAACACTTTCCATACAATGTATTTTGTATAGATAGACTAGTGTTGTGCCTGGCACAGTACATTCTATTGAAAATGTGCTATCTCTTTTGTAATAGGTAGTGTTGTGTGCTGCACAGAACATTATAACACAGAATAAACATGGATTTTATTTAAAATTTCATTCACCAAAAATTATGCAAATTCCTTAGTTGAAAATAATTCTAAGTTGAAATAATAGCCTGTTTTGTATAATACTGTTTTTCATCACATGAGACAACTTGAGACATTGAATTATTACCCTAAAAAACAAATTACATGTAATTCACATAATATTGAATGACTTACCAACTGTTATTTGACTCACTTTCTAAATATGATAAAATTGAGAATGGAAATGAGGAATGTGTCAAAGAGACAAAAACCCGACCAAATAAGAAAAAAAACACAACAGCAGAAGGTCACCAACAGGTCTTCAATGTAGCGAGAAATTCTCGCACCCGTAGGCGTCCTTCAGCTAGCCCCTAACCAATATATACTAGTTCAGTGATAATGAACGCCATACTAATTTCCAAATTGTACACAAGAAACTAAAATTAAAATAATACAAGACTAACAAAGGCCAGAGGCTCCTAACTTGGGACAGGCGCACAAATGTGGCGGGGTTAAACGTGTTTGTGAGATCTCAAACCTCCCCCTATACCTCTAACCAATGTAGAAAAGTAAACGCATTACAATACGCACATTAAAATTCAGTTCAAGAGAAGTCAGAGTCTGATGTCAGAAGACGTAACCAAAGAAAATAAACAAAATGACAATAATACATAAATAACAAGAATGTGTCCTAAGTACACGGATGCCCCACTCGCACAATTATTTTCCATGTTCAATGGACCGTGAAATTGGGGTCAATACTTTAATTTGGCATTAAAATTAGAAAGATGATACCATATGGAACATGTGTACTAAGTTTCAAGTTGTTAGGTCTTCAACTTCATCAAAAACTACCTTGACCAAAAACTTTAACCTGAAACTCCCACTTTCATTTTCTATGTTCAGTGGACCGTGAAATTGGGGTCAAAAGTCTGATTTGGCTTTAAAATTAGAAAGATCATATCATAAGCAACAAGTTTACTAAGTTTCAAGTTGATTGGACTTCAGCTTCATCAAAAACTACCTTGACCAAAAACTTTAACCTGAAACTTGCACTTTCATTTTCTATGTTCAGTGGAACGTGAAATTGGGATCAAATGTCTAATTTGGCTTTAAATTAAGAAAGATCATATCATGAGCAACAAGTGTACTAAGTTTCAAATTGATTAGACTTCAGCTTCATCAAAAACTACCTCAACCAAAAACTTTAACCTGGAGCGGGACGAACGAACGGAGGCACAGACCAGAAAACATAATGCCCCTCTACTATCGTAGGTGGGGCATAACAACAGACTACTAGCAGTTTACTGACATGCTAGCTCCAGACTTCAATTAAACTGACTGAAAGATTATGATTTCATCATATGAACATCAGGTACAATCCTTTCCGTTAAGGGTTTAGTATCATACCATCATAACATATATGAGAAGAAAACTTTCCACCATAGACAAGGAATAAGGAAGTGAATAACTACAAGTCATCATTAAAAATCCCACAAACAGCATCAGATGACAAAAATGGAAAATTCAGGCTTTTCATTCAACTATTAATATAACAGTTATTGAAAAACTGGTCATTATCGTGATATATGGACTGCCCACAGGACAGTGGCATTGTCTAAGCGAGGTCATTATCGCTGTCACAGTCAATATGACTGACCCACGGGCAGTCCTTGTATCATGATAATGACCAGTTCTTCAATAATTATTATGTTCATTTATTGAGGAATCATGTTTCCAAAAATTCTCATAAATTTAAATTGTTTAAAGCAAATTTGAATTATTGTATGGTTTCTATAGGAAAGAATGAAGATCAATCATAGTGATAACAGTAAGTCACTGCCACTCATTTAAGTTAAATTGTTCAGTATATGAATACAAAATAAAGTTTTCTTTAATTTTATAACTAAGGAAAACATATGGTGAACAATTCAAAAACTTTGATATAAAATTGACATCACTCTAAACACAGAAGTAAGCTGCGGTATCGTAGCTCTTTAGGTCCTTTTGTTATTTTTTGACTATTTGCGGACCATAGATCTATGGTCCGCAAATAGTCAAAAAATAACAAAAGGACCTAAAAAAAAGAGCTACGATACCGCAGCTACACAGAAGTATGATGCCCCACTGGTCATTACCATGTCAAAATTTATTAACGACTGATTTTCTGATCTGGTTTTTTTTCTGTTTAAAACCAATGGAATTTTTTACTAAAGAATAAAGTATGTCATGTGGCTCCTCGTTATCCAATGAGAGAAGCTAATTCTTAACCAATTTGAAATAATATTGAATACTTCGATCCATCACTCTTTAGAAGTATTGTGCATTTTACCAGTTTTAACTGGTATTCCATTATTCTCTAATTTTGTATATGAATTTAAACCAGTTCTGACCAGTATGATAAATTTTCACTCACAATTGGTTAATTGAATTTGCCTCTTATGATTTCCCCCCATTTCCATTCAGAACATTGTATTATTAATTACTTTCCATTAAATCATTAAAGAAACAAATTCTTCCATTTATCACATTGACCTTTTGGACCACAATATTTGTCCATTCTTGGTTGTTAATTTTCCAATTTTGAAATGCTATGTAAACATTGCATTTTAATGTTTAAAAATTTAATATCTTGAATGGATAAATATTGTAATCAATGGTGTTGTGTGGTAGAACTTATATTTAGTCTGTGTTTGTTGAACTCGCTTCATTGAAGACCCATTGGTGGCCTTCGGCTGTTGTTTGCTCTATGGTCGGGTTGTTGTCACTTTGACACATTCCCCATTTCCTTTCTCAATTTTATGCTATTTTACCAAGGTTAGCTTTGCTTAAGCATTTTTCTTATATAATGTTTACAAACTTTACAGAACACAGTTGCAATATGAGAATTTGATATAATTTCTTGTGTGACCATGAATTATTAGTTAATGCAGATAACTAATCTTGCATAAAGCGTTGCTGTAGATTAATGCATGTCAGTGCTACATTTGTCATCTTGTCTCAAAACAGTGAAATAGATCTCGAATCATTAATGAAAAGAAAAATTAAAAAATCACCGCAACATATTTAATAGAGAAATCTACCTCAAGATTTTGCAGTAACAATACAATCCCCTCCCTTTCATGAATTTGACCTATCGAATTAGACTATTTACTGGATTTGTTATCACATAAGCAACACGACGAGTGCCACCTGTGGAGCAGTATCTGCTTACCCTTCTGGACCACCTGAGATCACCCCTAGTTTTTGTTGTGGTTCGTGTTGTTTATTCTTTAGTTTTCTATGTTGTGTCATGTGTAATATTGTATGTCTTTTTGTCTTTTTCATTTATAGCCATGGCGTTGTCAGTTTGTTTTAGAATTATGAGTTTGACAGTCCCTTTGGTATCTTTCATCCCTCTTTTTTAAATTACTCTTGAAGTCTTGAGCTTGAAGGACTCAATTGTAAGGGTTATTAGGGTAAAGAATCATGCATCACCTCTGTTTAAATTCCAACTGGCAGTAAATTGCATGCCAAAGTTTGGTCCAATGTTGCATCCATATATGGTCTGAAAATTTGAATGCTTCTTTTTTTTATTTTATATGAGTGTAAACGCATTGAATAATATACATTTGTTTTTATTAAACACAGAAGAGGTTCATTCTATTAAATGATAAGCACACATCATCAACACTTGAACAACCTTATCACATTATAATAAAAGAAGTGTTCAATTCTTATAAATACATGTTTTGCCTACAATAAGTTACATACATTGCAGAGTTAAATCAAGCTTTTCTTTTTGTTTTCCACTGTGATGTTGTCATTGGAAGCAATTACGTGCAGTGATGAATATTGAATTTATTGAGAAATGAAAATTAATTTAAGAATGCCTTGCAGTTGTTATCTGTCAATTAGAATTACAAATCTCTTATGAAACATGCATATAATGTAATTATAAAACTTTTAACTTCCTTGTGGGATTATGGGATACATAGTAAAGCACTAATAAGACCAATAACTCATCTTTATCTGAGTGAAGAAAATATCAAAAGGAGGTTCAGTTTTAAAAGCCCATAATTGCAAGAACTAAAAAAATCAGTCTCCATGACAGTGGGGAACAAATGTATTTGGATATATTTTCCATATGAAGTAAATGAATTGTTAGTTTTATTACTCATGTTTTTGAAAGACCAGCTTAGATAGACCTGCTGATCTGCCCATTCCATTCTAAAATAACCCATTCTAGTTTTTTTAAGGGATACATTAAAATCTGGAATAGTGTTAGAGGATGGTAAAGTTTAAGGGTGCAGATGCTCACAGATTCAGACAAAAAGTCCTGTTATGGAAAGCATTTAATAAGAAAATACCAAAAAGATAACCCAAAGCTTATAAAAAGTAAAATCACAAATTTCTGAACTCTGAGAAAAATTCAAAATGGAAAGTCCCTAATTAAATGGCAAAATAAAAGAATAAAACACATCAAATGAATGGACAACAACTGTCATATTCCTGACTGAAGTGTTTAGTTTATCATAGTTTATCACTATTTTGTTATGAGCGTCACTGATGAGTCTTATGTAGACGAAACGCGCGTCTGGCGTATAAAATTGTAATCCTGGTACTTTTGATAACTATTATCATAGTTGGTCAAATCTTTTTTAGATGAGTCTTATTTTTAGATGAGTCTTATGTAGACGAAACGCGCGTCTGGCGTATAAAATTGTAATCCTGGTACTTTTGATAACTATTATCATAGTTGGTCAAATCTTTTTTAGAAATTCAATTTTCAATTTAGACCAAAATGAAAGCCAAATTGTCTTGCTTTCATTGAAATGTTGGAAGAGGATATCTGTATTTTAGTCCCCGTAGATTTTTCTATCTGAACATCAGTCTGAATTAAGTAAGCACGGACATGTCTGATAGAGGTTCAAGGGAAGTTTACTATATTAACTACATATGTGACGTTAAAATTTATGTCTGGAGATTGAGCTACAATTTCATTATTCCTAATATACATGTATACCATTGGGATCTATATTATTAACTCTGTCATAATTACCTGTTAAACCTGAACTTAACAATCAGCATATTTATTTCTAATAACAGCTTTATGAAATGAGCAGTAGCGTTTATTAAACTGTCATCATTTATTTGTCATCAATTGTTTGGTTTCCATGGCAATAACTCCATTAAGCGAGACATACCTATTATCTATATTCTATGGATTCATTAAGAATATTGGATCAGAAAAAAATTAAAGTAATCTGATGTAATTAATGTCTATGCAAATCAATAGAGTGTTCAGGAATGTTTTTCTAGATAACTCAGTCCTTGAAAATGAAATGAAATTCTATTGAAAATCTGTAGCTGGAACACTTATTACTGGAAATTTATAATCATAAGATTAGTTCACGAAAACAATCAATTGTAATTTTAATTGATTGTTTTTGTTTGGTTTGGATAGTGTGAAGTAAAATATTTGCCAATAATTTTTTTTTTTAACATTTTTACTACTATCAGTAATTTGACAGGCTCCTAACTTAGAAGAGAAATAAGAGTGTCAGATAACATCTCATGTAGTAAATGCATTACTAGCGCCTTTCTCTAGTAGCAAAGGCACTTGATAAATTATACCATTCCAATATAAGCCCTGACATTGACATTGCCTTGCTGTTCATACCATAAATGATGCCTACTAATAACAAATCTGTCAGTACAGGCATTGACAAAAGACAACTTTTCTGTAAATCTGTCAGAACATGTCATGACAGCAGTCAACCTGTCAGTAGATGCCATGATGTAAGTCAATATATTACTATATAACTTGATGCCAGTCGACCTATCACACATTTCATGTCAGTAATTAACCTGTCAGTACATGCCATGCTTGTAGTAAGACTGTCAGTACTTTTAATGGTGTCAGTAAAACTGTCAGTTCATTTCATGTTTGTAGTTAACCTTTCAGAACATGTCATGAAGGCAGTATACCTCTCAGAACATGTCAGGAAGGCAGTATACCTTTCACAACATGTCAGGAAGGCAGTATACCTTTCAGGACATGTCATTTAAGAGGGCATACGGTACCATGATGTCAGTCAAACTGTCAGAACATGTCACAAAGGCAGTATACCTTTCCGGACATTCTATTTAAGAGGGGCATACCATGATGTCAGTGAAACTGTCAGCACATGTCACAAAGGCAGTATATCTTTCAGGACATGTCATTTAAGAGGGGCATACCATGCTGTCAGTCGAACTGTCAGAACATGTCACAAAGGCAGTATATCTTTCAGGACATGTCATTTAAGAGGGGCATACCATGATGTCAGTCAAACTGTCAGAACATGTCATGAAGGCAGTATCCCTGTTTTTACATTTCATGACAGTAGTTCACTAGATTGGACAGGTCATGACAGCAGTAAACTTGACAGTACATATCATGATGAAAGTAAAACTGTCAATACATGTCATAACCAACAACCAATAAACTGTTTCACATTATTTAGAATCTTATCTTTTTTACAGAGACCAGAACGAAGTTTAAGTATGCCAATTTTACATGCAGGAGGGAACAGATTTAGACATGGAATATTAGACCTGATCATTCATTCAAATCACCACAACTTACATGAAGGTAAGTGTTAGTGGATAATAAAAAATATTACATGTATATAGATTATGAAATCAAACTATAAGTGTATTTGAAGCTTTTGTTGTTTTCACTGTCATTTAACTTACACACTAAATGATACATATTTTTTTAGATATCTTGGCTCAAATTGTCTGTCTCTAGGAAAAAGGTACAGTTGAAAACTTTGGATATATTTGGTGTTTTTTTTTACAATATGTGTTTTAGGCTTTGATTGAGAAGAGACTCTTTTTGCAGTTTTGCTCTTTGTTACTCACTAGTAAAAGTGGATCCTATTCTTTTTTGACTAAGAATAGCAGAATATAAACTTTTTGGGGATTTTTTTACTCCAGAAGTTTTCTATGTGTTTCTTTACTGATATTTTATCCTTTTATAGCAATTTTTTTACCAGAAATTATGTCATCTTCTGGTTATGATTATAAGAGGTGGATCCAAGATTTGAGGTGTCAGACCTAAATTCCATAATGATAACCTTTTGTTGTGTAACATATGTCCTCTTTGCCTCCTGGAATATGCAACTGTTCCATTCTTAAAAGGCTACCTGTACAATCTTGCTATACTAATGGTCCATTTTTTTAATGCTATTGGTTCATTCTTACTATGCTGTTGGTCCATCCTTTTTATATAAATAGTATATTTTTTTTATGCCAATCATCTATTCTTGCTATGCTACTGTTCCTTTCTTTTTATGTGAATACTAGTAATCCATTCTAAGTGTTAAGTAAAAAGTACATTCTTGCTATGCTAATGATCCAATCTTTTTATGTGAATACTAGTAATCCATTCTAAGTGTTAAGTAAAAAGTACATTCTTGCTATGCTAATGATCCAATCTTTTTATGTGAATACTAGTAATCCATTCTAAGTGTTATGTAAAAAGTACATTCTTGCTATACTAATGGTCCAATCTTTTTATGTGAATACTAGTAATCCATTCTAAGTGTTAAGTAAAAAGTACATTCTTGCTATGCTAATGATCCAATCTTTTTATGCATTGAAAGATGTTATAATATATCTTTCTCTTAATTAAAAAGTAAATTGAGAATGAACTTTGAAACTAATTTAGTTTTTTTTATTAAATTTCTTTGATTCAAAGAGTGAAATAAAATGATTGTATGGTTTAGATTATGATCTCAAATTATATTTGAAGCTTTTGTTGTTTTCTTTCCTTTTCTCAGAGTTATATCCCGTAATAGTTTGCAACTGACCCCTTTACTGATCCATAGAGGGTTAGTAAAATCCATTAGGGGTTGATGCTGAAACTTGAATCCCCTTGGGAACTTAAATGATTTATCTGAGGTGTTATAAATAAAGGTATTGTGTCAATGGATATATATTATTTATTGAATTTGATTTACACATAGTATGTTTTCAAATCTTGCAGAATCAAAAATAAATTCTACTGATAGAAGTTCAGTAACAAACCCTAGCTGTAACCATAGTGGATTGAGTCCAAAAACTTTAAAATTGATAGGAAATCATTACAATAGAAGATTCAGTATTGCTGTTTTTGGGCCTCATCTGGCCAAAATATCAGCTCACATAAGTAAGTCATGGTTAAAACTATTCATACACTAGGACTGATAAGTGGATCTTAAACATTGAAGTCATAGATAGAATACTGAACAACAACAAAAACACACCACAACTGTTAAATTCATTGTCTTAAAACATTAAAAAGATTAGAAAGATTAATTAGTAAGATTGTCCTTATTGAAAGGAGATGTGGGATATCCATTAATAAGTCTGCAACCAAAAAAGACATAACATCTAGAAGTCACAAAATACAATTCTCTTTATCAATCTATATTTAACAACAACATCAATTATAACTTTTATCATAGTTTATTAGTCAAGTATAAAAATTCAAGACATTTCTAAATTGATTTGCTTTGTTTACAATATTATCACAGAATAAAAACTGTGTTAAATATACTATTTATTTTACAAATTTTGAAAGTTGTAGAGGTATCGTGTAATTATAAGTAAATGCAATTTAAAACTAGATGAATACAAATTAATTAAAATAATGCAAAAATAATTATTCTGAATGTTGAAAAAAAACCGATTTACATGCAATAAATTTAAATTATTTTACATGAAAATATGGGGAGTATATATATAAAAAAAAAAGAAAAAAAGGTAAGAATTTTTAATTAAGTGCATGTTCATAATAGCCAGTCAGTGCTAGTCAGTTGGAGATTTGATATAATTATATTAACCTATTAATAAATGACTAATTATAAAATATGTTTTTTCTACTAAATTTGACAAAACAAAAATTCTGATAAACCTTCAAACCTTTGGGTTAAACAATGATTTCAAGGAAAATATGGAGTAAATAATAAAGTTAATGAAGTTAAAAGCTGTTGGGTTGGATTTTACTCAAAACATAAATATAGTCTATAATTGAAAGATCATTCCAGGAAACACCATACCCTTTTTCTTGTAAAACCCAAGATTTAATAAAGGCAGAATATAGTTATTACAGAGAGAAGGAAAAATTAATAATGTTGGTAATTAATAGTTTAAAAGTTAACCCTCAAGGGTTGATTGAGTTCTTTGCATGTTTGAAGAACCCTACAAACAAATCTTTAGAGGGTTTGTAGGTGATTGTTACAAGGCAAAATTTCTGCATGTATTAAACATTCTTTCTTTTTTCTGTGGCAATCCTAATTTCCTTACCTTCACCCAGACCAACCTACCTTTGCAGAACATATTGCTTCAATTTATAATTTGTTCTTGTCCTTAAAATGCATGTAATGTTTGCCACTGGACTGAGCAAGCAACAATTAATCAATTAACTCAAAGTTATTTTGTATTATGGTCAGTAAACAAGACTTGTGTGACATTTTAAGCATCGTTTAATTCTGACACGATACTGTGACATTTATTTCTCTTAATCCTCTTTCCTAGAATAAAGTTAAACCTAAGAAATGTACTTGATAGCTGTAGAGAAGGAAGCACTTTAAACAACAAAAGCTATGGAATGAACATTGACTTCATTTTATTTAAGTAAATAGCTTGTGGCTGGTTCATATAGGACAAGAAAATAATAAGCATGCTTAGTAAACAAGTCTCAGGAAACGTGATCTGTCTTTTTGATTAATTTTAATAGCCTAAAAAACGTTGAATGCATGTACTTCATTACTCAGATGTAATTTACTTAACTATAGAAATATGCCAGTTCTTTGTAATGTACTTGAGGTAGTTGTTGTAGGTGTTTAACATCCTACACAATAGAGTTAATGCTTTTACAAGGATAGCATAATGCACTTTGGTAAAGACCAGCTTATTTTTGATGATGGTCATGACTTTTTAAGAATTCCTTCTGATATTTTCAGAGTCTATGTTCATAAATATAAGTATTTTTTATGAGATTGCAACCTTACTTGTATATGTGGTCATATAATATGGAAGATCCCTTTTAATTTTAAGGTCACCTCTTCTAAGGTCAAGGTCACCTCTTCTAAGGTCAAGGTCATTGGTATTTAAACTAGTCAAAAGTTTTGTGCAGAAAAGTAGTTTTGGAATTCGAAGTCAAACACTTTGTATCACATAGCCAACTAACTTGGATATAAAGTTTAAATTTATAAGAGGAAAAAACTATTTAATTTGAGGTAATCCTGTCTAAGTCATTAAGTCAAGGTCACAATTTTAAAAATGATAGACAGAAATCTGTGGTGGAAAGAAGTTTTGGATTGTATTTTTTATAACCTGTTGAGTTACATTAAATTGTTACATATTTTCATATATGATCAAATTTAATGAACTGAAGACCCCTATTGATTCTGAGGTCAAAACCTCCAGGTCATAGTTACTAAAAAAACAACCAAAATAGGTGCAAAAAAAGGGGTTCCTAATAACCAGGTCCTTGTCACAAGACTGCATGGAGATCTTAATATATTTTAGCTCTACTATTAATTATTTAAGTTCTCAAGTGTGCTTAGAGTAGACTTTTCCCATGGGAAAACATCATGGATTCTTTGTAGCCATATAAATGCATCTTATGATATAAATGTCAGTTGATATTTATAATTTATGTTGTTTTATAAAACATTTCAGTCTATTAGAACTGAAAGCAATTCATTGCTAACTCTGGATACATATCAGATATATAAACCATAAAATACTCAGATTATTTAGCTATCCTGATGTTAGAATTCTTGTTTAAATGTGAGACATTGGTGGCTTGATATATCTGTGTAGGTGGTTTGACGTGATTGTATGTACAGTCTTCCACAATAACTTTTGTATTTCCTCTATATAGACTATAATGAAGCCAGATAATTTATAAGGTGATTTAGTGAGAATCAAACTTATTTGTCTTCTTTAAAGATGTAATAAGTAAATTTGAATGTTAAAATTTACTCCACAAATGAATCATATTTATTACTCACAAATCAAAGAGCTTTAGTAATCACTAGGATCTGTCAAGGAAACTATAAACAATGAAATAAACTTCTTTAATCACCACAAATTGTCCTTAATTATTAGCTCACCTGGCCCGAAGGGCCAAGTGAGCTTTTCTCATCACTTGGCGTCCTGCGTCCGCATCTGTCGTCGTCCGTCATCTGTCGTCTGTTGTCGTTAACTTTTACAAAAATCTTCTCCTCTGAAACTACTGGGCCAAATAATATCAAACTTGGCCACAATCATCATTAGGGTATCTAGTTTAAAAATTGTGTCCAATGACCCGGCCAACCAATCAATATGGCCGCCATGGCTAAAAATAGAACATAGGGATAAAATGCAGGTTTTGGCTTCTAACTCAAAAACAAAAGCATTTAGAGCAAATCTGACGGTGTAAAATTGTTCATCAGGAAAAGATCTATCTGCCCTGAAATTTTCAGATGAATTGGACAACTGGTTTTTGGGTTGCTGCCCCTGAATTGGTAATTTTAATGAAATTTGCTGTTTTTGGTAATTATCTTGAATATTATTATAGATAGAGATAAACTGTAAATCACAAAAATGTTCAGCAAAGTAAGATTTACAAATAAGTCAACACAATCGAAATGGTCAGATGACCCCTTTGGGAGTTATTCATTGGCGTCCGTCTTCCGTTGTCGTCCTGCGTGTGGTGTTAACTTTTACAAAAATCTTCACCTCTGAAACTACTGGGCCAAATTTAACCAAACTTGGCCACAATCATCATTCGAGTATCAAGTTTAAAAATTGTGTCCAGTGACCCAGCCAACCAACCAAGATGGCCGCCATGGCTAAAAATAGAACATAGGGGTAAAATGCAGTTTTTGGCTTATAACTCAAAAACCAAAGCATTTAGAGCAAATCTGACTTAGGGGTTTAATTGTTAATCAGGTGAAGATGTATCTGCCCTGAAACTGAAATTTTCAGATGAATCTGACATTCCGTTGTGAGGTTGCTGCCCCTGAATTGGTAATTTTAAGGAAATATTGCTGTTTTTGGTTATTATCTTGAATACTATTTTAGTTAGAGATAAACTGTAAACAGCAATAATGTTCAGAAAAGTAAGATCTACAAAAAAGTCAACGTGACCAAAATGGTCAGATTACCACTTTAGGAGTTATTGTCCTTTATATAGATATAGGAAGATGTGGTGTGAGTGCCAATGAGACAACTCTCCATCCAAATAACAATTTAAAAATTAAACCATTATAGGTTAAAGTACGGCCTTCAACACGGAGCCTTGGCTCACACCGAACAACAAGCTATAAAGGGCCCCAAAATTACTAGTGTAAAACCATTCAAACGGGAAAACCAACGGTCTAATCTATATAAACAAAATAAGTCAATTTTTAACCATTTTTCGTAAATCTTGGTCATCTTTTAGAAAAATCTTCTTCTCTGAAACTACTGGGCCAAATTAATTGAAACTTGGCCACAATCATCATTTGTGTTTCTAGTTTGAAAATTGTGTCTAGTGACCCAGCCAACTAACCAAGATGGCTGCCATGGCTAAAAATAGAACATGGGGGTAAAATGCAGTTTTTGGCTTGTAACTCAAAAACCAAAGCATTAAGAGCAAATCTGACAGGAAGTAAAATTGTTAATCAAGATCTATCTTCCCTGGAATTTTCAGATGAATTGGATCATCCGTTGTTAGGTTGCTGCCCCTGAATTGGTAATTTTGAGGAAATTTTGCTGGTTTTTTGTTATTATCTTGAATATTATTATAGATAGAGATAATCTGTAAACAGCAATAATGTACAGCAAAGTAAGAACTATAAATAAGTCAACATGACCAAAATAGTTAATTGACCCCCTAAGGAGTTATTGCCCTTCATAGTAGATTTTTAACAATTTTCACCAATTTTGTAGATTTTCACTAACATTTTCCAAAGAAACTACTGTTGTAGATAGAGATAATTGTAAGCAGCAAAAATGTTTAGTAAAGTTAGTTCTACAAACACATCACCATCACCAAAACACAATTTTGTAATGAATCCATCTGTGTACAATGTTTAATATTAACATAGACCAAGGTGAGCGACACAGGCTCTTTAGAGCCTCTAGTTTGTAAATCTTAGTAATCTTTTAGAAAAATCTTCTCCTCTGAAACTACTGTGCCAAATTAAACCAAACTTGGCCACAATCATCATTTAGGTATCTAGTTTAAAAATTGTGTCCGGTGACCTGGCAAACCAACCAAGATGGCTGCCATGGCTAAAAATAGATCAAAAGGGTAAAATGCAGTTTTTGGCTTATAACTTAAAAACCAAAGCATTTAGAGCAAATCTGATTGGAATTGATATGGTTATCAGGTCAACATCTATCTGCTCTGAAATTTTCAGATGAATTGGACAACTGGTTGTTAGAGTGCTGCCCCTGAATTGGTAATTTTAAAGAAATTTTGCCGTTTTTTGTTATCTTGAATATTATTATAGATAGAGATAAATTATAAACAGCAATAATTTACAGCAAAGAAAGTCCTAAAAATAAGTCAACATGACCAAAATGGTCATTGACCCCCTAAGGAGTTATTGCCCTTTATAGTCAATTTAAAAAAAAAATCATAAAATTTGTTAATTTTTACTTACATTTTCCCCTGAAACTACTTGGCCAATCATTATAAATAGGGATAATTGTACGCAGCAAGAATGTTCAGTAAAGTAAGATCTACAAACACATCACCATCACCAAAACACAATTTTGTCATAAATCCATCTGTGTCCTTTGTTGAATATTCACATAGACCAAGGTGAGCGACACAGGCTCTTTAGAGCCTCTAGTTGTATTTCAATACAATTTTATGGGTAAGCTTCATGTAGGGAACAATTTCATATTATATACAAGTTAAGATCAAGATTTACACAAGTCTATTTTGGTTCCTTTAAACTAAAGTTGGGAATAGTAAGAGAGCTGAGGTTATAAAATGTCTGCCACTAAATGCAGCAGATGATCAAAAAACATTCAAGATTTACAAATATCAGCAATCTTAGCGGTTTGTAAGCATTTAGAGAGGTTAGGAAATCATGTACAGTTGTTATTCCTGGAGGTAAATGAATCATGTACAGCTGTTATTCCTGGAGATTGGGGAATCATGTACAGCTGTTATTCCTGGATGTCAGGGAATCATGAACCATTAGTATTACCCGAGGTTGGGGAATCATGAACAGTTGTTATTCCTTTAGGTCAGGGAATCATGAACAGCTGTTATTCCTGGAGTTTGGGGAATAATGTACAGTTTTTATTCCCAGAAGTTGGGGAATAATGTACAGTTTTTATTCCCAGAAGTAAGGGAATTATGAACAATTATTATTACCTGAGGTTGGGGAATCATGAACAGTTGTTATTCCTGGAGGTTGGGGAATCATGTACAGTTTTTATTCCCAGAAGTTAGGGAATCATGTACAGTAGTTATTCTTGGAGGTTGAGGAATCATGTACAATTGTTATTCCTGGATTTTAGGGAATCATGTACAGTTGTTATTCCCAGAGGTAAGGGATCATGTTGCCATTCCCTTTTCTCTGAGTATTATGGTTATTGGTTAGAAATGTCAGAGGAAGAGGTTAATCTTACAGTAATCACTATGTAGTCATGAACATTTTAGTATAACTTTAAGACCAATTATTATCGTAAGATTTTTTGTCATCACAACTGACTTCAGACAACAATGTACATTCAAAGCCTGAAATATTAAGTGTTTGATTTATATTCCAAATACTGGATTATCCCCTATAAGTGTATAAGTATTCATCTTAAGTATGGGCAGATCTTATTTAATCTCATTCAAGATCGACATAATCGTAATGCTAAACATGAACTGAATAAAATTCCTTAATTCTTTGATTAACACAAGAATTCACTCTTGCAATAAAACATATTATTGTATAATTGTTTATAAGTAAAAACACATGGTATAATCGAATGAGAATGTGTGTTTATAAAATTTAGTTTTATATTCTGGCACAGTATTTAATCTTTTTCTCTATAAGAAAGCCTTTAGACGCCATCACATTTACATTATTCTTATTTGACTGATAATTTCTAGAAAATAAAGTATGGACTGAATATATCATACAATTATAGTTTTTTTTAAGAGGTCAATATGAGGTAATATTGACCTGAAATAATTGAATCGACTGAGGACAAAGTCTGAGGTTGAAATATTTCTTAAGGTCAATATATCCTCATATCGACCTCATATTAGGGCTACAATTATCATATTATTGTCAATATGCCAAAATTAGAGCATTTTATGTATTTTGATTTTTAAAATTTATATTTTCTGATTTTTAACAAAATAACAATAAATTCACAATTCTCTTCTAAGAATATTATTTAATTACTGCCATTTGATAAGGTATATATGCAGTTTTATTGACTTTTGAAAAAATGATATTCACTGAGGCCGACGGCCGAATTGAATATCAGTTTTTCAAAAGTCAATTAAACCCCATATTTACCAAAACAAAAGACAGTTATTGTTTTATTTGTTATTCCGAGAGAAGAAAATTTATTTAATGACAAACATAACTGTACCTAAACAAATTTTACATGAAACATTTTACCATATTCTTGCATGTAAAAGCATGTGACACTTAGTGCGGTGAATACACTTTCTAAGGTGAATACGGTTTTTTATTCAAAATCCAATTCATTTAAATAGAGAAACCTAATGAAATAATACCAATATGGAATAATTGAAGTTATCTCCCTTCCAATTGTTATCTAAAAGTATTTTAACAGTTGTCTCCCTTGTTTGAACTGAACAATGATACAAACAAAGTGAGGAAACATATATAATGGCATTTAGTGTACACGGTTATATTATATTTTATGACACTTTAGTTAAGAGATTGTTTTGGGATATTCACAAGTTCAGAACTAATACCAAGAAAGAAGACTTCACCTTCCAACATAGAAGGACGTGTCACATGTTTGTCAGAAGTCATGACTTATAGATGTATATAACAACACTTAGTAATTTGATAAGTAGGCCTGTCATGAGATGTTGACAGAAAATTGAGCCAAGTCTTGATATTGATGCTATTTTATTTCTCATCAAATTAGATTGGTAAAAAGAGATGAATCAATCCTCAATTTGTCTTTAAGCTGTTATTTACTGATAATTCTTAAAATGTCAATGAGTTTAATTTTGTCTTTAGTAGTCATAATGATGAAATAATTAGAATGTGATAGAATTCAAACGAGGGATTAAATCATGCTGAAAAAAAAATTCTGTGTTTAAGGCGTAATTCATTATGTTTTCTGTATTATTTTTACATTTGTATTAGAAATAAATACTTGATATTCATGAAACACATTGTTACTCGTATTTTTGTTAAACTTATCATTATTAGGTGATTATTTAATGTCATGTGGATTCATCTGTCAATCAACACAACTTCTCAACCTGTCAAAGAACTTTTGGGGGGGAGGGGGGGTGAGGGGGTCGGGGGATGATATACCAATACCTTTATTTATGTTTTCTAATAGTTCAAAACAAAGCAAATAAAAAAAATGGATTCAGTTCTTTTTCGCTGTTTACAATGGTACTATTATAAATTGTAAAAAGAAATATCTACTATTGGGGATACCATGCATTTTAACTTTTAATTCTATAAAACTCAATAAAGATTTGTGTTTTGTATAATTTGAGGTTTTCGGGTTCTTTTAAATTGGAAAAATCAACAACAAAAAAATCTACCATAATTGGTAACCCTCAGTGTTAATGAACCATTACTTTTTTAAATCAGATCATCATGGTGGCATGTCTTAAAGTCATAAGAAACGAGTGACTGGTGAAAAATGATGTTCTTCCAATATTCTTGAACCAATGCATACAAACATCATAAACTTAGTCTTCTGTGCTCGATTTATCAATTTTTTGGTGCAAATTTCGTATAATTGTCAATTTTATTTTCAATCGGTCAGTGTTGTTGTGAAAATATGGCAGGTAATTAAAGTTCGTGTTTTGAAGCCGAAGTTTAACAATTGTCACCTGATTGTCAACAATTGACCAAAAATAAACAAAAAAGCATGGAAATTGAGCACGTATATGTACATAAGTTTTATAATGAAAACTATCCATTTAGTTATAAAAATCATATGCATTAATTTTTTTTTTATTTGAGGTTTCTTATGACTTTAAGAAGCTACATTTAATCTCAAATAAATTATCAGATATTGACAATATCATACTTCCATGATTTGAAAGAGGTTTCATGTCAATTTAGTCTGGAGATGAGCGAATATCTATAGGATTCGTGCATCTGATCACAGCTAAGAAAATTTACCAAATGAATTAATGAGGTCTCAACTCATTTCGTAATTTTTTATTTAATGTAATTTGTACATTGGCTTTACCTAACTAAATTTTAACATCATATCATTTAAAAAGCAAAAAGTGTTGCTTAGTTTGAGTGTCAAACATATTCTTTAGGTTTAAGTAAAAAGAACTGTTATGAACTTTCATATTATACATCCCAATTTTAAAATAAATGTTTTATGCTCTATGGCATCAAAATGATAGTTAGCTCATTCGCAATGCACTATTCTCCTCACATTTGATAATAATATCAAAAAATAAAGTTGGTTATTGGAAAATGAACTATTAGTCAGGTAAGAAATAGATCTTGTCTTATAAAGATTGTCAAGTTTCAGCAAATATTTATATTTTGTTTTGTTTTGTTTTAGCAAAGCCCCACGAAAAAGCAGTACATCTTCATGCACTGGAGACACTGAAAGTTGTGATAGGGGTCACTACACCAGGGCATGGAGATCACAATGGGCAAACAAATCATAATGGTTCTGTAGACCAAGAAAATAACAAATTAACTGCTTATACAAATGGACATATTACCTCAGATAATGGTGGATTTGTGTTGAATGAAGGGTCAAATGACATAGCCGTGTCACGAGTGTCACCAATAACTCCAGAAACACCTGATGGAGAAGACAAAAAGGAAGAGGTAAGTTATATAGATTTAAAGGGAATGAAAGTGAACAAAGTATAAACAGAAATCAAAATTCTTTTTTCTTTTTATACATACTGTCTTGTAGCGTTTTTGCACTTTGATTAATAAAAAAGTCGAAAATTTTGAAATGTGATTATTATTTACCTATGATAAGAAAAAGCCCTGTTTTCCCTGCATCAGAAAAGGAATTCATGACTTTAATCTGGGTTTGATAATATTGGGAGAACATTTTAAAATCAATTTCTTTCACAAACTGAAGGCACCACCTTTTTATCCACTTATAAAATTTGGGTGCCACAATATAGCCAGAAGTGCTGGAAATCAATCAATCTTCTCCAAGCTTTTCACCAGATGATCAAAGCTAAATAGTTTAAATTGGGGATAACATAATACACTGCCTAGCTATAGGTTCATGAGGTATAGTCAGTTTTACTGGAGAAGGCTCACTCCTTGTCTTCTTTGATAATTTATTTGAGAAATGCTAGTGTATTGCAAAGCCTGCTACTAGTTCATGAACCTAATTATTCCTCAGTTGTTTTATATAGAATTTGTTTTGGTTTTCCACAAAATAATACTGGCAGAATATTTCCATATTCCATGTCATTCCATATGTGTAATAAATACCTGAACTTATGCGGGATTTGACATTTCCGGTATTTTTATTAAGGAGTTAGTGCTGCTTGTTTCCACAAGAAAAACAATTAAATTAGTCATGATACGTTATTGTACTGTAATTTAAAATTAAACAGATAAGAAATGTTTTGAAAGGTTTTTCTTTATTCCATTAGCAATAATGAATATAATTGAGAACTTTAACCTTATTGTCACCTATCTCTAACCTTCAGGCGATGTCGTGAAATTTTTTTCCGTCTTTCTTTACTAAATAATGCATTAGATAATAGATATATATCATCTCTTCAAACAAGTGCATGATGGTTACTTTTTCTTGGAAATTCTTATCAGGATTTCATGTATAAAATGCTTCATGATTTAATTAAATGAAAAAAATGGTCCACTTTCATCTTCCTTAATCAGTAATTAAGATAATGGACTTATGATGAAATCTGAGATATCTACATTACATTTATTATTTAAGTACAGATTTACCCATAATCCTTAGGTAATAAATGGTTTGGTGCAGGTTTTGTCTGACATATCAACACGAAAATTTTAATCTTTTTTGATGTAATTTGATTTGATAATGATTCTTTTTAATTGTGAAGGTTTTTTGAAATTTACATTTAGATTTTCATGTTATAGAATGATTGTTTGAATTTGAATAAAGAATCAAAATTTACAGCTACATAACACGAAGACATCCATGCTGTTCTCATCCTAATTCCATGTCTGCTTCCTGTCAATAAAAAACAGCCTAGTATGTAATACAAGTAAACATTTTCCAGAATCTTATGTCAGGTGATGTGATATTTTTGAAAAGAAGATCGATGCCAACGTATATACATGTATTGATAATTTTATTTCATAAAAATTGCTGTCACTGAATTTGTGAAATTAACACCTATTTGTCTATTTTCTAACGAATTTGTTAAATTTTAAAACAAAATGGAGATAATAAATGAACCAGCAAAATGTATTAAGTAATTTATATTATTATTGCGCACCCTATTGAGCCTTTCCATAGATTCACCTGCAAGTTACCTGTCCATTTAAACTTTTGGCAGTTCTATTGTCCCATCTAACAAATACAACAGGTATTGTTCTCTGTATAGTTTATTCACTCAGACCTTTAAATTTCTTCTAACTGAAATCTATCACTCATTGATTAATCCACCTGAGTAAAAAGTTTATCTGCTAAACTGGTAGAAATTACATGTTGACTATTAGTATTAAAACTGAATATGAGTTTGAATGTAGTATATTTTCAAACTGTTGAATGTAAACACTGATTCAAACATTTAATAAAAGTTGATTTCTGAAAAAAATCAACATTATTCCTATTTCCAAAAAAATTTGATAAAAAACCCCTAAAAATGCAATGAAATGGTGATTTTTATATATGAAGGCCTTCTTAAAAGTATTCTATAACTAAACATATACTAAAAGATGCAAATTTTCATACAAACAATCCTTTATTTTTAAAACAAACTTTTTATGGTTAAATTGTTAACTATTTTGAACAGATTGAAAAAAATATAATAAATGTTTAATAAACATGAAATCACAGGCATTTTTTTTTTAATGTGAAACAAGTAATTTCTATCAGTTTAGCAGGTAAACTTTTACTCTGGTAGATTAATCAATGAGTGATAGATTTCTCTTAGAAGAAATTTAAAGGTCCTGGTGAATAAACTTTACAGAGAACAATACCTGTTGTATTTGTTAGATGGGACAATAGAACTGCCAAAAGTTTAAATGGACAGGTAACTTGCAGGTGAATCTATGGAAAGGTTCAATAGGGTGCGCAATAATATGGTATTATTTCATGTAAAATTTAAAGGTTTCATAATAGTGGGAATTGGATTTTGCTGATTATATCATCTTGAGCTATTTAAATTTCAATATAATGATAAACAAGCCTGTGACTAGTTTTACTTTATAATTACTATTCAAAGGATATCCAATTCTAACAAGTTGTTGAGCCTTTTTCTCTTATGATCAACACTTTCATTGTGTTGAATTAAAAATCACACGAATCATTGATATAGTTTTATGCACATGTATATTTGCATAATTTTCTGTTCCAATGTCTGCAGAAAAAAAGTCCCAATTTTGGTAAAATGACCTTAGATGGTTGTCTTGATTTTCTACAAGATGGCAATTATTTCTCCATATTTCTTGATATTAAAAATCTATAAAAAAAAATCATTTTTCTTAAATTCTTTTAATTATAGTAACAGAATCTGTTAAAATAATTCTTTTTGAGTAAGCTAGTAATGACTTGGCCAGCTACGATAGCTAATATACTAGGTATATACTAGAGGGTTACAATTTCACCAAGGAACAACATTAATTTTGAATGGTCTAATTCAATATTGTCATATCTGATACCTCTGATTGCCATTACAAATGGCCATCTGAGGGTTAAAAAAAGGAGAAGGTTAAGAGCTTATTTTGGCCTGAAATTTCAGGTTCAATGAACGAAAGATTTTGGACACCGTCTAAAATTTAACTTAACCCTTTAACCCCCAATCCCGCCTGTAGGCGTGATGGCAACCAAACATTCTTTGATGGTCCGTATGACCCTCCATACATTTTTTGAACGGCACCACCTGTAGTGTCATGATAGCAGGGACTTCAACGAAGCAGTGCATGGTCCATAAACTCTTGTCAGACGTCTGTTTATAAAAATATGGCACTTTTAAAGCCTTTTAAAAATTAAAAATCAGAAAAAAGTGAAAAGTAGCCAAAATCAGGTGGGGGTGGGCATCTTGTAATTGCCACTGCGTAACTGGTAGTCACTGTAGGTATAAACTATTATCGTAAATGCATCCATAGGTGGTATAGGAACACAAAGAGGCATAATATGGCCAATAGGGAACTAGTCTGTAAAATCTAGGTCACCGTTTTGTCAAAAATCCGTAAAAACACACATTTCGGCAGACCTGACTTGACAATAATAATTCGCCAGCAAGACACGTAAGTCCCATATACTCCCAGTTAGCATGAACGGACTGCAGTAACTACAGGGTCAGACTTAAATGACAAAGACACACAGTCTGGTCAATGTTCACCTCTCAAGGTCGTTTTAAAATCGAAAAATAGACGGAAAATGACCATTTTTCAGTGGGGGTGGGTTCAAACCCAAGAGAAAATCTTCCACCTCCCACCCAAGGCTCAAGTTGTGAAGATTTCAGTAATTTAGTATGACTTAATGATGTTAGTACCCGATATATATGTACATTGTATTGTCAAAAACAGCCCATATTTATGTCACAGAAGCATTCTATTTTCCAGTAAATAACTAAAAGATTACATTTTCATACTTTTGTAAAAAAGCTATATTTTGGCCAAAAAGAGGTCTTACTGAACCTACTCCTTTACATAAAACTCCAGGAACAAACATGTTCATATCTTTTAATGTATGAGTCCCCAATGTTCTTGCAGACTAAAAAACAACTTTCGATCTGCATTGATGTACATGTAAAGTTAATTGCCTTATGATGAAGCTTATCTCTGAAGATTTCTGAATTTTGTTTTACGATTCTGATTACATAATTGTATTACTTTTATAAAACTGAGATTCAATGAATAATAGATCTTTCATTTGTTTCTGAAATCTCATTTCAATTCAATGCCAGGAACAATTCATTCATGATGATAACAAATACATGTTTTATTCATAATTTCTTGTGCATATAAAATGTCATATTGACATATTCTGGCTATTGTGTTCAAGTTTATTCAAACCTCAGTTCAAAAACACTTTAATGAATTATCCAGCTGTTTTTAAAACTGTTGTTAGATTTTCTCTCTCCCTCTCAATAAATGCTTTTCTTTGACAATCAAAAACAATCCCAGATTGCTATAGCTACGTACCAAGTACACCGAAAGCAACTGTGCCAATCTCGCTTGCTTAATATTTCACATGTGACTAAACAAAGCGTGTATACAATTTGAAGTGATTTTTTTTTATAATTTTCATTGGAGATGATTTAACATAACCTGTAAAACCAAATCAATTATAGTCGTTTCACCATAGATATAACCTCATATTGATTAATAATATAACCTTTGATATTTTCTACCATCAAAGAATTAATTACAGCATTTACATCAAATTTGAATCAATTCAAGATTGATTTTTTTTAAAGTCCAATCACTGCTAGTTGTTTGATAATTTTCTTTGAACTCAACTTCTTATTCTTTCTTCTGAGGAAAAAATTCCTTCACAGTAAACAATCTTGACCTTACTACTCTGATGTCATGTAGCTGACCTCAAAGATATTATTATAAATGACACTTATTTAATTAGCCATAGTTTCATACCAAAAAAATCATTTACATAAAATCCATGTTATTGTGAATAAAAGGAGATGCTGGGACATCAACCCAATAACACAAAAAAAAAGAAGACATTCAAATATCAAAGGTCAACATGATTTGTACTTTCTAGTAAAACTAAGCAGTTAATTGAGCCCTCATCAAATCAAGGATAAGAAGACTATACAAATCCTTGATCAAATCATGAACAGGCTCTTGACTGATGTTTGTTCTTAATCCTATGTGCTCTATGTATACTAGTATATATACAGCGCATTTTTCGTATTGTAATAAAAATATAATGATTTCAAAATAAGTTTCTCCGCCTGCAATTCAACATTGAATTAAACATATTGTTTTTTACCATTCTTATAATTGAATTGCTTTTTAATGAAACCAACATGATTTAAACACGAGGTGTACAATAGCAAAAAAAACCTCATTGTATCCGAGGAGACTATCAATGATTGTATACGTTTTTCACTTCGTGTTATCTTTTCATCTGTATTTGCATAGTAAAGAGGTCGATTGCAGGATAAATGTCAATAAGACAACTGTCCAACAAAACAAGGTCATCATAAGGTCTTCAACAAAAGAAAGGTGTGAAATATCAAAGAGCAATTTGGTTTTTTATAGAACAAGAATTATTATTTACATTTTCAGAGATGTTTTAAAGTTATGGATTTGGATTGAAATCTTTAATGCTTCTGTTTTTCTGTCATCAAAGTAATACTTCATCACTGCTTTTGTACGGCAATATCAATCATCTTTATATATTGTCTTTTTCTGGTATAAATTCAAAAATCGGAACCTTTTGCTGATGAATAATACACTTTAATGTAATAAAACCACTCATATATGAGATGGTGGTAATTATCTAATACATATATTAAACTGAACATTAATTTTTCAAATGACAGAAAAGAAAACTAAAATATTAAGGGGTTTTGCAAAAGTCTCCAAACTAGCCAATGGAAAATTTACTTTTCTTTGAACCTTTAAATTCGTTGTTAATCTGTATCTAAGAAATGCACACAAATTGGTATCCAAGGAATATTGATGAATCCACAGTAAATTCTTTCTCTCAACTA
Organism: Mytilus trossulus; assembly: GCF_036588685.1. Lineage (NCBI taxonomy): Eukaryota > Metazoa > Mollusca > Bivalvia > Mytilida > Mytilidae > Mytilus > Mytilus trossulus. Next base: position 70,724,950 of record NC_086376.1, on the reverse strand, counting down.
TTTTTGTACACCATAAGATATGAATAAGATTAAAATATGAATGTTTAGGTGCATAATTGTGGGATGTGATTGATTTTCAATATTACTTACTTATAATACTCTCAATTTATTATATCCTTGATCCCACACACTTCCAAGTGATAATGAAAAAAAATGATAAAATATAACAATCTCCTCCTACATAAAAATCTTCAAGTCATTTACTGCTTCTTGTTTGACTACGATCTAGAAAGTATATTCTTTCACCTATTGCATTGTTTCAAATGATAACTGAATTCACAAACAGTAAGGAATCAGTAGACATGGTTAAAAGGAGAGCAATTTGTAATACTGTGGAATAATTGTTATTCGTTGAATAACAATTTTAGTGATTTCATTGGTACATATGAACCACAAATTCAAATGTTCAACGAATAACACATTTTCTATAGGTTTTGTTTGTAGAGATTGCAAAAAAGCATGAAATTAAACATCCATGAAATTGCTGGTTTTCCTCAATCCACAAAATTTAATACACATGAAGATAAATGAATCCACAGTAGATTGATACTCCAACTTTTAGGTAAAAAAAAGATATGACTAAAGTTATATTAAATTAGTTACCAAAAGTATTTTTTTAGAAAAATTGCTTCATTTTAATTTTTTTGTCTTTCAGCTACAAGAAGAAGAAGAACCATTAGATCTTAGCTGGCCTAAGGAATGGAGAAAAAGATTGAATTATATTTTAGTAGCACCAATAATATTTCCACTGTGGATATTTTTACCTGATGTTAGAAGACCAGTAAGTCTATTACAACTCAAATTATCAAACTCAAATCATCAATTCTATAATCTAACAGGCTGTTTTAGGAAATGTAGAAATCAAATGAGGTACTGTTAGTCTGCCAAAAGGTATGTACTATGTTTAGAGGATTGCCCTGAGCTCTTCATTTCAAAGTTTATACCTTTTTTGTAGACTATCCAATTTCACATATATTTACAACTCAAGTAATCTTTTGATTTGTCAAATAGTAGTTTATTTCTACTGACTACTTGTATCACTAGTGTTAGAAAACAGAATTCAATAACTAAGTTTTATGTCTGGTAAATCTTAAAACTTACAAGTATCATAGTAAAATATGTGATTATAATGCTAAAATACAAGGAGGAGCAACAATAAGCTTATTAACTGAACATGACCATTTTCACAAATCTATGATGCCTTCAGGCATTGTTCTGCTTCATATCAGCGATGCCTTGCGTCATTGTTCGCCCAGGAAGGATTATAATAGAAATATTCTTTAGATCGTTCATAAATAATTACTCAACTCCCAAATTATTATTTTTTAAATGTAAAGTACAAAATCATTGACTTTTCAAAATAGAAAAATAAAAAAATGAACTTATTGCACTAATATGAAAGTCTCAAAAATACACATAAAGAAAAAAACACCAATACTTTAATCAGCTAGTTTGTGTAGACTCTGAAAGAATATACTGTTGTAGAATTTTAAGATGTATTACTCCACACAGGATTTACTATGGCTGAAAACAGTTTCCAATATTATAGCAGTAAGGTGCAAAAGTGCATGTTAACTATAAAATAATATGTACTAGAAAACTTTTGGTACAAGTACAAAGTTTTGTTATACTCCTTGCTTGGCAACAGTAATTAATTTCATCTAAAGATATGCACTTGTTTACATAAATATTGATTTTGAAATGTGAATAATAGCTGTTCAATTTTTAATGAAGAAAAACCTGTATTATAGCCAATATATTTGTTAAAATCAATTTCTAATAGATTCAATTTGATATGATAAGCAATTTCGCTACTTTTGAATAATCTCACATTTAATAGAATATCAAATAAAAGCTATTTAAAAACAATATTTTATGATAAGTTGAATTGTTTATGAATGTTTTCTTACACATTATCATGAATAAATGATTAATTATAGCTATTTTGAAATGAGCTAGACATGTAAATTTATACAAAATAATTTTAAAATTGAGAGATAATATCATCAGATATTTATGACAGCCATTATCAGTCCAAATAATAGGCTAGGGAACTTTACAAATAATTAAATACATTGTACATATATAGAGATGTTTCATAAGGATTATGACAGTGTTTTGATTGGCTGTCATAAGTCATGTGGTGTTTAAAGCTATTTCATTGGCCAAAGTAAACACAAAATTTACAACTATATGTGCTGTCTAGGAAAGTATCACAACATTATGGTTGGTCAATAATATTCGGTACTATGCAGTTGAAAAAGCCCTGTAAAATCTCATTTCCATGGATATTATTTGACCTTGTCTATTAACTTGAAATTTAACATTTACATAGTTTAAATATTAAAGTTTGAGACACATTTCTGTGTCCACACTTTATTATTTATAAACACACTTCAATTGATACTTAGGTCAATGCTTTAAAAACCCAATAAGAATTACAAAAAGAATATCAAAATAAGTGAAAAAGTTTTTTTTCCAGTACTAGCAGTATTAAATCTTTTGATTGTGTATTATGTACTTGTTATCCAATTCCATTAATTCCTTAAAAGTTTGACAAAGAAAATGCATGAGTTACTCCAGGTCAATCAGCATAAACATTGAATGCTGTCATAATAATGTAAGCTTTGTTCTATTGCAAGTGTAAGGGAAAGGGCAGGAAATCAAAATAGATATTATCATCAGTTCTGTAAAAACAGTAATAGACTACAAAAAGGAAAATTAAAATATACACTGTTTTTATGCCCCACCTACTATAGTAGAGGGGCATTATGTTTTCTGGTCTGTACGTCCATTCATTTGTGTGTCTGTGTGTCTGTTCGTTCGTTTGTCCGTGTGTCCTTTTGTCCCGCTTCAGGTTAAAGTTTTTGGTCAAGGTAACTTTTGATAAAGTTGAAGTCCAATCAACTTGAAAATTAGTACAAATGTTCCTTATGATATGATATTTATAATTTTAATGCCAAATAAGAGTTTTGACCCCAATTTCACGGTCCACTGAACATAGATAATGATAGTGCGAGTGGGGCATCCATGTACTGGGGACACATTCTTGTTAATTTATACTTTCAATTTAGTAAAAAAGAATTTAAAGTGCTAAATGCATTGTTATTTATTTTCAGGAGAAGAAGAGATGGTTTATAATAACATTTTTTGGCAGTATTTTATGGATTGCTATCTACTCATACCTCATGCTCTGGTGGGCTGCCACAGTGGGCAGAACCATAGGAATACAAGATGAGGTCAGTAAATAACATTGGTTAGAGCCATGTTAGGCTGTTATAGCGTGTGGTTATAGTCAGATATGTTTGTCTTGAACTGAATTGTATTGTTATGTACAAGAAATGTTCTAAAAGAACAACCTTTACAGCAGAAATTTAGAATGAAAAGTTTTTGAAGTTTGTTTAATAACATTAAATGCATGGATCTACATTACAGACAAATTTTCTGGTCAATATGCCTCTCTTCCATCATAGAAATATCAAATAAAGAGAAATTGATTGAAACAATTAATCAAGATATCATTAGTTGCTGACGTGATGTTTGTCATATCTGTGTTTTGGTTTATTGGTTTGTCATAAATCAAGCCTATAGTGTTTTCATCTGAAATTTTCATATTTTGTCAGAGGTTGTGTGGCTTTTAAAGTCTACCTGTACTATATATTGTAGATTTTGCTCATTGTTGAAGGTTGTACATGGACTAATAACTGCTTAACTCCACCTTTTTTGGATAATGTCTCATTGAACTTTATACCACAATTCCTTATTTTATATGAGATGAATAACTGAGAAGTAAAAGTTCTGATTCTTTATTTTTGGTTCTTATAAAAGTTATGTAGTAATTTGATATCTTTTTTTCCCATTATTATTGTTGAATCCATAGTGACAGCCACATTGTCACCTTGAATATATATGATATATATACTATTAACCATCAAACAATCCATCAATGTTTTCTTGTATTGATTCAGACAGAAGTTGATTGTAAAAATAAGTTCTATGATTGTGACAATTTGCAAGCATATAAAGGCATAGCAAATTTTTATGCTAAAAAATGGTTTTGCCAAATTTCTTTTTAATCAACAATGCACCATTCAACCCTTATGAAAATTTACCTCCATTCATCCTTAAATTGTTGAATCACTCTTTTATTTGATTGTTCTCTGTAAACATACTCATCATTACGACTCTTGTTAGTTTTCACATTGCCCTGCAATCTCCGGCAACCTTGGGAATGACTAATTAGAGGATGACTCTTATTAGTGTTAATCAGCATCAATTTCTTATTCAACTTGCCTTAAACGGTTGAACACAAATAATTTTGATACCTTATTTCAATGGCCTTGTCGTTTTATAAGAATGTTACCAAACAATATCAGTTAATAAAAAGACACATTTAGAGGTCACCGTATTTTAAACTTTTTTCCGGATCGAAAACTGACTTTTAACTGAAATAAAATTTAGTTAACTAGGGTATAAAAATTTATTAATTGCTTAACCTAGACCTAGTTATTGGATAGGATCAATATATTAAAGATCACACTGTCAGAAGATGGGAAGAGATCATATTTATGGCCTATAAACAAACCTTAATTATTATAGAATCAGGAAGTAGGTCAACAATGGAGCCAAACGAATCCTTTATAATTTACCATCATCGTAGGTCAACATGGAGCCTAACGAATCCTTTATAATTTACAATCATCAGAGGATATAATTTATTGACACTCAAAACATAGAATGTCAGCCAATCAAAATTTGTTTTGTAATTGTATTATTCATGTGTTACATGTGTTAAAAAGAAGGAAAATTGAAGACAACCAGAAGCAGTCTGAAAAATGTAAATGGAGGACGAAATCGACAACCAAATGTTCGGTCATACCAAATTATTTAGAAAGCATTACATAAACAATTCGAAGCAGAGCAAAATAAACACCCATTAAAATTCTAGAAGTAAAGTGTAAACCATTAAGCTTCTCTAGTTTCTAGTGCTTTAACATTTGGAAGATGTGATTGACTTCATTGAAATAAAAGAGCAATTCATATTGAAATACCGATATCAAGTTCAATTAAATGAAATTAATAATCAGGCAAAGAAAGTAAATAAATTACTTGCTATTTTGTCCAGAAAAAGTTAGCTTTGGTTGCTCAATGTTTACTTGTATAATTTGGTTGACAACAAGAGCAACAGCAAATCAGTAAGATTGCTAAAAGTGCTTTATTGGTAGATCAAAAACTTTGTCTCCAATTACTGTTAATAGAGCATATGTTGTACCAAGTTTTATTCAGCTTCAGTTCAAAGTAATACTTAGTACAACATAGCTGTCATAGCAATTAGTACAAAACTTCAAAATACCTGAATTCTAAGAATAATCATAGAGAATTAATTTTGTTGAATAACAGCAAAAAAAAGAAGAGAGATTCAATTATAATTTCTACAAACAGCATGTTTAATGGTAGTAGTTAGTTTTGCTACATCTAAAAGAATAATTATGCAAATCATGACAGAACTTAAATGGACCTTAGATTTTCTCTTCCCTTTCAAAAAGTAAAGATCCCATTTAAACCAAAAAATGTAAACTGAATTGCCATCAGATAAAAACATTTCACACCATTGCTATCAATAATTGATTTTATTGAAGAAAAACATTTTAATTGATATGAAAATGGAAGATAAGAATGACATAATGGGCTGTCTCCATGTTCTAAGATTATCACAGTTGGAATTATTGGGTTATTGTCAAACATTTCAATTAAATAGAAAACATATTAAAACTTTAATGCGTTTCTGAGTTGTACACTCAAACATGGATTGTTGTGTGTCGTTGAACTTTATAAGTTGGCATGGTGTTGCTAGCAACTGCTAAGCAGAACAATTTTCAAATAAAAATTAAGCATTATTATAACTTTCTATTATGGATTGAATGATTGATTACTGGGTTTCTTACTCCTGATTCCAGTTGCATATATTCTAATCTAATTCTATCTTCTAATTCCCTTATTGTGTCATCAGTCTAAAAGGTTATTCAGATGTGTTGTTGTCTAAGTAATTCGTTTTATAGCATCAGGTATCAGTGCCCTTGACTTCATTTTACCTGTCTTGTTGTTTTATACACTGGGTTTGATTATAACAGTAGATACCAGTGCAATTGACTTTATTTTACCTGTCATGCTTTTAGATAATGGGTCTTGCAACAAAAGCAGCAGGTACCAGTGCAAACTTTAATTTAACTGTCATGTTTTTAGATAATGAATAAAGGCAACAGGTACAAATGCCCTTGACTTTATTTTACCTGTCATGTTTTTAGATAATGGATCTGACAAAAATGACAAGTACAAGTGGCCTAGATTCTATTTAACCTGTCATGATTTTTAGAAAACGAGTCAAACAATAATAGCAGCAGGTACCAGTGCCCTTAATTTTGTAATACCTGTATAAATGTTTAAGACAATGGGTCTAACAATAATAGTTACAGGTACCAACGTCCAGTACCCTTGATTTTATATTATCTGTATTGTTTTTTAGATAATGGGTCTGACAATAATAGCAGCTGGTACCAGTATCCCTGATCTCATCACCAGTGTAATAGTAGCTAAAAAAGGATTTGGAGACATGGCTGTATCCAGTTCTGTGGGAAGCAATATTTTTGATATTACAGTAGGGTAAGATAACTAAGATATAAGAATATATTACCCTGCAAAATTATACATGTATATCATAATGCGTGTAGCACAGTGATAAATACAGGTTTGTTGCACATTGAAATCATGAAATATCATATAAAAGCCACACCTGATAGGCATAAAATTTTGCTCAGTACCCTGAGCACAAAAATCATGCTAGAAACATGAAATCCAGCAATTTGATTGGTTGATTTTCGAGTCTTGAGTACAAAAATCATGCTCCAAAGGTTTATGACCTTGAGGCCTGATCAACCGCTTCATACTATTTACATTTACATTACTGAGTCATTGTTATAATATTTTCATGAAAAAAAACTGTTTAAACTATTAAATTTCTCAAAAATACAATTCATGTATATGTCAATGAGAAAACAACCAAACTCTGAGGTTTTACATTTCAATGTACGGTCTTTTCTCCCCTTTTTAACAACTTTATTCTTTTTGTTATCCAAAGAAATGTCAGGATCAGGCTGAAATGTTTTGCTCTCATAATTTCATAGGTCTCTAACATTGTGTATTTACACATTCATCTCACATCTCAAAGTTATGATACAAGAATAACGAAGCTAAAGAGCATGGTTATAAATATGCAGGAAATTACAATAAATAGGAGTTCAAGATCTCTGTTAATTATCAATATGACAGCAATCCAACATCTTAATTTAACTGGTCACCATATGACATTCAGTAATAATTGTCACACATTCTAACCATGTGGTAATTTTTAAATTGTCCTGACAAAATTATGATTTGAAAAATACATAGAAATAACATCTACCATGGAAATATTTTGAATATTGAGCAGATGTATATTTGTCAGAGTTTGAATTGTTTGGATAGTTCCTTGTTCATTATCAGCAGAAAAAACAAGTTGGAGAAAAAGCATACATAATAAAAACAATCTTGATGACAGTGCCAAAACATGTAAATCTCAATAAATTACTGTAGCAATCCCTAAAAAGTTGTTGTTTGTACTGCATTCAAACAAAAAATCAAAGAATTTAAAAGAATCGGTTGTATAAATTGTAACCATAAACTCATGATGGACTTTTCTTTCAAAGACTTTATCTTACTCCTTTTTAGATTGCCGATACCATGGTTAATATATTTGGCCATCAACGGAGGAGTGGTTGATGTGAACAGTAACGGACTTGTTTGTTCCATTTTCTTGTTATTTGTCATGCTCATCACTGTGATTGCTACAATAGCTATATCGAAGTGGAAAATGAGTAAACCTTTAGGAGGGTCCATGTTAGTACTGTACGTGGTTTTCGTTGTTCTTAGCGTGCTCTTAGAGGTCAGTGTCATTAAATGTCCTGTTACTTGAGAGATAATACAGAAGACTGAAGACATTTTGGCAATGACGGTCATAGTAAAGAGTAGTCATAGTGAACTACAAAACATTTAAGTTGAACTATCATTTATTTATGAGGCTGCGGTCAACCGTATCATGTAAAAGTTTCTTCAGGAACTGTATCCTCATAACGTTGATGAATAGAAATGGTCCAGTAACACAGTACACAGCTATAGTTACTTTAGCCTCATAAAGAAGATGAAAAGAAATGCTGCCCATTGAAGTGTTATATAACAACAGCAATAGTTATTCTGTCCTTGTAACTTTGACGATAAAGTAACACAGCGCGTTACAACATAATATAACAGCACCATGTGACACCACCACCTTCTGTGTAGATAACAATTAAATACCATTTTTGTTATTGTTAATTCTGTTACATTTATCACTAAGCACCAATATAATTCATGTCACTTCATATCACTTATGACAGATAGTTTGGGGATTTTTTTTGCTGCCTTAGAAATTTTACACATTTTTAGTCTAGGGCCAAAGTATTTGGTAAAAAGAAAAAAAGTTTCTGGGAAAGACTCAGTAAAAATTTCTTCTAAATGTTAAATCTAACTTGATATAATTCTCATCTCACCTTTTCATTTAGGAATAATCCACTTTCCAAATCATGTCTGGAGTCAGGCAGCAGATATCCATATCAATGTTTTTTTTCTATTCTCAATACAGTTGACTATTTCATTAAATGGTTTATATGTTAAAACAAAAAAATTGATCAACAAAGCTTTTTATTACTGTGTGAAAGACAAATACATTCCATGAAAGTTTAGATTCCAAAGAGTGTTTTTAAAATAATCCTGATTGTATACCATGCATATGGTCTTACAATTTTTATCTTGTTGGCCTTCATGGGCAATTCAAAATATTTTAATGTGATTTTTACCCAATTATATTGTGGTAGTATTAAATGGAAAAAGACTAACAATTCCAACTTTACTATACTTTTCTTTTTGAATAAGAGGAAAGGAAATTTTTCTTGAAGAAAGTTGAAAATTATTTCCTATAAGAGTTAAACTTAATAAACAATTCTCTGAAGAAGAATTCTTTTCTCCAAAACTAATGAAATTCAAATAGGATTGTTAATATAAATAATTAAAGGAGTTTAGATGAATTTGTGTATTTTACCAGAAATATTGATAAAATAGTTTAATAAACGGTAAAGGGCTCAATTTTATATTTTTATTACATTTAAAAACTTTGTATAGTACGTATATATATGTATTGTAAGTGAGTAGTGGCAGGTTTACATACAATGTCCTTAGCAACTATAAAAATATCTGAAAAATTAACGAAACAATCACCTTATAAATCATGATCATCAACCATTAAATGTATATTTTAGCCATTGTGATTTTCTGTATTTCATATGACCAATTTCGCTTTTTTTTACCAGCCAAAAATATCATTTTTTTTCTGAAATTCAGTGAATGCAGTAGGAGAACAGATTTGAAATTTCTCCCTTTTTCAATTTAACAATAAATGTTGATTGTTTTATGTGACTCAACAGACATTAAGAATAACTATTTAGTTATGAAATATTCATTTTTTTGTTAATTTCAATACGAATTTAAGCAATAATACCCAAAACTGACTGGAATCGAGGGAAAACCTTCTTAAAGTTTTGCAATATTGTTTTTCATTTGTAAAGTTTAAAAATGCATTTATTATAAATATATGTGAACAATAAATCTGTAGTCAATTGTACTAGCACAATTTATGTATATAAATACGGCACATGTGTTTATTTACAATTTTACTTTAAATAGCCAAACTGTAGAAACAATACCATGTTTTATTATCTTAATAGTAACATTTGAATCGACTTAGTCTTATTCAATATTTTTTTTTTTTTTTCAGTTTTTGTTGTTTTTGTTATAACACAGTACAATTTATTGATTCAGCATTTAAGTTATATTCTATTTTGTAGTAGGACTTGTTTTTTTTTTCTTAAACATATGTTTGTCCCTTTTTTGTTATCCACAGGAGTTGGTTCACTAAATCAATTTATTTTCACCGCCATTATGTGATGAAAATTTGATAAAAACATATCCAATAATTTCAGTAAAAACATCAGTTATCACACATTGATCAAGACATACATATATTATTTACTTTAAAAATTAAAGTTTTAAAAATAATCTGTACAATGAAGTTTGTTTTCTGGCTGTATGCCTTTTTAAACATTTTTACAGAAGTTATTTTTTCCAAGGCATATACAAAAAATTGTCTAATCAGAAAGTCCATAATCATTTTATTGGGAGATGAACTTCAAGAAGTTTGTAAGGTCTGTTCTTTGGTTCAAAATATTTGACTATCATCAAGATTACACATGCTGGTGTGTCTTGTCTGCAGCCTGCTTTACTGACCACTATCCCTATGTTGAGCTTTCCTTAGGCACCACAAAAACTGGTGTTATCTTCACATTCTATATTATTTATTTTATTTATGAAATAAATAGAATGATAAATAGTCTACTCTTTTAGTGGCGAATTATCAAAATATAAAGATGTTTGTTACTCACTGATTATTTGACCTTATAGGTTAATGCTCATTTTAGTTTGGTACAGTATTATTTAACTCTAAGTCATTTTATTTTTTATATAACTTTTTTATTTCTGTAGAAAGTCTTTTTTTGTCTAGTTATTTAATATATGTGTATTTTAGTCATCTAATATATTCTAAAGCATTTTTTAATACCAAGTATAGGTATGGACAGAAATGAAGTGATTGTTATAATCTTATTATATTCGTCGCTTAAGTTTACAGAATAATTTTTAATTAATTTGATCTTTGATACTTACATTTTACTTAATTCAAAGTCCTTGAAACAACTATCATACAATTTGACAGAAAAAATTAATAGTAAAATAAAAGAAAAAGAAATGCTAATAACTATGAGCTTTATATCTTACACTATGCTGAATATTTTCTATCTTAATAGTTTATATATTATATTGATATACTCTACAAAGTATTGCATTCATTTACTTTGTTTAAAAACCTTGTTATTGTTTATTGCCTTTTTTTTTAGATTTTATTATCTAGTGCTGGTTAGCTGGAGGAGATTCATGTATATAGGTTGTTATTTAATAATTTCTGACCTATTTATTTTTTATGGACATAAAAATAAATAATTTATTGAAATATAAACTATTTTGTTTTGTAATAATAATTGAAATGTGAACCATTCGTTGGTAGGGGTAATATTAGAAGTGTGTCAAACATTTATTTTATGGTTTTACATAGATATGATGTATAAATTGTTTTATTACTTTTTGATAAGAATGCCTGAATGAATTATTGGTTTCTACAAAATCAATTGAGACTCAACTTACCTAAAACTAATTGTTTAACCATACAATAGACTTTTTAAAGCACTTTGACCAATATTTTTCAACATCAACTTTAGGTAAACCATTGGAGTAAAATGAAGGGTGATGCTGAGGTTATTAATTGGAAATATTTTGCAATGAAATTTTTATATGCTAGTTTGTACAAACTTGTGAATTTCAGCCATAAAGGTTCGTCCAGCTTCCTAAACCTTCTTGGTATTCAAAATAGAACTGTAGCTCTTTTCCACAAAAAAACTTATGATAAAAATTGATTGTATGTTATTCTTCTTCTATCAATATACAGTGTAACCAGTGTAAAGCGACACACTTGGGGACTAGAAAAAAAGGTTGGATTAGGTAGGGTGTCGGAATACTCAGGTGTCGGGTTATGCAGGTTAAACTGTTCTGAAATGCTCTTGACTTACAATTAATTTTTCTCTTTAGATTTATTTTGGAAAGATTTGCTGATCATTATTTTAAATCATTATAATCAAAAAGATGTTGGAAGATTTTTGAAGATACTGCTGATGAGAATGTTAACATCATTTCTCAGAGAGTATAGAAAAATTTGATAAAGTTTCAAAAATTTACTTTCAACTTGTATTTGTAGAGGTTACATCAATAATTAGAGAGCAATAAACATTTAGAATCTTATTCTGAAACTTTTATTCTTAACGCTCTCAAAAATAGAAAATATTTATTTATAAAAGCTTTTATTTCAATTATTTATATTGTTTCCATAATGTCCATGGTAATAATAGTTATATTGAGCCAAAGTGCACCCTGTGTTAGTACAGTGTTTTGTTTGAATTGTTTGTTATATTTGTTTATTATTGACCATGACTTGTGATTATGTGATATTAATTGTTTTTCTCCGTCCGTTATCATTAAAGTTTTTTTAGAGAACCTTGATATTATTGTTTGTTTTCTATTCCTATAAACATTTTGCCAGACCATCTCTTTATCCTTTGTTCAGTGTCCATTGCCTTAAAGTTATGAGCCATAAACTTTGAATACTTTAGAAGAAATCTTGATAGTGATATAGAGTTTATATTATATATACACTAATATTCACATCATCTTTGAATAAGTTTTTTTTTTATGAAACTTAGAAAAAGGCAGAAAAGTAAGACTTGAAAAATATTTTGTGTCAAGTCAAAACAAAACAAGGATGTATTCATAGTACACAGATCTCCCACTCCCACTATCATTTTCTGTGTTCATTGGACAGTGATGTTGGGTCCACAAGTGGCATTAAAATTAGAAAGACAATAACAATCAAAACCAAGGAGTAAACAAAGACTCATAAAACCAAAAGATATTATTGCGAACCCTATTGAGCCTTTCCATAGATTCACCTGCAAGTTACCTGTCCATTTAAACTTTTGGCAGTTCTATTGTACCATCTAACAAATACAACAGGTTTTGTTCTCTGAAGTTTATTCACCAGGACCTTTAAATTTCTTCTAAGAGAAATCTATCACTCATTGATTAATCTACCAGAGTAAAAAGTTTATCTGCTAAACTGATAGAAATTACATGTTTCACATAAGAAAAAATTGCCTGTGATTTTGTTGTTTATCAAACATTTATATTTTTTTCAATCTGTTCAAAATAGATAATAATTTAATCATAAAAAGTTTGTTTTAAAATAAAAAAGTTTTGTTCGTATGAAAGTTTGCATCTTTTAGTTTTTGTTTAGTTATAGAATACTGTTAAGAAGGCCTTAATATATAAAAATCACCATTATTAGGGTTTTTTATAAAAACAAATTTTTGGAAATAGGAATAAGGTTGATTTTTTTCAGAAATCAACTTTTATTAATGTTTGAATCAGTGTTTTCATTCAACAGATTGAAAATATAATACATTCAAACTCATATACAGTTTTTAAAAAATAGAAAACATGTTATTTCCATCAATTAAGCAGATACATTTTTTGCTCAGGTAAATTAATCAATGAGTGATAGATTTCTCTTGGAAGAAATTTAAAGGTCTGGTGAATAAACTACACAGAGAACAATACCTGTTGTATTTGTTAGATGGGACAGTAGAACTGCCAAAAGTTTAAATGAACAGGTCACTTGCAGGTGAATCTATGGAAAGGCTCAATAGGGTTCGCAATAAATGTTAGAAATTATAATAAATTTAGGAATGTATCTCCCTCATGCAAAGCCCTGATTCCTTTCGCGAATTTTGCTATACTTTTTGGACCTTTTGGTTTAAAGCTCTTCATCTTTTATATAAGCTTTGGATTTCAATTATTTCGGCCACGAGCATCACTGAAGAGACATGTATTGTCGAAAATGTGCATCAGGTGCGGGAAAATTGGTACCGTTAATGTTATTACATCAACAGTTATAAATAAGAAATAAGAAACGACACAAACTCCACTAAAGTTACTGGAGTGAAATCAGGTGCTCTAGAAGGGTAAGCATTTCCTGCACTGTATATAGCACCCGTCGTGTTATTTCTTTGTTCATTCTGGTAAGATCATATAGAGAACATGTGTATTAAGTTTCAAGTTGATTTGACTCCCAACTTAAAAAAAAAATACCTTGACTAAAAACTTTAACCTGAAGCAGAACAGCATCCTTTTCTATGTCCAATTGACCCTGAAATTGGGGTCCAAAAAAATTGGCATTAAAATTAAAAAGATCCATTCATAGGGAACATGTGCATTTAATGTCAAGTTGATTGGAACTCAACTTCATCAAAAACTAACTTGACAGACAAGTCTACATTGACCTTCCGAAGGCTGTATAGCAAGTCAAGGTCTTAATTAACTCCCATCATCATAGACAGATGAACGATAAACATAATGCCCCTAAGTGGGGTATAAAAATACATTCAGGACAGCGTATAGCCAGAGACATATACTACATATTGTAGTATATGTCTCTGGTATAGCTATAATCCCTTTTTGAATCAATGCTTAAAAGATATACATAAGACTTGATCTGCGAAGAATTAATTTCTACAGGATGAATTATTATAAACAAAGTGGTCGTTGTAAAAAAATCAATAAAAGAGGAGCAAAAGATACCAGGGTGACAGTCAAACTCATTGATCGAAAACAAACTGACAATGCCATGGTTATAAAAAGAAAAAAGTCAAACGACAAATAATAGTACGTAACATAAGACACAACATAGAAAACCAAAGACTAAGCAACACTAACTCCATCAAAAAGCGTTGATGATTGCAGGTGCTCCGGAAGGGCAACCAGATCCTTCTCCACATGTGGCACTCGTCGTGTTGCTCATGTCATTACAAACCCATTAAATAGTCTAATTCGGTAGGTCACATTAGTGAAAAGGGAAAGGGATTGTCGTTATAACATAAAGACCATATCTGATATCATCAGCGAAACGTTTTTTCCAAAATGGTCAACTCGTGATGGCATCAGTAAAATTTACGAAGGGATGAAATTAACTTCACCATTTGGAACTCTTGTTTTAAAAGCATCCTTGTGATCAGCAACACTATATCAAGGAAATCATGATAGGAAATACAAGCCCTGGAATAACGTTTCAGTTGGGAGATATATACTCTGTATGCAGGTGCTGCTGGAATGTTGCTACATAGAAATGGAAAGTTTATTAATGGGAAGTTAAAATCATCACTTTTGTCTTAATGTTTTGTTTTTAACCGACCCTCATTGTCAATTTCTAGATGTAAGTGAAGATATGAGGCAGACTGAACTGTATCGAGTTCGATAGCGGACAGATGTGGTCAACATAGTCACCACATTTGGAATTAATTAGTGAGAGAACATCATCTATATATAGTGAAAAGTAAAGTTAAAGGATATTGCTAACTTATCTTTCTTCCTCAGAAGTACCTGGCAATACTATGAAGTCAGCCTCATAATTATAATAAAGAAAAAATAGGGGCACAATTGGTTCCTGTTAGAATTAACATATTCATCGATTTTACTAAACAAGGGACTGCTTTAGTGCAAATGTATGTAATAAATCAATTCTTAGACATGGAAAGGAATGAAATATAAAATTGCAGCTGAACATTGAACAGCAATTTATCAATTCTTAGTTATAGAATCACATATAAATATTTTGAGTGGGGAAAATCATGTGGAGATCCAAAAAAAATCCACTAATCTTATCTTATTTCAATTTCAAAGTGCAGTTATATCATATTTAATGATAAGAACTTTGAGGAAATTAGAAGTCCTTCTACAAAGATTTTTTATAATAAGCAGATAAACTAAGACTAGGAAACATTCAAACCAGAATGGAAATACAAGTGAAGAGACGCAAACAATATCAAAGGGACTCTCAGACTCATAAACTGTAAACAAATCAACAAGCAGGCTATGGCAAAAAAAACGAAAAATGACGAAAAAACAAACAAGAATATACAAAATACATCACTGAAAACTAAAGAGTGAGCAACACGGCAGGACCAAATCTTCTGTCTGGGGTTGATCTCGTGTGCTCTGGAAGAGTCACAAGATTCTGTTTCACATGTGCCAGACATGAAGTACAAATCCGGTGATAAGTCTAGTTTTGGCAGGTCAGATTTGACAAAAAATGGACTGGTGTGTTGCTACGACAACTGAAAGATATCTGACGTCATCTATGAGACAGATATTCCATACCGGGCAAGTCCCTCATGGTGGCATCCGTAAAAACAATAAGGGATGATTTCAACTTAACCACTTTTCACTTTTAGTTTATTAGCTTCCTTTGTTTTAAAGCTACCTAGGAAATGCATAATATTGAATAACCTATTAACTGGGAGATATATACTCCATATGCAAGCACTATTGCAATGTTGCTTCGTATAAATGGAAAGTTCACAATTTGGAAGCTGAAACCAGTTATTTTCTCGTAAAGTATTGTTAACAGCCTACCCTCATTGTCAATTTGTAAATGTAAGTTAAAATATGTGGCATACATGTACATAACTGTATTTGTTGTAGCCTTTATTTGGAGTTCAATCGGACAACAAGCGTTCAACATAATTACAAATATCCAGGTTCTTAGGAACATTTTGGTCTTAAAAAGAAAGATCGATATGCCATGTGTGTTAATAAACACATTCAATTTTATTCTAATTTGAATCAACGACTTGATATTCTACTTGACATAATCTTCGACTGAATCAATCTGTATTTTGAAGTTGTGTTTCCAATTGATCTTTTTAAGTTCACGACATTTCGCAGAGAAGTACTATTGACAGAGTCGATGCCTCAAATAATAACTTGTCCAGCTGAAATATCAGGAAGATTAGGCTTGAAGTTGAATATATAGAAACCCTGCAAAACGTATTGACATTTATTTGTTTTAGTTGCAATTGGTTTGGTATAAGTTCAATAATGATATGTATATAGAGAATAAAGTTTTATCGGAGTAGTGAGTTATTGCAAATATGATTCATAACCAACGGCTTTTGAAAAAAAATATTACAGGAGGTCACCAAAAGAAAAATCATGGAGAGTATGCGAAAAGTAAAAGCACAAAAATACTGAACTTAGAGGAAAATACAAAACGGAAAGTCCCTAATCAAACGCAAAATCAAAAGCTCAAACAAACACCAAACGAATGGATAACAACTGTCATATACCTGAGTTGGTACGTGTATTTTCTTATTTAGACAAAGTTGGATTAAACCTGATTTTATAGCTAGCAAAACATCTCACTTTTATGCCAGTCGCATAAAATTCCATTATATTGAAACGATATGTGAACAAGACAAACAAACATAGTAGGTAAAAATTTCAAAATAGGGGTACAAAAGTAAAGCACTTAAGCAAATATGAAAGAAAAGAATACAAAAATTTACCATAGCACAATAACAAAATGACGGGATGTATAACAAATGGATATCACCTAAAATAGACTAAACAGTAAAAGTGATATTCAAAAAGACAAATAAAAGAATACTAGTCTATAACAAAACAACGTCAGTACCCGGAATCTATGCTTCAAGACCATCGTTAATTATTTGTGAAGTTGATATGGAATATTTATCAACAAGTTCCTGGTACCTTCCAATGAACATTTCAGAAAAAAAACAATAACTTCTTTGACATTCCCCTTGTTCATCAACTTTATGTTCAGACAATTTTGACGTTTTAAAAAGAGAACCAGCTTGAGCGTAAGATATTGTATACGGAATAAGTTGGGAAATGTATATCCCATATGCAGGTGAATTGGGTATATTGCAACTAAGGTTGGAGACATTGATAATTTTAAATCTAAAATCGTTTGTCAAAGCTTATGAATCTATACTGAGGTGAACGTGTATGTCTACTTCGAGGTATAAGATAAAATCGAGACGGAGGAAACCGTGTCTGTTGTTTCTTTGATTTATAGTCAATCTAATGTATAATGACAATGACTGACAGTTGACGGGAGCAGAGTTGAAGATATCCCACTCACTACTTTCACCGAGCAACAAGAATGCCAAGATAGAATATGCTATATCATCAATTCTGTCATCGCAACATTATTTTTTTTTATAGTAAAGCAATTCCCATTTCTCGTATTATTTAGTCTTGGCTTCCTTTCGTCTACGTTGTATCTTACCAATGAGTTACAGTTGTGTTCAAAGCATGCGACTGATCCGAATAATGTACCGATTTTGTCCTATTATCAATATTTGTGGATGCATACAATGGGTGATGCATGCTCATCAGGAGATATTTTACCCTGACGACGCATTCAGTCTCGCCGCTCCTTATGGAGTTTCCATGCGATTCCGTCGGTTTTTTGTGTGTTGCCTTGATTTGTATCTCCAAACTCAATTTACGAGATTTTAACATCGTAAAACAAAAGTTGCTGAAATTGTTCTGAAAATCTATGTTTTCGTTTCTAACTTTTATATTCAGTTTTGTATCAATGTATCAGAATTTAATTAAACCATTTTTTTATTTAAATTTGGTTTTATTTTCGATTCTGTTATTGTATGATCCTGTCTTCAAATTTTCATATCAATATAGTTTAAAAGTGTAAATAGTAGGTGATAAACTGTTCTGGCACAAACTTCCGTACTTTTCTTAGTTTCGCGGTCCATTTTCTTATTTTATTTATCTAGAATTTTGTGGACTGCATTTCATATTTCGTATTTTCTTATTCATCATTGGCTTTCTAATGTTCGGCTTTGACCTAAATCCTGGTATCTATGATAAGTTTATTTGCAGTATTCTTCATTATAGATCATTATATATTGCCGTTTTTGTTCTTAAACTAAATCTGTATCCAGATAAAGTTACGCTTGATGTGAGAGTTCTTAAAAATTTCTTTCTGTCATAGTGTAAAACATAGAAAAAATCTTAATAAATGATCTTGAGCAAATTGTGTGGGGGTAGGGTTTCTCTGTATATATGTGTACATCAGATATCGGATGGCGGAGGTAGTACAAGCACTGCATAAGAGAGCATCGGAGATACACACGAAAATAGTGTTAGATATCAAAAGGTGGAAGGAGTATCAGCACACGTTTTCGGAGGGAATAATTGAATCGACCCAGTTTTTTTCCTCACCAAAATAAATGTCATGGGGTATTGTTATAGGACATAGAGACATCATTGGGCCATTCCAGTTAATTTCTGACAGGTGGGGATGGATGGGGAGATTTTTGTTCATACCTATCAGAAAAAACATCATGAAAAACTACCTATCAGATCTATAAATTAAGACCTATCACATGTAGAGTTTCTGTTCATATTGGGTGGATGGGCTTTCATTGGGAAAATTGACCTATCAGAATTTTTACTACAAGGATTGTATCCATCAGAATTTTAAATCCAATACCAGGTAATGCATAATACGAAACTGTCTACATTCCAAAACACCCCTAAGATATAAAACAGGTATTTTTTGTAACCCCTAAAATGTAATAATTTTTAATTATTTACTGGTGCGTAAATGTGTACCTGTCAGATGAAGAAAAAAAAATCACCCCTAAGATGTATAAATTTTACACCCCTCAGAAAGGACCATCCATCCCCCATTATCAGATATTAACTTGAATGGCCCATTATATAGCAGCTCATGATTTAAAAGATATTTTTTTCATTCTTCACACGTCGTTGTCAATGTAATGGAATTTGATGCGACTATCATACACGTGAGAGGTGTAGCTAGCTATGAAACCAGGTTTAATTCACCATTTTCTACATAAGAAATTGCCTGTTCCAAGTCAGGAATATGGCAGTTGTTATCCATTCGTTTGATGTGTTTGAGCTTTTGGTTTTGCCATTTGGTTGGGGACTTTCCGTTTTGAATTTTCCTCGGGGTTCAGTATTTTTGTCATTTTACTTTTTGTCGAATCCAGTATTCTCCTGACTACGGAGAGGTATTGCAAGCATAAAGAGGACTGTTAGTCTAGTGATATAAATTTTTTCACAACATATTGATAGACAGTCTAATTGATCCTAATTTCTCTCAATACTTATAGCTTGGCATAATCACAAGGTCATCCATTTCTTACCGTTTGATTTAGAATAAACAAGGACATAGCTAGATAATACAATAAATTATCAAATTACTACCACAATTAGATATTAATAAGTATTGTTATTTTCATTGTTATCAATAAATGTTATATCGGTATTACAAACCTAATCTTGAATTCTATCCTAATTCTATCCTATTTTTGAGACTTTTTTAGAAATTCAAATGTAATGTCACTTTCTGCGTTTATTGCTTTGGCCAACTCGGCTGTGCTGTTTCATAACCGTTTTTATTCTGTAATTAGTCACCGGTTTTATCATATATATCTATTACATAGTCATTTTGGGCACAACTTTGTTCCTCGGTACTCTTCAACTTTGTACTTGTTTTGGCTTTCGAACTTTTTTCATCAGAGCGTCACTGGTTATTCTTTGTTGGATGAAACGCGCGTCTGGCGTATTAAATTTAAGACCTGGTAGCTATTATTCGTGTGTTTTTCTGTCCTATATGTTCTCCCATTTATTTGAATTGTAGTCCTGTCATGTAATGTTGTCATTTCAATGTTAGATGTATATTTAACATAATCATTGCCATTAAAGCGGAAGGTTTGGCATGCCACAAAACCAGGTTTAACCCAGCATATTTTGTTAAATTAAAATGTCCTGTACCAAGTCAGAAATATGGCCAATGTTATATTAAAGTTCGTTTCTGTTGTGTCGTAGTTCTCCTCTTATATTTGATGAGCTACTCTAAGTTTTAGTCTGTTACCCGGATTTTTTTTTCTTAGCCAATTTATGAATTTCGAACAGCGGTATATTACTGTTGCCTTTATTTATAACGACATCAACTTCTTACGATACAAATATTTGTAGACTGAATCCACCGGAGGTGTACTTATTGGTATTGCAGTCTTGAGAAAACAGATTGTTTGCATGATACGGGTCATGTTATTCTCATATATTTTATGATGGTGTGATACTAAGTCGCTAACGGGAGGAATTGTGCTTGATTTTTTTTATGAGGAAGACGTAATTTTTCAACAGTTAAATTGAAGTCTTGAGTTGGCATTTCAGTCACTGCTACTAGTCCTTTATTACTCATGTATCATTGTTATTTTGCTGACAATAGTTGCATTTGTTACCTATTCTCACATTCGACGAGGACTTCTCTTTAACTGAGTTTTACTCAATCTAATTAAAATTAAATCCTTTAATTGCTCCTGTTCTGATATGTCGCGCATCAAGGCGATCAGAACAGAAGCAATTAAAGGATTTAATTTAATGAGTTTTACTGTGCGCATTGCTGCGTGTATTTTTATTCTACATTTGCTAGAGTTATAGGGGAGGGGTTGAGATCTCACAAAACATATTTATTTGTAATTTTATTTTAATTCTAGTAACTAGTTATCAAAAATTGGGAATGGAAATGGGGAATGATGTAAACGGTCCGACCAGAGGGTAGAAAACAGCCGAAGGCCACCAATTGGTCTTCAACACAACAACAAAATCCCACACCCGGAGACGGGCTTCAGTTGACCCCTGAATAAAAATGTATGTTTAGTGTTACATTCACTTTCACTGAACTAGTACACATTTCTGTTTACGTGACACCCGCCTCTGGTTGCGGGATTTTCCCGCTGTGTTGATTGAGATCCATTGGTGGCCTTCGCGGGCAGTTTACATCTCTTTCACGGATCGGGTTGCTGATTCTTTGACACATTCGCATTTTCAATTTTCAATTTTATTCTATTAATTAAGCATTTGTTGCGTTGGTCTTTATTGCCAACATTTAGTTGTAACATCGAGCTAACTCCCCCTTTGAATTGATTTTCTCACCGTGTGTTCCAGCTAGGATAAATTGTGGGAGACTAAGTGTTCACAAACATACCTAATCGTCCTGTCAAATTCTTTATGTGCATATGTCCTTGCCGTTGCCGATTACATTACCTTGATGTTTATTTGTATACATTTAAAATTGAGAATGGAAATGGGGAATGTGTCAAAGAGACAACAACCCGACCAAATAAAAAAACAACAGCAGAAGGTCACCAACAGGTCTTCAATGTAGCGAGAAATTCCCGCACCCGGAGGCGTCCTTCAGCTGGCCCCTAAACAAATATATACTAGTTCAGTGATAATGAACGCCATACTAATTTCCAAATTGTACACAAGAAACTAAAATTAAAATAATACAAGACTAACTAAGGCCAGAGGCTCCTGACTTGGGACAGGCGCAAAAATGCGGCGGTGTTAAACATGTTTGTGAGATCTCAACCCTCCCCCTATACCTCTAACCAATGTAGAAAAGTAAACGCATAACAATACGCACATTAAAATTCAGTTCAAGAGAAGTCCGAGTCTGATGTCAGAAGATGTAACCAAAGAAAATAAACAAAATGACAATAATACATAAATAACAACAGACTACTAGCAGTTTACTGACATGCCAGCTCCAGACTTCAATTAAACTGACTGAAAGATTATGATTTCATCATATGAACATCATGCACAATCCTTTCCGTTAGGGGTTTAGTATCATACCATCATAACATATATGGGAAGAACATAACCCGTGTCATGCCAACAACTGTTTCTAGAATAAATGTGTTTAGTTCCGACGCAAAGACCTTATCAGTGACTCAATATTAACGCCAAAATATGCAATCTTTTTAATGACTTGACTACAGTATCGTAATTATATCCCTTCTTAATAAGTCTATTCAAAGGTTTTGTAAGTTTCTGAGGTGAATACTGACACCTTTGTACTTTATAAAGAATATTTCCATAAAAAATTGGATGTGAAATACCTGAACGTATTAGAAGTCTCCATGTTGAGCTATATTTACGAATGATGTCTTTATACCGATGATAAAATTTAATAAATGTTTTGACTAGTTTGTGATATCGAAAACCCTGGTGTAATAATTTTCAGTAATACATAAACATGGTGACAAGGGACAAGGGAACGTCACCATCTAAAAACGGATAATAAACGATAGGAAATGAAAAATCATCCCTTTTTTCATAAATTTTAGTATTCAGCTTTCCGTTAGTGATATAGATATTAAGATCGAGGAAAGGAAAGGGCAGTGGTCATTGTTAGTATTAGCTTTATTTAAAGTAAGTTCAGCAGGATAAATTTCATT
Source organism: Mytilus trossulus (assembly GCF_036588685.1). NCBI lineage: Eukaryota > Metazoa > Mollusca > Bivalvia > Mytilida > Mytilidae > Mytilus > Mytilus trossulus. The sequence continues at coordinate 70,702,007 of NC_086376.1, read as the reverse complement.
GATATACATACTGAAGTCGTCATTATTGAGAGCCAAAATATCATCCAAATATCTAAAAGTATTATTAAATTTGTTTACCAGATGTTGTTTTGATGGGTCTTTGCTTATTTTTGTCATAAATTGTAACTCATAACAATACAAAAAGAGGTCCGCAATAAGTGGTGCAATAAGTGTATTACCATTTACCAATGATCAGGATTTATATTGTCCATTTATTTAAATTCAAGCGATTCTCTTTACTTTAGCTGATGGTAAATGTGTTTGTTTTCTATGGTCGGGTTGTTGTCTGCTTGATACATTCCCCATTTCCATTCTCAATTTTATTGCTGACCATTGAAGTTATACATGGTACGTTGACTTATAGAAAGGAAGTGCGGATAACCGCAATCTAATTAAAAACCGATCTCTCATGCTCCCGTTTTCTGATATGTCGCGTGGGAGCCACGCGACATATCAGAAAACGGGAGCATGAGAGATTGGTTTTTAATTAGATTGGGATAACCGTGGCATTTAGTATTTTTTCCGCATTTGCTACTGTCTGTATCGGGGTCTCTTTTTTTGGGGAGTGTATTTGGTATTTTTTACGCCATTTTTCTTTATCATCTGGTTCATTTATTTTGACCGAAGTTTATATTTTATCACCCCATTATTGTTTTATTCTTTATATTTTAGCACCGGTCATTATTACCAGACTGATATGTATACAGATACATTGTATATATATGCCTCTGATATTACCTATTCTTAATATTTTACCACTTTATTGTTCTCTACATTCTCTCTGGGCCCCAGATTCTCAGTCATATTATGAATAACGGTTTGTCTTTTTTTCTATTTTCTTTATTAAGCACTTTTCTTGACTGTTCCCATTAAGGATTGAAATCTCGTTCTGGGTTATTTCTAAAATATGTGATACAAGTGGAAAATATCAATGAAATTAAAAAATGTCATAATCAAACTTAAATCTGTGAAAACATTTGGTATTTTCAATGAGCAGTTTTTGAGTAATAATTTTGTTCAAATTTTATTACTATTCAAGTCAGTCTTGTTAGCCAAAATTTTGAGAAAATGGGTGAGGGATACAAAAAATGACTTACCAGAAACATGTACATCCCACATCCCTTTTTTCTTTTCAAATGTCTTCGATAAGTATTTTTTCAACCATTTATAACAAACAAGTTAAAAAAAATATGCAATTTGTACTTAAAACGGAGAAAAATCACAAATTTACAGAAAAAGCATCAAAATTTGATAAAAGTTTCTTATCTTAACCAACTTGTCTTAACACCTACCTATAGTTTTTTTTAATTCAAATTTATTCAATGGTCCCCTTCAAAAGTATGACAAAAAGTTTAATTGCGGAAATGTGATTTTTTTTTCATATAGTCCAAAAATAGTTAAAAATTGATGATAGATGGTAAAATCATCAAAATTGAGTACTTTCAAAGGGCCGTCGCAAAAAAAGCAGTTAACCACCATATGAGTTTTTCTTCACCAATTATTTTTTACAGTCATATAAACCAAAAAAACAGCTTCAGTAAAAAAAGATAAATTCTAGAAATTTTTCGCTCCTAAGAGGTGTACATCTGCACACCTTGACATTCTGGATTTGCCTCTGGGTTATTGCGCTTTGTTCTGTAAATAAACTTATCATAGATACCAGGATTAAATTTAGTATATACGCCAGACGCGCGTAGGACGTGTGTTGAAGTTTTTCGATAGTACAGGTCACAGGAGAATTGGAGAGTTTTGGTTGACCAACAGAGATTAATTTTAATATTTACTTATAGATAGTTATCATATCGGAATTATTTTCGGTAACTGGTTTATTTTTACATTTCCCGCGGATTTTGTTCGGAACTATTATTATAAAGATTTTATGCACATTCAAATAGAAAAGTCCGAAATAACTCAAAACTTTAAATTTAAACTGGAATCAGCTTTGTACTTCTTGCTTAGCTCAATATTAATAAGGATAGACGAGACCCAGGTTACATTAAAAATGGGGGACCAAGAAGCCGAAAAACTTATTCACGCAATAAAATTAACTCAAAAGCTCAGAGGAAGTGTTACAAAAGTATTTACAGACCTATCAAATGGCCAAACATCAACAAAAGAAGAGGAAAAAGAAATGCTTGGAGATCTACAGAAGTCTTTGTTATCTATGAATGATAATTTGAGGTAGAATTGAAAAAAATAATGTATACATACAAAAAGACCTTCGAAAATAAGATTTTGATACATTATGATGTTTTTATTGGTTATATTTTAGGATTTTTTTTGGAACTCACTGACCAAGATCAGCCAATGACTATATATTTATCCTGGTGTATTGTATTTTCGACCTACTACTATAGTCTCGGTACCACGATTTCCCGAGAACTACGAGAACAACATAATATCCCGAAAACAAGATTATGTATCCCGAGAACAAGATTTTTAATTGTGTTATAGGTGTTTTTATTGTGTTTTTACTACTTTTTACAATAATAAAGAATACTAATAAGAGATAATACTCGTTTTTATTCAATAAAAATGCAATTTTAGGTCAAAAATTCGATTTCTATGTCTTGTATGCAAAATCCTTGTTGAACACAATATGGCGGACATTCTTAAGGTAGACAACTTAAGAAAATCAAAGTATTAGAAGATCTTAGAAGAACTGACAGAAAAGAAAAGTATCAAATGTACTGAAAGAATAGATTTTATTAAAAAAAATGTTAAAAATTCATATAAAAACTGACAATATATAACGTCCGCCATATTGTTTTAAGGAATAAGGAATTTGCCTCATCCAAATCTATTTTCTGAAGATTGCGTGTACTTTTATTAATTATGAACGCCATAAACCTTAATCATTGTATGCTGTTACACTTATTTAAGCAAAAAACACATATAACACCATAAAAAATCTTGTTCTCGGGATATATAATCTTGTTTTCGGGATATTATGTTGTTCTCGTAGTTCTCGGGAAATCGTGGTACCCCTATAGTCTAACATATTTTTCCGAATTTCCCTTTTATATGTTTGAACATAGTCATAGACGTGTCTAATTTTTGAGAGTTGTTTATTTGTGCATAAAATAATTGTATCTGAAATATATTTTGATCTTTAATTTTTTTTTATTTGAGTTCATTAGACAAAAATGTTAGATCGATGGCATCTTTAATTTGTTAACAAAATGAAGCGTCCTGTGTTTTGTACCACTGCCAACTCGTACCATGTTAAATTTATACCATTTTAAACTCGTACTGACTTATTTAAATGCATTGAAATGGAATGTTATTTAATGATAGAATTTATGACCAACGTGTAGAAAGAAATAATTGCGTGCATTTATTATTGTGATTTTGTCATTTTAAACTTAAATGCGATTTTAATTTTTACAATCTTCAGAAAAGTCATGCTTAATTTCAGTTAAAATATTACAAAATGCGAGTTTAAATTATTGCTTTTTAAACTACTCTATCGCATTATTCGCAATGATAAAAAACCTCGCAATAATTTCTGAATTTTCAGTTTATTTTTGTTCACTAATTCTCAATGTCCGAGCATGTATTTATAATTTCTTTTTATATCATATTATCTGTTATTAAATTGTCTTAAAACGGATTGTGAGAGTCATGCTAAGCAAGGCTTCCGGTCAACTTTTTTGTAATACACATGTACTGTATGTACATGTAACACATATCTAAAAAAACTTCTTTTTTATTTCATCTTTCAAACTATTCCATTCATATGATATAGCTTTCAAAATCTGTTTTAGTTATTAATTTATGATATCTTTAGTGGTTCCAGAGATATTAATTATGATACCCCAATTTTTCACTTCAGCATGTTCAGTGTTTTCCACTTCTGCGTTTTAGAACCTCCCCTGAGCACTGTCTATGTTCAGTTCTCTAAGCTCACTGATTGTTGTCTTCTGTTCGTGGTACAGGGCAATATAAGAAATTCAACCTTTTTTTTTTATTATCTCATTTTAATTTAAAGTACTTGTGATCATAATATATTGTTCCTACTGGTTTGATCATCCATAAATCTTAATAATAGAAAACTTGGAATAGTTTATTTGATGTTCAATCATTAACAAATCGATAATTTTCCACATTTAGAACTGATGGTGGGAGGCTGACATGATGTCCACATGACATAAAGTATTTGTGCACACATCATGGATTTTGACTTAATGTTAATTCTGTTAAAATGCTTTTATAGTGACTTGGAAAAGATCTCTCAGAGTTTGCCATCTACAGTCCACCAGACTTCTAATAACATAAGTTTAGTATGTCTGGATCCAGCTACAGACAGGACACAGCTACCTAGTCAGTTAATACATGCACACAAGTGGACCAATAAGGTAAACAATTATAGTATTCTAGCTTCATCAAGTGACAGTCTGAGTGACTGGGTGTGAGTCAAATCTTTTTCATGTCTTAAATTTTTGACAATGAAAAAACCCCAAAGAGTTTAGTCACCCAATAATAGGTATCCAATGCATTTATGATAAAAATAATAGTTGAAACCATGTAGAGTTCTGGATAGTTTATTTAGTATGAAGAATCAAATGAAACCATATTATAACATTTATTTACCCATGAGTTGAAATACATTATATATAAATTGCTCTTTAAGTACTAACTAATTCTATCAATCGTCGGTTATATACAGTAATGGCCTGTAGAAATTGGGATTATTGACAATTTTCAACTGTCTCTGTGAATTAATATTTTTTTTGGTTGACATTTTTTGGATATCCATTTTTTATAGAAAGGACTTTTACATATATTTAAAAATACTACCAAAGTTTTTTTAAGTCCGTTTAAGAAGTCATAATGAAAACATAGTGAAAAAACTTGCCAAATTTTCAACCACTTTATGATACAATGCATGTATATTTTACAGTGAATTTGTATAATCAGTGATTATGTAGAATCCCTGAAATTTTCAGTGATTATGTAGAATCACTGGCTTGTTAAGTGATTATGTAGAATCCCTGAAATTTTCAGTGATTATGTAAAATCACTAGAAAAAACGTCAGGGATTCTACATAATAACTCAAATGAAAAAATAGTTGTATTTATAAAGAAAGTGAATAAAAATAAAATAATTTATTCTATAAAATCACATAAAAACATCATAATAAATTAACAAAAATTGTAACAATATATCATTCATAATCCCTGAAATCATATTAGGGAATTTGTAGAATAATTATTAAAATGTTCAGTGATTATGTAAAATCACTGGTCATTTTCAGGGATTATATATAATTACTAATGATTTTAGTGATTCTACATATTCCCTGAAAAATCAGGGATTCTACATAATCCCTGATTATACAAATTCACTGTAACAAATATGTTACAGTGAATTTGTATAATCAGTGATTATGTAGAATCCCTGAAATTTTCAGGGATTATGTAGAATCACTAACCAGTTTAGTGATTATGTAGAATCCCTGATATTTTCAGAGATTATGTATAATCACTAGAAAATATGTCAGGGATTCTACATCATAACTAAAATGAAGAAATAAATGTATTTATAAAGAAAGTTTATAAAAATAAAATAATTTATTCTATAAAATCACATAAAAACATCATAATAAAGTAACAAAAATTGTAACAATATATCAAAATGATAAACCCATTTTAAAAAAAAGTTAGGCACACTATATTAAAATGTTAAACACAATATATCAAAATAATATGCTTCACATCTGTTTTTACCACAATATCCACTTTTTTAAAAATCCTGTTCCTGCACATATCAAATCAGATTTTAATAAGATAGATAGTTTAATCTCATAAAACCATGCAAGTACAAAGGTTACAGAGAAGTTGAAAAATAATATACATTAAAAAAACAAATTATGCATTTAAAATGCATAAAATTCAAAAAATAACACGCTGAAGAGAAATAAAAAGTTCAGTAAAAACATACGAAGGTACCCCCCCCCCCCCCAACAACAACAACAACAAAAAAAATAAAAAACTAAATAAATGGGAATTTGCAACCTTGATCTGGTTCGAGCAAGAAAGATAAAGATACCATTGTTTTGTGGTCAGGCAATATCCTTTTTTAGACCTTTTTTTTGGAAAATTGCCATTATGTATTTTGGGTTTCCCTTTTCTTTTTTTATCCTGTAGAATTGCTATGGGAATATGCAAGCTTCCTCTTAAAGTTTGTTCTATTTGTCAATCCCAAGTTCTGCCTGTTTTTCTTAACATTTAGATGCCTAAGTTCTCACAGTTTGAATTTCTTGCAAATTGTACTTTGAACAAAAAACTCCACACAAAACAGTTGTTCCATAATCTACTTCACCATTTGCTTTACATGTATCACAAATAACATGCTTGTGGATTTACAAATAGAGCATGAATATCCATTTGACGATGGTTTTTAATAAACAAACAATACATGTAAAGCTATCGTTATAAAGGGAAGGTTATATTTTTAATTTTGAAGTCTTTAACTATATATTGAAACCTTGTGTTGGTTATATCTTTTAGATCAGACTCTGTGTTTGAAAGCTAAATTATTTTATCTGGTAAGGAAAATGAAAGAAACTTAAAATTATACTTTGCCTATATTAATTTTGTTTATTAAAAACAAAGGGCCATTAAATTGTTCATAATCCCTGAAATCATATTAGGGAATTTGTAGAATAATTATTAAAATGTTCAGTGATTATGTAAAATCAATGGTCATTTTCAGGGATTATATATAATTACTAATGATTTTAGTGATTCTACATATTCCCTGAAAAATCAGGTATTCTACATAATCCCTGAATATACAAATTCACTGTAACATATATATGATGTCATGTGTAGATTTTAACAGACTTGCCCAATTTTCAACCATATTGTAATATACTGATATATTGTAGGTAAACAGACTTACCTAATTTTTAACCATATTATAATATAATGATACATACAATGTATGTATGTTGTAGGTAAACAAACTTTTCATATTTTCAACCCTGGTATAATATAATTATACACATGTAGGTTATAGGTGAAGACTTGCCTAAATTTCAACACGTTAAAAGAATTCTGACATGTTGTAGGTAAACAGGATTGCCCCATTTTCAATCTTTAATGATATTACTGATATGTTGTAGGTAAACAGACTTGCAGATTATGCATGCCAAGCTTTACAGCAAGCTACTCTAAGAAGAACCAATAAAAGTCAGGTTGGACCAGGCTTATCTACAAAAAGACAGAGGCGCATGCCACCAGTAGCTCATAATATCCCAGCAAGGTATTTGATTTAATATTAAGATTAATGATGTTATCTGCTTTACTGTGAAATAAGTAGATCACCTAATGGCAACTGTGTAATTCTTGAAATAAAGATGTCAAAGTCTACCTTAATCGAAAAATTCTGGGTTTTAAGTTATGTACCAGTTCAATCATAGTTAAGACTTATCTTCTTATAGCTAAATCTGATATAAATAATTTTTAGACAAGGACCAAGGCAATAGGCCTTGAATGTTGTTGTGTAAGGTTTAAATTTCCTAGACAGGTTTTATTGATCTAAAAAAATGTATAAAATTGAGAATGGAAATGGGGAATGTGTCAAAGAGACAACAACCCGACCAAATAAAAAAACAACAGCAGAAGGTCACCAACAGGTCTTCAATGCCTTCCATTTCCTATTTCATATATATATTTTCTATTATCATGATTATGAAAAAAAAAGTTAAAATTCCATTGAAAGCTTTCATTTTATGCAAAATTTTGAAAATAATTGTAATTCTAACTAATCATTTTTGAAAAAGTTATGTTCATTGGAAATATGATAACATGGAAAATTGCTCTCATGGGTACAATTAATCTTGCCAGAATTTTAAAGAATTTATATTATGGGCAGATATAAGTTATGTCTTTAGCACTATATATCATGTATATATAGAAAAATAGATTTGGATAACATATTTTTATTGATTTACGCCCCTTTATAGATATTTATGAATTGTTTTTGGGGAAAGACGGCTTCAAGCCCTCAATCCCCTATGGGGTTGACCAGAGTGACACTCCCTCACATCATTCATTTTGTTTTTATACATGTTATAGTGTGGAAAACCCCCCAACAAATCTTACTTAGATTGAAGAGAAGGAGACCCAGAAATGAATAGTTTGACTTTAAACACTTTTTTACACATTTCCCTTCTGTTTCTCACGAAATTATCGTATCTTGATCTCTCCTTTACACTATTTACGTTTATTTTACAATCCGGAAAAATTAGTATGACAAGATATTCTAAATATATCCAACCTACATTATATTTTATAGTGACGTCATTCTTGGAAGAAGCAGGGATATCCTTCACCAGTTTACTGGTTATTTTAATCATTCTTAGAGATCGTGCACTAATTACAAATTTGTATTTGTTAAATCTAAACATAATATCGTTTACTGTAGACGATTTAAACATCAACATACAATACTTTAATTTGTAGGTCAACAACTTTCAAAATAAACAAAGATCGTGGGGTTACATGAGACAGGGGAAAGAAACGATTTCATTACTTTTTTTCGGGTCTCACTAATCAGAGACAAGAAGCGTCAAAAAGCGACAAGAAGCGTCAAGAAGACTATTTAGTGACAAGAAAAAAATATTCTTCTTGTCGCTTCTTGTCGCTAAAATTCTTCTTGTCGCTAATTAGCGAGACCACTTTTTCTGTAAAAATTCTGAGAATCTTCCTCCAATTCAGGAGCACCTCAATTGATGAGTAATTATCCACTAAAATAAAAGTTAATGTATTTAAACACTTCAAATGTGACATTTCATTGGATTAGTAGTCTTCTATTAAAACTAAATTTTTGTGTACCTACATAACCATTGTATATGGTAAAAAAAAAATAAAAAAATTTGCATTTTGTAGTTTTAACATATTTATTATTTACAAATGTTTCAAAATTAAGATTTGGAAACAAGCTTCACACAGTTTACATCACTCATATTGTTTTTTTTATTAGTACCTGATTCCCTGTGATGAGAGTTGTAACTCGGAACTTCAACAATGGAAATTTAAAACTGAATAGATTTTTCAGTCCACACTTTCTAAAGAAAAAACTTAAAAATCCAAGAGTTCTGTCACAAAAAAATGAAAATGGCCCTAGCCTGCAGGACAGTGGTACACAATCAAGATTTCAAAAAATATTGTAGTTGTTGTAAAATGAGAGAATTCAGTTGAGTTTTAGATAATTAGCTATCAACTTTAATCAAATGTTTAGATTTAGAAGATGCAGATCTCTTCCATTTGTCCAATTTAAATTGAATCCTAAACTAAGGAAATGAAATTACATCAACAATAATTGATTTCAATATTGTCAACCTTTCTACATGTTCTAGCTGTTCTCTTTTTCATTCTTCATATGAAAACTATCAAAAGATACCCCCCTTTCCAAAAACATAATTAAATAGAAACAAGGGCCGTCTTTCCCCTCAGAGCTATTCAGCTCTTTGATTAAATTATTGCCCTTTAACCTTAGATATTCCTTTATTCTGTTTTTATTGCTGATCAGTAAAACATAAAACTGTGTCAACAGTTAATTAAAAAAGGTAATGCCTTTTGTATGAATCTGTTATAAAAATAGGTTCAACTACAAGGTTCAAATGTACAATCATGAGCAAAGGACCATAACTCCAACACAAATTTGTAATTTGCCTATTAAAATACAATTCAATGTTTTATTTTAAACTTCCCAGAATCATGTAAATTGAAAAATGTATGTAATATATACCATTCACTGCTCACAAGGACTTAAAGGGAGTAAAGGGACTTTATCATTTTTTTCTCTCCTTCAAAGAAAGTTACAGTTAGCAAGACAATGAGATAACAATCAGGTGTAACTATTTGTTTACATTTTTATATTTCAGAAATTTGAAGGTGCATGATACTTTGTGTACAAATACCATTACATGAAAGAAACCTCCTTGTAAACTTTAAAGCTATTTTTGCCAATAATTATAAATGATTTCTTAGTTTGGACCACAATTAAGGCAAAGGTCTATTTCAAATTTTTCAGTTCTTTCAACTTCTATTACCACATTCATTCAGTTTTGTAAAATATTAAATCACATTCTAAATTCAGAGCTGTATCTATAAGTGTCAATACATGTCCCAACTGTTTAGGGTTTCACCTCTGCTGTTGTTCCAAGCTGTGCTTTGGGAGCATTTATTATACGACCACAAAAATTAAAAATATTTTGGTTGTATATTGGTATCACGTCATTGTCAGCACCGTATTTTAATGGTTAACAGTCTAGGAATAAAAGGCTGAAAAGGGGCCAAAAAGAAGCATTTTTGTAGTTTCAAGACAATAACTTATATATAAATTATGAATCTTTCTGAAATTATACCACACAATTCCAAACTACTAAGGGATGGTAAGGTTTGACTTTGGGGGTTATGGCTCAAATATATTATGAATAAGCGGCAAATAAGGGCAAAAACAAGGTGTTTTTTTCTGGATAAAGGACATTTAAGACAATTTGAAAGCAGTGTAAGGGAGGTAATTCAAAAGTAATGTTTGAACTACTTCACACTGCTTTTAGATATGTGTACTTGAAATTTGTCAATAACTTCAGTATTAATAAACTCCATTTCAATTTTGCCAATAGTATAAAAGGCTTTCCACTGGAAATTTGCCAATAACTTAAAAGTATAATTGGAAATTTGCCAATAAATTTAACATAATTGGAAATTTGCCAATTATTTAAGTAAAAGTAAATATGAATCTTTGAAATTTAAACACAAGGTTTGAAACCATGCACCAATGGAAGGTTGGGATTGATTTTGGGGGTTCTAGTTCCTTTGGTTTAGGAATAAGGGGTATAAAATGGGCCCAAATAAGCATTTTCCTAGTGTCCAGGCAATAACTTGTGGAACAGTGTATAGGATTGCCTGAAATTGTATCATAAGTTTCAACACCACAAAAGGGTGGTTAGGATTGGAGTTGTGGAGTTATGACTCAATCTGTTTAGGAATTAGGGGCAAAAAGGGGGGAAAGTAAGGGTTTCCTAGTTAATAAATGGACACATACTTTAGTATTTGTTTAATGTTGGTACTCTTTGCTATTTGTTTGCTAGTTCTAGTATGAAATATTTTAAACTGTTTCTAGAAATATCAAATACTTTAATTTAAAAACATATATTAATAATTAAAAAAATGTGATTGTCCTGAGATGTGTAGCTGTAAATTCATTTTTAGAAGTTGATTAATATTAATTTTAACCATGACTGTATGTCATTTTATTTTTAATACTTTATGATGTATTTAAATGAGTAGCATATGTTGCAAACTCAATCAGAAATTGGAATTTCGAAATAAGGGAAAGGGGAAGGTGAAAAAAATAATTGGGGAGGGGGAGGGGGTTACAATTTTTCTCATTTCAGATTTCTGAAATTTGAAAGAAAATTTCTTCAAATATTTGTTTTGAGGTGATTAATATTCAATAGCATAGTGTATTGCTCAAAAGAAAACATTCTTTTAAAGTTCATTAGACCACATTCTTTCTGTGTCAGAAACCTATGCTGTGTCAACTACTTAATCACAATCCATATTCCGAGCTGTATTAAGCTTGTATGCAGTGTCCATTCTTGGTCCAACTGTTCTGGGTTAGACCTCTGTGGTCGAATAAAGCTGCGCCCTGCAGAGCATTTGGTTTTAAACTTTTGAAAGAGTTGCACTGGTTTAGCATAAATGATGTCATTAAATAATGGGTTCTAATTACTGTGATAGGAAAAGTGCATGAATTTCAAAGTTGTCTATCATTGGGGGGCATTGACACTACCCTTCCCATGTTGAGCAAGTGATTGAAATAATATGATACTATTGTTGAGAATACCGTGGGAGTGAAGACGTCTCGTTTTACTGATTTGTTTCTAGGGTTAATATCAGTGTGTGACATAGCCTTAGCCCCTCTGATATTATGATGTAAATGTTGAATTGTATGGTTGTGTTGTTTCTGTATTAGGATAGTAGAGTTAGCCCTGACAACTATATTGCCAGTCTGGACCGTTAGCCACTTCTCAGATCAGATGCCCCAGACTACATTTTATAGAGACAAGTTTCGATTTTAAGTTTCATGACTAAGTAGATGAAATTTTTTTTGGCACAGACGGTATTGCATGAATTATTTAGCAAATTAAATTCTTATAATTGAGAGACAACATGGCTGACATTATAGTAATTGTGAGTCCTATAGAACAAACATTATTTCAGTCATTCAGTCCTGCAATAGCATATAAAGATTAAAACATAGATCATTGTTCATAGTGTTAAATCTATAATTTCCTATGGTTAGGGTGGGGGGAGGGGGCATCATTTGTGTCCTATAGACAGCATAACAATTTCAAGTTGTATGCCAACATCACTTACATCAGTGTTTGTCAAATCTTAATTATGTGGAACTATTCTCATGCACATGGCAGAGCATAAAAGGGGGGATCAAGGATCTGGAAATATTTTCACCTTATTTCGGTCATTTTGTGATAAATTTAAAGTTGATGCCCTTTTTCCAAAAATTCACATAGCATCAACAAACTTGTTTTTACTGTTGCATCACATTAACTTCACAAATTTTCTTGCCATTTTTCCTAAAATGGTTCAAGAGCAGTTAAGGGAAGGCAACAGTATAAAATAAAATGATTTTAATGACTCAAAATGATCAATTTCTCAGACATTGCTAACGTTTCTTTCGATTTTGAAGACAAACTAATAACTGGATGTTTGAGACAATACTAAAACGAGTAATTCGGGACTCATTTCTGGGATTAGTTTTGTTTATAAAGTTAACAGGAAATCATCAGCTTTTTGATATTTTAGCATTGATAGTGTTTGAATATTATTGATAATAGTTGCACTTATTATAGTTTTATTTAGCATGAAATAATTTTGAATTAAGGATTTTGCCTTAATCCCAATCTGTTGTTTAAGACAAATGGATTTTAGAATCGGTCATGTCTGGCATATATGATCGTTTCCAGACCCTTGGGGGGGATGCATTGTCTTTATATACTTTTGTTTGTGAAATTGACATTTGTATAAATGAATGAACACTTTAAGTAAAAACACAGTTAGCCAGCTATTTTTTATTTGCTAGATATCTACATGTAGTGATTTGAAGATTTAACATAAATTTGTGTCCATTTTGTCTTCTGAAACAATACAGATTTCCTTAGTTTAATAGTATGATCCTTTTCCTTTAAGTACAACACCTCCGTATCCACCTCCGAATCCTCCATATCCACCTCCGTATCCACCTCCGTATCCACCTCCGTATCCACCTCCTAGACCCCATCCTCCATATCCACCTCCATAACCCCATCCACCTCCTTTGCCCCATCCTCCGTATCCACCTCCTAGACCCCATCCTCCATATCCACCTCCTTTACCCCATCCTCCGTATCCACCTCCTACACCCCATCCTCCATATCCACTTCCTATGCCATATCCTCCTCCTTTGCCCCATCCTCCTCCCCATCCTCCTCCCCAGCCACCAATGCCTCCATATCCACCTCCCCATCCACCTCCATATCCACCACCGTATCCGCCACCGTATCCACCACAGCCTTTACCCCAACAGTTGAGGTATGAGGCATTGGTGCAGGCAGCTACCAATAGTAAACCTAGAGCAATGGAGAGTTGCATGTTGTATCTGAAAATATATGAATATAATGTATATATGGTACAATGTCTTATCGTTTTAAGCTGGGTTTTTTCAGGATCATAACCTCTCTGTTGTATGGTTATGTAAATGACTTTGGTTGTAATTTTTTGGTTATATAATCTTATGAGAACATACAGTGTTAAGGAAAAAATAAAAAAGGAGAGATTTTTCTTAAACCAATAACACAAATAACCAACAGACATCAGAAGAGAAGCATGCCACCCTCTTAGAAATAATTTAGTGAATATTAGGTTAAGACAAATAAAAAATGAAGTAAAAACTTAAATATCTGCAACAACTTTTTGTACAATAAAATAAAGCTGTCTTTTGTTACTATATATTAATTATCTCCTCAGTAAAACTCAGGACTACCAGATTAAATAATAACAAGACTTAGGCTTGGAAAGACTGCCTGAAAAACCCCAGGCCCTTTCACATAAGCTTAGGCCTATTCTGTCAATCAATTGGTTTCAAAATAGGTCTGTCCATTGGTACACTTTTATATTTGTTTTAAATAAAACACACTTGAAACCATACCCCCCTCTTTTCGACCCTTTCTGATAAATACCTCAGGTCCTATGTTTCTATTTTATAAGACACTTCAAAGCATAGGTTTGATGAGAATAGCTTAAAGATTCAGTTCAAATCATACCAAATTAATTAACTCCATATTTAACTCTGATCTTCCTATGACCTAATGCTTAGGCTACTTTATAATGCAAAGTATTCAGATAGAACAGTATAGTTCTGAAAATGTAGAACAGAGATAACTCGTATTATAGTTGTATAGGGAGATAGATCATTGCACCTAGCTATATATATTATACATGTAGATCTTAGATATAAAGCTAAATAAATTCCTACCTTTTTTATCAAAAATTGACAGGTCAGTTTAAGATTAAACAATAAAAGTATTAAGGGAACATCTTTTCAGTTGAGAATAAAAAAGGCAAAATGATAGTTGCTCATTAACTTATTTGTGTTTTAAATGCTTTAATGATTATTTGAAAAGAACTTGGTTAGTATAATTTTCAAGTGCAGATGAATCTGAATAAAAGAATTTATATGGTTTTTCCTTCCTCCTTAAATATTGTACATGATAAACAAATTACAATTTTTTCTGTCGTGATAAGTATGTAATACCCAGTATTACCAAACTGAATTCTTTTAACACCCCATTGCCACTTAAGCATTTTTTTCACACAGCTATTAAGATATTTGTATTAACAATTCTGATTTTCAGGAAATTTTTCATTCACCCAAATTTATTATTATTTTTAGAACAGCTCTTCACTTAAATTGAAAAAATATGCAAATAAACTTGATAACACTGATGTGTAACAGTTTGTAATTCTGTATCATGGGAATACTTTTGTGGTTGCATTTTGGCATATCCTTATATGTATACCAAACATTTAACTTGAACTCTTGGAGTGACAATATTATTTAGTCTAATATAGAGGCATAACATTTAAAAAGTAATTTACAAAATATTTATATGCAGGAAAACGTTTAAAGTGATCACAATATAAAAAGAAGTAATTTAACAGTCGTATTTCAAGTTTAAAATCAAAGACATGAAAGAAGCACAATTTAAAGTAGTACATGTAGTACTATATATATATAGCTACTAAAAGTGGTTGATACTTATTATTTATGAAATAAAAGATGGAAATCTAATCTTTCCCTACAGATTGTATGTATTTTAGTTCCTGAACGGGAAGGATGTATAAAAAAACTTTTATTTGAAAAATACACCAATAATTTTTTTTGCAAGAGGTCTCATGTTATATATTTCTTATAATTTTAAAATGAAGTTTAAACTGATTTAAAAATGTATTTAATTTTGCTTAAAACATCATTGAAAAATAAATAAGATCAGAGGCATCATTTTAAATCTTGAATATTTTCTAAGCAGAAAAATTTCACAAAGAGAATTAAAAGCACCTGAAGATTTTTTCAAATGTCACAGCCAATGAATAGGTATCAATAAGATTACTTACCTTGTGTAGGATGGGAATGTTGTGTGTTCTCATCAGTGTCCTGTAGGAGTATATATACTGGTAAATCCATTGTAAGATTGATGAGGAATATATTTCAATTCATCAGAAATTGTCACAATTTTCCACAAAAAGAAGAAAGTCATCATTATATTTTTTTATGACTTTTATTGATGTTAACATGCATAAATATTCACTAATTATAATGTCATTTATCATATATGATGAATATTGTCTTTATTATAATAATATTTATCATAATAACCAATTAGGGTTATTCTAGCCCAGAATTTAAATTACATTTTAAGTAATTTTTAGGTCACCAGGACTAAAGGTTCCTTACAAATTGTTTGTTTTTGGGAACCACAGAGCTGTTTATAGAACAAGTTTTTTTTTATCCTGCTCCTGTAAAGTCAGTGGCGGATCCAGAACTTGATCCAAGGAGTGTGGGCCAGCTGAATGACCTAGGTGAGGGGGAGCTCCAGTCATGCTTTAGTGATTGATTCCCTATATGATCAACTATCAAATATGGCCTCCCAGCCCCCCCCCCCCTGGATTTATTCTGTTTTTATTGCTGATCAGTAAAACATAAAACTGTGTCAACAGTTAATTAAAAAAGGTAATGCCTTTTGTATGAATCTGTTATAAAAATAGGTTCAACTACAAGGTTCAAATGTACAATCATGAGCAAAGGACCATAACTCCAACACAAATTTGTAATTTGCCTATTAAAATACAATTCAATGTTTTATTTTAAACTTCCCAGAATCATGTAAATTGAAAAATGTATGTAATATATACCATTCACTGCTCACAAGGACTTAAAGGGAGTAAAGGGACTTTTATCATTTTTTTCTCTCCTTCAAAGAAAGTTACAGTTAGCAAGACAATGAGATAACAATCAGGTGTAACTATTTGTTTACATTTTTATATTTCAGAAATTTGAAGGTGCATGATACTTTGTGTACAAATACCATTACATGAAAGAAACCTCCTTGTAAACTTTAAAGCTATTTTTGCCAATAATTATAAATGATTTCTTAGTTTGGACCACAATTAAGGCAAAGGTCTATTTCAAATTTTTCAATTCTTTCAACTTCTATTACCACATTCATTCAGTTTTGTAAAATATTAAATCACATTCTAAATTCAGAGCTGTATCTATAAGTGTCAATACATGTCCCAACTGTTTAGGGTTTCACCTCTGCTGTTGTTCCAAGCTGTGCTTTGGGAGCATTTATTATACGACCACAAAAATTAAAAATATTTTGGTTGTATATTGGTATCACGTCATTGTCAGCACCGTATTTTAATGGTTAACAGTCTAGGAATAAAAGGCTGAAAAGGGGCCAAAAAGAAGCATTTTTGTAGTTTCAAGACAATAACTTATATATAAATTATGAATCTTTCTGAAATTATACCACACAATTCCAAACTACTAAGGGATGGTTAGGTTTGACTTTGGGGGTTATGGCTCAAATATAATATGAATAAGCGGCAAATAAGGGCAAAAACAAGGTGTTTTTTTCTGGATAAAGGACATTTAAGACAATTTGAAAGCAGTGTAAGGGAGGTAATTCAAAAGTAATGTTTGAACTACTTCACACTGCTTTTAGATATGTGTACTTGAAATTTGTCAATAACTTCAGTATTAATAAACTCCATTTAAATTTTGCCTATAGTATAAAAGGCTCCACTGGAAATTTGCCAATAACTTAAAAGTATAATTGGAAATTTGCCAATAAATTTAACATAATTGGAAATTTGCCAATTATTTAAGTAAAAGTAAATATGAATCTTTGAAATTTAAACACAAGGTTTGAAACCATGCACCAATGGAAGGTTGGGATTGATTTTGGGGGTTCTAGTTCCTTTGGTTTAGGAATAAGGGGTATAAAATGGGCCCAAATAAGCATTTTTCTAGTGTCCAGGCAATAACTTGTGGAACAGTGTATAGGATTGCCTGAAATTGTATCATAAGTTTCAACACCACAAAAGGGTGGTTAGGATTGGAGTTGTGGAGTTATGACTCAATCTGTTTAGGAATTAGGGGCAAAAAGGGGGAAAAGTAAGGGTTTCCTAGTTAATAAATGGACACATACTTTAGTATTTGTTTAATGTTGGTACTCTTTGCTATTTGTTTGCTAGTTCTAGTATGAAATATTTTAAACTGTTTCTAGAAATATCAAATACTTTAATTTAAAAACATATATTAATAATTAAAAAAATGTGATTGTCCTGAGATGTGTAGCTGTAAATTCATTTTTAGAAGTTGATTAATATTAATTTTAACCATGACTGTATGTCATTTTATTTTTAATACTTTATGATGTATTTAAATGAGTAGCATATGTTGCAAACTCAATCAGAAATTGGAATTTCGAAATAAGGGAAAGGGGAAGGTGAAAAAAATAATTGGGGAGGGGGAGGGGGTTACAATTTTTCTCATTTCAGATTTCTGAAATTTGAAAGAAAATTTCTTCAAATATTTGTTTTGAGGTGATTAATATTCAATAGCATAGTGTATTGCTCAAAAGAAAACATTCTTTTAAAGTTCATTAGACCACATTCTTTCTGTGTCAGAAACCTATGCTGTGTCAACTACTTAATCACAATCCATATTCCGAGCTGTATTAAGCTTGTATGCAGTGTCCATTCTTGGTCCAACTGTTCTGGGTTAGACCTCTGTGGTCGAATAAAGCTGCGCCCTGCAGAGCATTTGGTTTTAAACTTTTGAAAGAGTTGCACTGGTTTAGCATAAATGATGTCATTAAATAATGGGTTCTAATTACTGTGATAGGAAAAGTGCATGAATTTCAAAGTTGTCTATCATTGGGGGGCATTGACACTACCCTTCCCATGTTGAGCAAGTGATTGAAATAATATGATACTATTGTTGAGAATACCGTGGGAGTGAAGACGTCTCGTTTTACTGATTTGTTTCTAGGGTTAATATCAGTGTGTGACATAGCCTTAGCCCCTCTGATATTATGATGTAAATGTTGAATTGTATGGTTGTGTTGTTTCTGTATTAGGATAGTAGAGTTAGCCCTGACAACTATATTGCCAGTCTGGACCGTTAGCCACTTCTCAGATCAGATGCCCCAGACTACATTTTATAGAGACAAGTTTCGATTTTAAGTTTCATGACTAAGTAGATGAAATTTTTTTTGGCACAGACGGTATTGCATGAATTATTTAGCAAATTAAATTCTTATAATTGAGAGACAACATGGCTGACATTATAGTAATTGTGAGTCCTATAGAACAAACATTATTTCAGTCATTCAGTCCTGCAATAGCATATAAAGATTAAAACATAGATCATTGTTCATAGTGTTAAATCTATAATTTCCTATGGTTAGGGTGGGGGGAGGGGGCATCATTTGTGTCCTATAGACAGCATAACAATTTCAAGTTGTATGCCAACATCACTTACATCAGTGTTTGTCAAATCTTAATTATGTGGAACTATTCTCATGCACATGGCAGAGCATAAAAGGGGGGATCAAGGATCTGGAAATATTTTCACCTTATTTCGGTCATTTTGTGATAAATTTAAAGTTGATGCCCTTTTTCCAAAAATTCACATAGCATCAACAAACTTGTTTTTACTGTTGCATCACATTAACTTCACAAATTTTCTTGCCATTTTTCCTAAAATGGTTCAAGAGCAGTTAAGGGAAGGCAACAGTATAAAATAAAATGATTTTAATGACTCAAAATGATCAATTTCTCAGACATTGCTAACGTTTCTTTCGATTTTGAAGACAAACTAATAACTGGATGTTTGAGACAATACTAAAACGAGTAATTCGGGACTCATTTCTGGGATTAGTTTTGTTTATAAAGTTAACAGGAAATCATCAGCTTTTTGATATTTTAGCATTGATAGTGTTTGAATATTATTGATAATAGTTGCACTTATTATAGTTTTATTTAGCATGAAATAATTTTGAATTAAGGATTTTGCCTTAATCCCAATCTGTTGTTTAAGACAAATGGATTTTAGAATCAGTCATGTCTGGCATATATGATCGTTTCCAGACCCTTGGGGGGGATGCATTGTCTTTATATACTTTTGTTTGTGAAATTGACATTTGTATAAATGAATGAACACTTTAAGTAAAAACACAGTTAGCCAGCTATTTTTTATTTGCTAGATATCTACATGTAGTGATTTGAAGATTTAACATAAATTTGTGTCCATTTTGTCTTCTGAAACAATACAGATTTCCTTAGTTTAATAGTATGATCCTTTTCCTTTAAGTACAACACCTCCGTATCCACCTCCGAATCCTCCATATCCACCTCCGTATCCACCTCCGTATCCACCTCCGTATCCACCTCCGTATCCACCTCCTAGACCCCATCCTCCATATCCACCTCCATAACCCCATCCACCTCCTTTGCCCCATCCTCCGTATCCACCTCCTAGACCCCATCCTCCATATCCACCTCCTTTACCCCATCCTCCGTATCCACCTCCTACACCCCATCCTCCATATCCACTTCCTATGCCATATCCTCCTCCTTTGCCCCATCCTCCTCCCCATCCTCCTCCCCAGCCACCAATGCCTCCATATCCACCTCCCCATCCACCTCCATATCCACCACCGTATCCGCCACCGTATCCACCACAGCCTTTACCCCAACAGTTGAGGTATGAGGCATTGGTGCAGGCAGCTACCAATAGTAAACCTAGAGCAATGGAGAGTTGCATGTTGTATCTGAAAATATATGAATATAATGTATATATGGTACAATGTCTTATCGTTTTAAGCTGGTTTTTTTCAGGATCATAACCTCTCTGTTGTATGGTTATGTAAATGACTTTGGTTGTAATTTTTTGGTTATATAATCTTATGAGAACATACAGTGTTAAGGAAAAAATAAAAAAGGAGAGATTTTTCTTAAACCAATAACACAAATAACCAACAGACATCAGAAGAGAAGCATGCTACCCTCTTAGAAATAATTTAGTGAATATTAGGTTAAGACAAATAAAAAATGAAGTAAAAACTTAAATATCTGCAACAACTTTTTGTACAATAAAATAAAGCTGTCTTTTGTTACTATATATTAATTATCTCCTCAGTAAAACTCAGGACTACCAGATTAAATAATAACAAGACTTAGGCTTGGAAAGACTGCCTGAAAAACCCCAGGCCCTTTCACATAAGCTTAGGCCTATTCTGTCAATCAATTGGTTTCAAAATAGGTCTGTCCATTGGTACACTTTTATATTTGTTTTAAATAAAACACACTTGAAACCATACCCCCCTCTTTTCGACCCTTTCTGATAAATACCTCAGGTCCTATGTTTCTATTTTATAAGACACTTCAAAGCATAGGTTTGATGAGAATAGCTTAAAGATTCAGTTCAAATCATACCAAATTAATTAACTCCATATTTAACTCTGATCTTCCTATGACCTAATGCTTAGGCTACTTTATAATGCAAAGTATTCAGATAGAACAGTATAGTTCTGAAAATGTAGAACAGAGATAACTCGTATTATAGTTGTATAGGGAGATAGATCATTGCACCTAGCTATATATATTATACATGTAGATCTTAGATATAAAGCTAAATAAATTCCTACCTTTTTTATCAAAAATTGACAGGTCAGTTTAAGATTAAACAATAAAAGTATTAAGGGAACATCTTTTCAGTTGAGAATAAAAAAGGCAAAATGATAGTTGCTCATTAACTTATTTGTGTTTTAAATGCTTTAATGATTATTTGAAAAGAACTTGGCTAGTATAATTTTCAAGTGCAGATGAATCTGAATAAAAGAATTTATATGGTTTTTCCTTCCTCCTTAAATATTGTACATGATAAACAAATTACAATTTTTTCTGTCGTGATAAGTATGTAATACCCAGTATTACCAAACTGAATTCTTTTAACACCCCATTGCCACTTAAGCATTTTTTTCACACAGCTATTAAGATATTTGTATTAACAATTCTGATTTTCAGGAAATTTTTCATTCACCCAAATTTATTATTATTTTTAGAACAGCTCTTCACTTAAATTGAAAAAATATGCAAATAAACTTGATAACACTGATGTGTAACAGTTTGTAATTCTGTATCATGGGAATACTTTTGTGGTTGCATTTTGGCATATCCTTATATGTATACCAAACATTTAACTTGAACTCTTGGAGTGACAATATTATTTAGTCTAATATAGAGGCATAACATTTAAAAAGTAATTTACAAAATATTTATATGCAGGAAAACGTTTAAAGTGATCACAATATAAAAAGAAGTAATTTAACAGTCGTATTTCAAGTTTAAAATCAAAGACATGAAAGAAGCACAATTTAAAGTAGTACATGTAGTACTATATATATATAGCTACTAAAAGTGGTTGATACTTATTATTTATGAAATAAAAGATGGAAATCTAATCTTTCCCTACAGATTGTATGTATTTTAGTTCCTGAACGGGAAGGATGTATAAAAAAACTTTTATTTGAAAAATACACCAATAATTTTTTTTGCAAGAGGTCTCATGTTATATATTTCTTATAATTTTAAAATGAAGTTTAAACTGATTTAAAAATGTATTTAATTTTGCTTAAAACATCATTGAAAAATAAATAAGATCAGAGGCATCATTTTAAATCTTGAATATTTTCTAAGCAGAAAAATTTCACAAAGAGAATTAAAAGCACCTGAAGATTTTTTCAAATGTCACAGCCAATGAATAGGTATCAATAAGATTACTTACCTTGTGTAGGATGGGAATGTTGTGTGTTCTCATCAGTGTCCTGTAGGAGTATATATACTGGTAAATCCATTGTAAGATTGATGAGGAATATATTTCAATTCATCAGAAATTGTCACAATTTTCCACAAAAAGAAGAAAGTCATCATTATATTTTTTTATGACTTTTATTGATGTTAACATGCATAAATATTCACTAATTATAATGTCATTTATCATATATGATGAATATTGTCTTTATTATAATAATATTTATCATAATAACCAATTAGGGTTATTCTAGCCCAGAATTTAAATTACATTTTAAGTAATTTTTAGGTCACCAGGACTAAAGGTTCCTTACAAATTGTTTGTTTTTGGGAACCACAGAGCTGTTTATAGAACAAGTTTTTTTTTATCCTGCTCCTGTAAAGTCAGTGGCGGATCCAGAACTTGACCCAAGGAGTGTGGGCCAGCTGAATGACCTAGGTGAGGGGGAGCTCCAGTCATGCTTTAGTGATTGATTCCCTATATGATCAACTATCAAATATGGCCTCCCAGCCCCCCCCCCCCCCCTGGATCCGCTTATGAATGTGACTCCACATCAATTCGCATTGTTGGTCTTATTTTAACCATATGCAATACTGAAACCCCTACGGAAAAAAAAATACTGTATGGTTTCTTAAAAATAAGTCTTTTAGAGATTTAAATGTATAGCTGCAAGAGGGGTTCAATTTTCCATGGTAGGGGCAAACTACCATGGCAACAAGCATGGGGATCAAAATACCATGTCTTAGAAAGGGGGTTGTAAAATTTTGTCTAACAACTTTTTTTTATGAGAATCTACTTGAGCAATATCACATTTTTACTTATAAAAAGCAAAGTTAAATGCTTCATGGCTGTTAAAAAACACTGCCTTTTCAAAAGTTAGGTTCAATTTCAGAAATTTCCATAGTACACAGCATCTAGGATTTGCAATAAAAAAGGGGTGTGTCAGATAAGACTTTACTGTATGATATAATTTCTAACACCTTTTATTGATCCTAGATGCTATTTTAGAACAACTTCAACTAGATAAAGTCTAAATGCTATGATGTTGAAGTTATGAAATCTTAAGATAGGGGCTTAATTTATCATAGTAAGCGATGAAATTGCTAGAAAAAGTTTTATTTTGCTGCATAAAAGTTTTATTTTTTGTATAATTTGTTTGTGATTTATAATATTTTTATGGTACAAGTATATTTAACTGCACTGTCTCTGACCTTTAAAAAGTTGAAAAAGACAAATTGAGTTTTTTATGTTTAATGAGCACTATAATTTGGAAAAAAATGATAATTTTATAACAAACTATGCTTGTTCTTAATTTATCATTGTTTTTATGGGTCAGATAGTCACACTGAATAAAAGTCTAAAGATATGTAGTGATTAAATTGTTTGTTTACCAGTACATGGAAACTTCAGACACGTGTAAGAAGAAGTAATTAGCGAAAAAATAAAACAACATTAACATAAACAGGTGGATAAAAAGTAAACCAAGAAATACAAATGACCAATTAATTGAATTATGATACCTTTGATTTTCAAACGGGACCAAATAATGACAGGGATGGGATTTCCTTTCCATACCACTTTTGTATCTACTCCTTCTGAACCACATCTTTTGTGAAACTTTCACAGAGGTATCCTCAAATGAAGTACTTTTGAACTTCTTATTTCATTTCTTGATCTAAACCATTTTTGGGGTTTTCTTTGGCCTGACAGGAACTATTTCATATATGCAACAAACTGTACAGATTTTTATGCACTTCTCCTTTTAATTACCTCAAATGAAATTTTAAAGAACCATATAATGCAATCATGAACTTTGCAAAGGGCTAGGGGTAACATTTTGTGAGCCAAACCTTTAGTTAAACTGAATACTTTTTTGATGCTACAATGATTAATTTGTCATATCTGTAATTTAATTTCTAATATTTCTGTATGTTTAAGACATTGTTTTATTTTTTTCTCTTTTAAAATCAATGTTTTTATCAATTTTTATCTGTTTAGATTTCACAAGTATGTTTGGTTTATAACAAATATGAAAGAAATAAATTTTAATCAGATTGTTACTAATACTTGTGAACTTAACACTCAGTGCTATTATTTGTATTTCATTGTTTCAATCATAATATTGTAGTACAAGTAAACCTATCAGTACATGTGGTCAGATGATTAGTGATTTGTTTTTGTTTAGTGGTAAAGTACAATAATTTGTATAAAAAAAATGGGGGAAAAAATGGAATAGATTAACCAGATAAAAGGAATTGTTGTATTTTTAATAATCATTCAAGATAATGGAACTATTCATCAAATAATGAAATAGTACAAACTGTATTTGTAATGTAAGTGATTTAGACAATACATTATGTGGCTTACGTAAGCACTTACAATCACACAATCACAAATTGTTTGCAAAATAAAAAGAATTCACAGCCAATCCTGTAAATAAACCTAAGGTCTATTAGAGAGGTGACCTATGAATTGAGGTTTAAAATCCAAAGATATTTCTAAAATGGGACATGAAGAGGGTGAACTAACAAGAAAAACATCTCATTACAAGAGGTGGCCCTTTTAACAGGTTTGACTGCAGTGACTGCTTCTGTGTCTTTCAATTTATAGCTGGTGTTGAGAGCTTTGTATTAATAGTTATCAAAGGTACCAGGTTTATAATTTAGTAAGCCAGGATGAGCGTTTCATCTACATAAGACTTATCAGTGACGCTAATATCAAAATATTTATAAAGCCAAACAAGTACTAAATTGATATTAAAGCTGTCCCAGTCCTTAATGGTTGTAAGGATTCAGTTTAGGTGTAGATATCATTCTATCATATATTTAACTCAAGTTGTTTTTTATTTATTTTATATAGTTGTGTGTTTTTTCAACATTGACAATAACCTCACATGTTCTTTTATTCATATGTTCATTTTATCATGAATATGATTAAAAAGCATGCCCCTGAACAAAGCCTCTTTCCATCCACTAATGAAACATAAAACAAATGGTGTCACATGTGAAGCAGGATTTGCTTATCCTTTAGAAGCACATGTGATCACCCCCAGTTTTAGTTTTTGATGGGTTTTCTACTGCACCGTCTTTTATTTTTCTATGTTGTGTTTTGTGGACTATTGTTTGTCTGTTGGTTTCTAGCCACATCGTTATCATTTTTTTTTCTACTTATGATTTTGAATGTTGTTATATTTGTTTTGCTTCGAAAATTCAAAAATTATTGTGAAATGCATGTGTGTAGCTTTTCTCCAAATCTCAATAATAAAAGCTGCACTTTTGTTCATTCTTAAAAAAAAATCACAATAATAAAAGGGCAATAATTTCTGAATTTATGATTATTATACTACATAAACATTTATGAGTACCATAAAAGTTAATTGTATGACTTGGACATTTCATCATGTTTTAAAAAAAGGTACCTCTAGTATATACATTGACATACAATGTATTATAATTTGATTGCGATAAGAGTAAATGTATAGTTTTGTTTGGACATATGACGAAAAAGATATCTTAGTTTTATGTATATATGACCTTAGTCAGGATGTCATTGATAGGGGTTATTTGGGGTCATGAGTTATAGTGCTCTTTCTTTAATGGTCAAAATGCAATTAGAGGTTTTTCATAATATTCATTATTGTCCCTTTTTTTTTTTTAATATTTATTGATTAGTATTTTTTGGAGGGTTTGTCTTTATATTCTTTATCACCCTACCTAGAGTTGCACATAAGTATAAAATCAAACTTTTGCACAGTTAAATTGAAAAAAAGACATCTAGAGGGAAAATGTATATATATTACTGTTTAGAAAACTAAAGGCCTAAAGTATAACAATTCAATATACAGAAAAACCATAAAAAGACATCAAGAGGGAAACACATATATATATATAGTCTAGAAAACTAATTAACTGCCTAAATTATATAAAAAAACTAAAAGACAAAATGGGCAGGTTAGATATTCATTGTGTAGTTTCCTTCAATACTGTATGGTAAAGCATACTAAAAAAGTCATTGTATTGTAGTGTAATTACTAGTATATATGTAAGCAACATAAACTTAATTGATTGAAAAATCATTGAGTACATAAGTACTAGTACTTTTACTGTACAAACTGAAATACGCATATTCTGAGAACGTTCAAGGACAGTAAAATTGTGTCAGTGCTGCATACTTTCAATTGACAGTTTTGATCATTTTTATACGACCGCAAATTTTTAAAAAATTTTTCGTCGTATATTGCTATCACGTTGGTGTTGTCGTCTGCGTCGTCGTCGTCTGCGTCGTTGTCGTCGTCGTTGTCGTCGTCCGAATACTTTTAGTTTTCGCACTCTAACTTTAGTAAAAGTGAATAGAAATCTATGAAATTTTAACACAAGGTTTATGACCATAAAAGGAAGGTTGGTATTGATTTTGGGAGTTTTGGTCCCATCATTTTAGGAATTAGGGGCCAAAAAGGGCCCAAATAAGCATTTTCTTGGTTTTCGCACTATAACTTTAGTTTAAGTTAATAGAAACCTATGAAATTTTGACACAAGGTTTATGACCACAAAAGAAAGGTTGGGATTGATTTTGGGAGTTTTGGTTTCAACAGTTTAGAAATTAGGGGCCAAAAAAGGGCCCAAATAAGCATTATTCTTGGTTTTCGCACAATAACTTTAGTTAAAGTAAATAGAAATCAATGAAATTTAAACACAATGTTTATGACCACAAAAGGAAGGTTGGTAATAATTTTGGGAGTTTCGGTCCCAACAGTTTAGGAATTAGGGGCCATAAAGGGACCCAAATAAGCATTTTTCTTGGTTTTCGCACCATAGCGTTAGTATAAGTGAATAGAAATCTATGAAATTTAAACACAAGGTTTATGACTATAAAAGGAAGGTTGGTATTGATTTTGGAAGTTTTGGTCCCAACAGTTAAGGAAAAAGGGGCCCAAAGGGTCCAAAATTAAACTTTGTTTGATTTCATCAAAATTGAATAATTGGGGTTCTTTAATATGCCGAATCTAACTGTGTATGTAGATTCTTAATTTTTGGTCCCTTTTTCAAATTGGTCTACATTAAGGTCCAAAGGGTCCAAAATTAAACTTAGTTTGATTTTAACAAAAATTGAAACCTTGGGGTTCTTTGATATGTTGAATCTAAAAATGTACTTAGATTTTTGATTATTGGCCCAGTTTTCAAGTTGGCCCAAATCGGGGTCCAAAATTAAACATTGTTTGATTTCATCAAAAATTGAATAATTGGGGTTCTTTGATATGCCAAATCTAACTGTGTATGTAGATTCTTAATTTTTGGTCCAGTTATAAAATTGGTCTAAATTAAAGTGCAAAGGGTCCAGAATAAAACTAAGTTTGATTTTAACAAAAAATAAATTCTTGGGCCTCTTTGATATGCTGAATCTAAACATGTACTTAGATTTTTGATTATGGGCCCAGTTTTCAAGTTGGTCCAAATCAGGATCTAAAATTATTATATTAAGTATTGTGCAATAGCAAGTCTTTTCAATTGCACAGTATTGTGCAATGGCAAGAAATATCTTATTTCACAATATTGTGAAATAGCAAATTTTTTTTTAATTAAGAGTTATCTTTCTTTGTCCAGTATAGTAAGCAAGAAATATCTGCAAGAATTTTTTTTAATTGGAGTTATCTTTCTTTGTCCAGAATCAACTTAAATCTTTGTTATATACAATATACAATGTATATTCACTTTTTACTACCAACTGATAAATTTAAATAATCTTTACCATTCAGTGATAACAAGCAGTTTTTTTACATCATGTATTTAAATGAGTAGTAATTGTTGCAAACTCCATTAGAATATTTTAATTGAAATTAGTTTGGAATAAGGGGAAGGGGGATGTGAATAAAAAATTGGGTTAAATTTTTCTCATTTGAAATTTCATAAATAAAAAGAAAATTTCTTCAAACATTTTTTTGAGAGGATTAATATTCAACAGCATAGTGAATTGCTCTAAGAGAAAACAAAATTTTTTTTTAGTTCATTTGAATACATTCATTCTGTGTCAGAAACCTATGCTGTGTCAACTATTTAATCACAATCCAAATTTAGAGCGGAATCCAGCTTGAATGTTGTGTCCATACTTGCCCCAACCGTTCAGGGTTCAACCTCTGCGGTCGTATAAAGCTACGCCCTGCGGAGCATCTGGTTGCAAATGTCCTTGTAAATGTGATTTATTTGAATTTTATTCTCACTATCACTGCAAAATGTTCAGGTTATGACATCAATCAATAATTTGTTCCTTATTAACATGTTTGTCAAAAAGTTTTGACATGTATGATTAGCCAATTAAATCATTATAAATAGAGAAACCTAAATTAAATATGCAGGTTCATTTGATATGCCCATCAACCCAAATGACTGATTTTATATTTAATGCTTATTATAATAATTTCACCTTTAAGGTGAAAACCATTTACATATCAAGTCCATGTATACTACAGAATTGACAATATTATATATGAAACGTTAAAAGAGTCTTGAATCTTGAAATTTGGGGAATTAACGAATGGTCAAATTTTCGTGCTTCTTTTTTTGCTGCCGTAATCAAAGAAAAAATTTGATACATGAATAGGAAAACAATCATAATAGTACTGTATACTATTTCTGACTTTATATTTTATTGTATTTAATTCTATATAAAAAATCATTTTGCTAATGATAACCTCTTCTTTACCTCTTTTTTTCAGTACAGTAGAAACAGTTCTCAATAGTTTAGAAAAACATTTACCAGATACCAGTATAACTGTATCCCGACCAAATGGGAGTAGTTGTGTGCTACAGGTATATTAAATTATGTGACTGGAGACTTCAAAGTAGTGAAATAATTCAGTTGATGTGAAAAAAAATTGTATTTTCTTCTTTTTAAATAGATATATTACAGGCTATTATTTGAACTTGAAATTAATTTTAATTATGGAATTAGCATAATTTCGTGTGTTCAAATTTTTTAATAAATTCCATGTTTATTTGGAATTATAATCTTTGAGCGGTTAATAACACATTCCATACAATGTATTTCGGTTAGATAGTGATGTGCGCGGCACAGTACATTCTATTAAAAATATACTATTTTTTTTGTAATAGTAAGTGTTGTGCGCAGCACAGAACATTTCAGTACAGAATAAACATGGAATTTATTAAAAATTCCAATAACAAGAAATCAAGCAAATTCCATAATTAAAAATAATTCCAAGTTCAAATAATAGCCTGTTATATATTAAAAAATCTAAAAACATTGGTATTTTAACAATTTTGTTCACTTAACAGTTGCTTCCCTTTCAACAGGGTCAACAGTTGCTTCCCTTTCATGAGGGTAGTAATGTTCTTTGACGTCAGGCGTCAAACAGTCATTTTCGGCTACTGTTAGCATCAAATTGCTTAATATTTTACTTTGATTCATCAAAATATCCTCATCATGATTCGTCAGAGGTTTCAAATAATTATTGTTAACCATCATTTTTGGAAAAAAATTAACTTGAGTCGTCAAAATCAGTTGATGTTTTTTTTGTTGTCTAAAAGAAAGTATACATTTTATAGTCATACACCAAAAATTACTGTTACGTCATGAGGCAAGAATTTTTACTGTTATTCATCATGAATATACCCCCATTACAACCCTCTTTCATGTGTATCCTTCCAAAAGTTAGAATTCAATTTTTACTGATAGATATCTGATCATGAGGAAAGCTTGTGTTCTTAATACAGTCAGGCAAAATATATATGTTCTTTCAGTGCATATAGAACGCACATGCAGAAAATGTTATGTAAATATTAAAATAAACAAAAAATTGATAAAACAAAATTTAAAAAAAACCCAACACTGAATGGCCTTGGGAATTAACTGGGATATTTGTATTGTATTCTAAAATTGTGATGAATTTCTGAGATTTTTTGCTTGTTGAAATCTTCAATCATAGAAACATGTTGAGCATACTTAATTAATGTGCAATTTTGTAAAAGAAACCAGACATATGACCTTGAGTTTAATGATTTCCCACCTTTTTTTCTACTTGGGCAATAAAGTATTAGGACAAGAAAAATATGGTTATATTCTTAAAAACCCATAAACTGTATATATTTAACAAAAGAAATACTGACAATATTTGATTGTTCCAACTAAAAAAAATATCTTCAACAAAAAACACAAACACGCTTAATATGTTGTACATCATTAGTAATACCCTTTTCTCTATTATTCACTTGAAGTAATTTTCTGATTGTGGTTTACACTGGACAATTTACAATAAGTGTATGGACTTCTACCCTTAACTTTGTTATATCGGTACTCTGTACATACTCGTAGCCTTTAGGTTTATTTATAATATCAAAATTTAAAACAAGTGTCCATCATGTTTTAAGTGCAAATGTCTTTTTGTGCTAGAAGATGTCCTGCTCTTATAGTAGATGACATTATGTTTGCTGGACTGAGCTCCTATCTATCTGTCTTCTATTAGTTTAAGGTATTACAGTTTAAGTTTGAGATTGTTTACCATGAAAATATGCATATGAAATTGTGATAGTGAGTGTGCCATGGTGTCCTGAGAAAACATGTCAGAAAAAAAGGAATAATATGATCAGTCATATGATAAACAACTTGTTGTGAAGCAGATAATCCTCATCATGAGTAAAGTATAACATAAATTTGGTTTCTCATTTTCCAGATAACTCTTTCCAAGACATTGAAGGCAGTTTGTGTATTGAGAGGTTTTCTCATAGAATATGTTAATGTGAAAGGTTATAATGAAGATTTTCTCTCAAATGATGGAAAGGTAATATATTGTACATTAACCGTAAATTTTTTATTGATAAGATATAGGAACTGGCATAGAAAAAATGGTAGAAAATTTCGCCTAGAATAAAATGGCATAAGATCTGACATGGAAAAAATCTGGACAAGATAGGCATACTAGAGAATATGGCATGGCAAAAATACTAAAATATCTAGTATAGAAAACATACTTAGGGATTTCAACCAAATAAAATACTATGGAATCTGAAATGAAAATATAAAAAGGATCTGGCATAGACAAACATAAAAGAGGATTTTGCATAGAAAATACTAAAGAATCATAGTAAAAGATGTATATGATCTGACATAGATAAACATACTACTGGATTTGTTTGTAGTACTCCCTGGATCAGATGAGCATATCTGTATTCAAAAAGCAGTACAGATAACATTCATCTTTTTTACTTTTATGGAATTTAAATTAGATCTTATATAATTTATTTATATTTCATACTATTTTATATTTAAAAAATATTCATATGCATCATCTATAATAGTTATTAATAACATTTCGGTTAAATATTTATAGTCTGATGATAATTAATGATCATAAATTATACTCTCTCAATCTTTCTTGCAATTTTTCAATGATAACCAGTTTATGATCATGCACGATAATCTTATAAGGTAATGTAAAGTAGGTGTTACCTGGGAAAGAGGATGAACATATATTATCTATTATAATGCAAATCAGTCTTGCATATTAAAAAAGAAATTAAAATAGCTTTGATTTGAATTGTCAATAAAATCTTTTTATTTTTACTTTCTTGTGTAATTTTGCTACAAACATTATATGCAATGATCAGAAATATACATAGAGAGTGAACCATCCATTAGGTCCTGAACAACTAAATGACCAAGTAACCAAAGGGGTACTTGATGACGGATAGCATTTGACGTCTTTAGCCAAACAGTTTTATCTTTTTCATTTATTCTTATCCTGAATGCTGGACAGCATTCTTTGCTCCTTTAAATTGGAAAGTCTTCATATTGTTGTGTATTTCTTTATTTTATATTGAAGTAGGGAAGGGGGTGTGTGTGTGAGATCTCACACAGCATGTGTAACCCCTCCACATTCTTACAAGAGCCTCTGGATTATGTAAGTCCTGTATGTTTTTTAATTTTAGTTCATTTATATATATTGGAGTTAAGTTTGACATCCATTTCCACTGAATTAGTGCACATTTTTGTTTGAAGGCTGGCTGGATCCCACTTTTGGGTCCAGGATTTTCTTGCTGGGCTGAGGACCTGTTGGTGGCCTTCAGTTGTTGTCTGATCTTAGGTTGGATTGTTGTCCCATTGACGTATTCCCCATTTCCATTCTCAATTTTATTCTTGGATTATTTCTGTTGAAAAGGAAGCTGAAACATAGAATTTTATTTATGGATCTGTAGAGGATAAAAAAAGAGTTGAGGGGGGATGTAGTATAGATTTACTTTTTTTTTAATGCATGTCATCATCTTGTTTGGTAATTAGATATACTCATGAAGTTGTATTCTCCTTAATGGTATAATTGCAGCAAACCCTTTTCTTCTTTATGATATTTAACCAAAAAGTATGAGAAACATGAAAACTGAAAGACATTTCTATGGAAGTCCAAAAGATATAAAACTTACATTTTTTTCGTATCAATTTTTGTACTGTACATTTGAGTTACTGATAAACCTTGATAGTAACATATAAGTTTATATATTGGTGTGTTTTAAAATTACATCTACTAATTTTAGTATGTTTTAGGATTAATGTGATACTTTTTCTCTAAATTACAGATAGACTTATGGTCAAAGTCACGATATAAAGTATTTGAAAAGGTAAATAGTTAAAGCAATATTCTCTTGTTTAATCTCTTTGACCATTGAACATGTCTTGCAGTAACTTGGACTAACTGTTAGTAATTCTGGTACCCCAAAGTTTTTATCACTTTACTAAAATTAAAACTCAATTACCTGTACCAAGTCAGGAATATGACAGTTCTTATCTATTCTTTTTTGACGCATTTTGTTATTTGATTTTGCCATTTAATTATGGATTTTCCGAATTGATTTTCCTCTGAGTTCAGTATTTTTGTGATTTTACTTTTTACATGTTTTTTACTTCAAAATTTAACCTGACATTCTATATAATTGAAGTGTAATGTGAGGCTCTTCCTCAGCAGAAAAGATCATTAGTCAACAGGACGAACACTTTAAAATCTAATTGGAGTACTTTTTTAAGTAATCGGTTAGCCCAAAACAATAATACATGTCAAATAATGAAAATGTATTTTGAAAATCACTAAACATTGAATAACAAGACAGTTATATTTAATCTTGGTGAAATAGAAGTGTATGTGAACATGAATAAATATATGCCTCTCATAAACATGACAAAGAAACCAGAGACCTGTCACCTTGTAAATAAAACCTACAACAAATTGAAGTTCTTATTCTCTGAAAATAATCCATGTTGGTATGGTATGGTAATATTAATATAGTACATTATGTTCAGAAATGTTTATTCTGAAGGTTCTGTAAAACAGGCACATGGTGATCTATGGATGACACGAGTGTATGCTTATTAAATGTCAACTAATGATCATAAAGAATTTGTTTGCATATCTATTAAGTACAGCTATTTGTAAGATCCAGGCAGGGGGTGATTCATGTCATGTCTCAGAACTGCTTTATTCTTTTATATAATAGGCAGCTAAGATTGAAATAAAGTTTGTAAGCTTTTTTTTTAAATTTTGTTGAACGGTTGCTATGGAAACATGCAGCCATTTTTTTGAGGAATTTCTGATGAAATCAGACATGAAAATTGGAAAATGTCTACTTTTTGGTTGCAGCAATTTTATGATAATGACAATTTCAAGAAGAAAAAAAATTTCAACATATTATTAGGCATTATTTGAAGTTTATATTTTGATGTTGAGGTTGTGAATTTTTTTTTTGATATAGGGCTAAAATGGTATTTAAAAAGGTTCAAAAATCTGTATTTTGACATTTTCTGAAAATAGCTTAAATATCATATATTAAATCAAGAAAAATTGACATTGAGCAGACAAGTTCATTATAAACTATGATTGCATCTTAAAGTTGATACATTGAATAATAAAAAACAGGAAAAAAACCTTTGGGTTTTTTTGAAATTTTTTGTTACCATGGCAACAAAAATTGGTAAAATTCATAAAAATGACAAAACACAATACTGGTTCATTATCAAAATGTTTGCTATTTTTTTTATATTAATGTAATTTAACAGACAATAAAACTTATGATTTGTTTGAAAATGATAAAAAATTATATAAGCTTTAATTTAAGTGGCTGAAAGACAATAGCAACCAAAAAAAAGCCCTAGCAACCGGTCTGAAATTGCTGAATTAATTCAGAATCAGCATCAAATACATGGTTTTGTAGGTATTAGATACATATAAATAATGGAGTTTGAATTTTATACTCAACAGTTAGATAGTTAATTTACAATTGATCTGCTTTTGGTTACCATGGGAACAAAAAAGTTCAGATTCGATACAAACTATTTTGTACTTTATAATATCTGTTTTGCAGCCCTGTAAATGGACTTCTTTCAACAAGCAATCATATTTCTCTATATTTTCAACTCATATCTCTCGATTTCATGAAAGGGTCATTTGGTTATTGTAATAACTAAGTATGGCATAGACATTTTAGATGGAGAGACAGTTAATAATGTAGGACTGCTGAATTTGGTGCATGGTTTCCTTAAAAATTTGTATTCCTGAATTTTTCTTAATATCTCAAAATTCAAATTTTATTTTGGTCTAGAATCGTAAAAGTAAACGATACGTCTAAACACTGCTAAGGACTCATTAGTGCACTAAAGACCTATATAATGCCACTAAAGACTAGAAGGAGTGCTGCTATATATTTTATTTTTACATATTATGGTAAAGATAGATATTTAATGCAAATAAATCGAATTTTATAGAAAAAAATCATCAAAAATAAATAAGATATTCAACGTTATTTAGACGGTTCATTCCTCCTATTCCCGCTTTTTTATAAATCTGGTAAGAAAATTTAAAATTTCATGTGGGAATAGGAGGAAAACTTATGCAAACAAAGGATTATCCTTAATCAACTTTTAATTGGCCAATGTTTTTTTGGGATAGGAAATAGGTCATTTTGTATATGTTTGAATTTTGTGTTTTAAATTCAAATAAAAATGAAAGAAATGGAATAAAATTGAGAATGGAAATTATGAATAAGTGAAAGAGATAGAAACGTGACCATATAGCATAAACAATCGAAATTAAGAAATATAGCAAATTATCTTATATTTCTTTTATAACACAAATTCAAAAGTAAAGTCACACAAGCATTATAATATGAAACAAACAATACTAATATTGTAGCACACACATCAGAAGTCCACCGTATATTATTCTATTAAAGTTTTTTAATCTATCGCTGGCTTATTGTTCGCTAGCTTGAGTAGTTCTATTCAACGTGAATAAGGTGGGTGGCTGCATCGCCAAACTCTACTGTTGTTACTTCTTGATGGAGTATTAATGCTGCATAGTGAATAATGGTTGAGGCCTTCATTCCTCATGTTTCAGTAGTTTTATTTGTTTAAAATGTTTGGTCGTGGGTGCTGGAATGTTTCGTCGACTTGCTTTGCCATCCCTTTAGATGATGTGCATGTAGTCTCAGTAAACCCAGTTTGCAAATGAACAGTGTATCAAACTTCGTTTAGGTGAATTTTAAATTAACCTTGATTGTTATAAAAACAATTTATAAATAATCAAAACATTTATTGAAGAAATCGTGATTTTTAAAAGTGTGAATAGGAGGAAGACACCATTAAGACTGTGCCTGTTTTTCTTTGATATGCGGAAAAAAATCAATGAACTGATTGACAGATGCCAAATAACATAACAACAGTTACTGATTAAAAAATCATGATCTTTTTATTTTAAGTAATTTGTTTTTCAACTAGTTTGATATCTGTTTACAAAGCCTTCATATGGTATTATGTGGTATATGCTTTACTTACTGTTGAAGGTCGTAGGGTGACATATGGTTATTTATTTCTGTTTCAATTCGTTTCTTGTGAAGATTTGTCTCACATCATAAGTTTCACCCATGTCCGTCAGTACTATAGTCGTCAGGAAGTTTGTTTCTATTTTCTTATTTTAGTTTGCCTCAACCAAATGTTATGAAACATAATATACACAATGCTTATTACCACAAAACAGAGATCAAGTTTGAATTTAGTTGATGTCAATTTAACTGTTCCCGAGTTATGCCCGTTTTGCGTGACTTTTCTTTGTATGATACTTGTTAAAAATTGTTAAAACCGAGAACCAGATCAGTTTCATAGGCGGATCCTGGGGGGGCCCGCCCCCCTCCCTTTCGTTGGAAAAATTTGGTTGATTATATAGGGAATCACTGAAGTGTGACTGGAGCAGCCCCCCTTTATGTCAGTGTCAGCCCTTACAAAAAGTTCTGGATCTGCCACTGAGTTTAGAACTGTATATATAGTTTACCTTAAATGACCTGGTTAAGTGAAGAAAGGAGTAGGTTCAGTAAATCACCTTTTTGGCCCAAAAATATAGCAGTTTTATGAAATTGTGAAAATTTAATCCTTAAGCTATATTTTGGAAAGAAAAATGCCTTTTCTAAATAAATATGAGCTGTTTTTAAAAATACAATGCACAAATATCGCGATCTAGCATCATAACGTTATGCTAAATTACTGAAATCTTCAAAATTTTAGCATTTTGGTTAATCTATAGACGGTTTCCGTCTAGAATGAAAGTGGCCGTATTCGTGTTCATTCATAATATTGAAATGTAAGTTGTATTTGATGATAATACATAACATATATAAAGGTTGAGGATGAATACGTTTTTTGGCATATTTGATATATTTTTCATATTAAAGCTTGAATCAGAGCGTTTTTAATGAATAAATCAGTTAAAATCTTTCACTTAAACTAATCGAATCAATTGAAATAGACTCTTGAGTGTTTAGAAAGTGTCCAAAAACTTTCGTTTGATGAACCTGAAATTTGAGGCCAAAATCGGCCCTTACCGGACCTACTCCTTTTTAAAAGGGACCATTTGACCTTTAAGGAAAACATTTCTGGAGCCCTTTTTTTCTGTCATACTATACCATATAATATTTTTCGACTTTCATGTATTTATTTTTGATAATTTCTGTTAATATAAAAAAGAAGATGTGGTAAAACACACGAGGAAATTTGATAATTTCACAAAACTTTATGATTCCGGAAAAAATGAATGTGTTTTAGTATTTTTTAACAAGTATATATCGATGTTATACACGTATATGAAATTTCTGAAAATGAAATTGATTCTATTCATAATCAGGCTCTCTGACCAAACGTTATCTTTTCAAGAATCTACATGTATGATTTTTTTTTAAATAAATCTACCCCCCCCTTTTTTTCCTAACCTTTGGTTCTAATCCAAATGTTTCATTATATATGACATTTGTTAAACCTTCTGAAAAGAACAGACAAGACCGTGAGTGAAGCAAAGCATGCAGTCATATTCCAATTTGAATATTAACACCGTCTATATATGTAATATATGTATTTTTACCTAAATTTCTATTGATACATTTTAAAATAGATGTTGCTATGGTTAATATGTATTTCCATGGTAACTATTGAAGTCAGCAACTATTAACGATGGTAATTAAGAGTAAGGTCATGCTTAAATGTAATTTTGTTATCAGTTATGAAACAATTTAGTACATTTAAGCTCTAAAACTGCAATATTCTGCAAATAATAACTCCGTTTCTAAGGAAAAAATCGGTTGCTATGGTGATAAAACTAAAGAAAGTCCCAGGCTTTTTTCTATTTTATTTGGTAAAGTAGTATCCAAACTTCGTAACTAAAGTGCTAACTATGCTATACACAGTTGCTCTTTTCTGAAAAACACCATAGAAAATTTGATAATATCGCAAAAATCTCAAATTCAGAAAAGTTGAAAATATGCAGTTTTTGGCAAAAATTTTCAAAAAATCTACAAATTTGGTTTACATGCAATCTTAACTAAAATGATGCTAAAACCTAGTTGTATCAATGTTACATATGAAAATTAATGAAAAATGCTTGATTCTTTTCCTAATCAGGCTCTGAATTGTAGTGATTTAGCTGATTTTAGAAAGATTTTACTATGCTTCACAACCAAAAAATAGAGTGTCCGTTACCATGGCAACCACTCGTATTTTCCCACTCATATTTATTTTTTTAGCAGTATTCAGTTACTGCTTCCTCTAGGCCATTTATAGAAAAAATCTGAAACCCTCATAAATCACATGTATATGGCACCCTGCCTGGTTCTTACAAAGAGCTGTACTTAAATATGATTTCTATTTGCATCAGTAAATGGTATATATGATTTTATGATACTTCTTTAATAAATGTGTATTAAATATTTGAATTATTTGTGTTTAACTCTAGGTATCAGATCTAATGATGGCTGGCATACAGCACTACTATTACCCACAGATGCCAGAAATTACAATCAGGACGTTCATAGTAAGTTTGATTAAATTTGTAGTCCTTAGTTTTTACCTACTTTTTTCAATTTAAGAATTTTTGGCATAAGAATAAAGTCTCCAAGTATAAAAGATTTTCCTTCTCAATTCAAGCCTGAAGAAAGAATTTTGTTTTGATTTACACCAGCAGTTAAAACCTGTCTTTAGTCTTGTGGCATTGTTGCAATAACAGTCATACCAAATCTCCTTATATTTACAAGAATAAACAATAGGTCTATATCTAAAAATTCCAAACACTTTTTTGAGACCCATGTTTTTACCACTCTTCATGGACTAGACAGTTGTTTGAAATTATTCCATTTGCAAGTAAGTTGTAAAAAAAAAATCTAGTTTTCTTGGCATTACTTTTTGTACCCACATTACATATATGTGCAATCAATAATATTCATAAGGTTGTTTGACACTTCACTTTTTTGTTTTAATCAAACACAAATCAACAAAAAAATCTTATCCTAAAAACCAGATAATCAAAAGATGAATCCATCTTTGATTAACTTTGTATAATGTAGTTACAACCCTAGCTTTAGTATAATGATATATAAACTTATCATAGATACCAGGATTAAAATGATTCTTTTGTTATACAAAAGAGTTGAAAGGCCAAAAAAAAAGTACAAAATTAAAGAGCATTTAGGACCCAAAATACAGAAATATCTGCGAAATACTGTATTAAAAACAAATTACACTAAAATCATGTCCATACAGAAAGACTGGTTACAGAGTAGTGGTAAAGTCATTACTTCTATTCTGAATTTACCATGGAGCCGAATATATATATGTAATAAATCAATAAGTCATTGTGATTAATTGAGTTATAGCCCTTTCACTTTAAACCTAAAAATCTATGCTCTATATTTTACTGCAGTTAGAGGATGTTTCTTGTAGTTTACATTGAGTAGCCAACTTACACTTAACAAATGTAATGGGAATAATAACATTTTCCTTCATGGAAGTTCATGTCAAGTTCATGGACATTTTATTAAAATTGAGAATGGAAACAGGCAATGTGTTAAAGAGACAAGAAACCAAACAAAGAGCAGAAAAAAATTCAACCAATGGATATATATTTGTTATAAGGTTTGATACTGACCACCTACGAACCATAGATGATGAGTTAAATCCATAAGAGATTCAGCCTACGGCCTCACCCCTATGGATTTTACTGACCAGTACTACTGGATCTGTAGGGGTCAGTAGTGAACAATATAACTTATTATTAAAGCCCTATCAAACAAATTTTGAGATAAAAATTAGAATCATCTGTCAGAGCATATATATGTCAGGACTTATTCCTGAATATTTTGTCTAATTTAATCATTCAATGTCCTACTTTGTACAATCAGAGATTACAATGTGTGCCTGCATATTTTGTTAATTGATGCTACTTACATGTTTTATATCTATTTATGATAAATTAGAAAAGAAATGTACATTAACATACCTACATGTATCAGATGAGATCTGTAAAAATATACTTAATAAAACAACTAAATTTATTTGTCCTACTCTGCAAACAGTTTTGTTTATATGCTAAGATTTAATATGGTTAGAAAAAGGTGATATGAGAAAAGAATAGATGTTTACAAGCCTATAGAAAACTTGTATTCTGTTGAGCTTTTAAATTCATTGTTCACCTTTAATCTAGAAATCCATGAAAAATGGTATCCAATAAAAAATTATGAATCAACAGAAATTCAAATATGATAATATTTGTCTGGTGGAGAATTGTCCCATTGGAAATTCTACAACATCTTCTTATTTTTATATGTATAATATTCTATCTTTTTTATATTACTATTTCAGCAGCAATGGTTTAACTCCTACAAGACATTATTTTCTGCACCATGTACCAAGTGTGGTAAACATTTACAAGGAGGATTACCTCCTGTATGGAGAGATTTCAGAACATTAGCACCATTACATGATGGATGTAGATAATAAAGATATATGTGTACAAAATATGTGTTGTTTAACTACTGCAAAACTGTGTACCACTCTGTGTACCAGACTTTTTCATTTATATTTTTATATAAATAAGGCCGTTAGTTTTCTAGTTTTCTAGTTTGAATTGTTTTACATTGTCTTATCAGGGCCTTTTATTGCTGACTTTGCGGTATGGGCTTTGCTCATTGTTGAAGGCTGTACAGTGACCTATAGTTGTTAATGTCTGTGTCTTTTTGGTCTTTTGTGGATAGTTGTCTCATTGGAAATCATACCACATCTTTTTTATATAGCCTGATTGCTGTTGTTCTTGTCAAATGGTTAAGGTGTTACACTCTTCATGTCATCAGATATCATCTGTTATACAGAATACAACAAATTCAGGATTTAATTGTTACTAATAAAAATACCAACCATAACCTTGACAACTTATAACTGCAATTCATGTTTATGTGGTAGTAGGGAATCTGTTGCAAAAAAAACTATACTGTGGATTCATTACCATTTTTTGGATACCAATTTTAGTGGATTTCGTGTGTACAGTAAATAGTTATCAAAGGTACCAGGATTATAATTTAGTACGCCAGACGTGCGTTTTGTCTTCATAAGACTCATCAGTGACGCTCATATCAAAATATTTATAAAGCCAAACTAGTACAAAGTTGAAGAGCATTGATGATCCAAAATTTCAAAAAGTTGTGCCAAATGCCAAGGTAATCTATGCCTGGGATAAGAAAATCCTTATTTTTTTCGAAAAATTCAAAGTTTTGTTAACAGGAAATTTATAAAAATGACCACATTATTGTAAAACCATAAATTTAAATGTTCAACAAATTACAAATTTTCTTTATTAATAGCTTGATTGAAATTCTGAGTCGTAGAATCTGCTTTACAATGTCTCAAAGGTTATTAATAACAAAATGGGTTGATTATATTTTTAGTAGTCCATCATGAATAAAGACAACAGTAGTATACCTCTGATAGAAATTCTTAGATCGATTGAGGAAAAAACAAATCCGAGTTTGAAACTAAAACTGAGGGAAACACATCAAATATAAGAGAACAATGACACAACACCTTTAAATGCAACAAACACAGAAACGAACTATAGTAGAACAATGCAATTTACCTGACTTGGTACTGGACATTTCAGGAAAAAATGGTGCGTTTAACAAATTGTTTCATTCCGAATAAACTCTTGTGAGTGAAAAAATAATTTAACCAGATTAAGCATATAAATAGTTAATTTTGTGTTTATGTTCCTACCAAACAGCCAACATGACCGTTGGCGACTCCTTATTGGAAGTATTGCCCTTGAATGACAGTGGTTGACTCCTGATAGGAAGTATTGCCCTTGAATGACAATGGTTGACCTATTTAATAGTTGTTATCTATTATAGTGAAAACTATAATAGATATGTAGAAACTGTTAACACCAACAAATACCAGATGACCAAATCCTTTGGAAGAATCTGCATATAAGTTATATGTCCTACGATAGTGAGTTATGACTAATCTTTGGAAGAATCTGTATATGAGTTGTATGTCCTACGATAGTCAGTTATGATTAATCTTTGGAAGAATCTGTATATGAGTTGTATGTCCTACGATAGTGAGTTATGACTAATCTTTGGAAGAATCTGTATATGAGTTGTATGTCCTACGATAGTCAGTTATGATTAATCTTTGGAAGAATCTGTATATGAGTTGTATGTCCTACAAAAGTGAGTTATGACTAATCTTTGGGATGAGATTACTTTCATGCAAAATCCCTTATGAGCCTGGCTTAATAGTGAAACTTTCCAGAACTCATCACTATGTTAAATAGTACAAAAATATAGAGCATTAAGAAGAACATGCTAATCATCCTATCTACTGTAGAAACATCAAATTTCGTGGGGGTTAACATTTCGTTGTTTTTGTCGAGTCTTCGAATTAAGTTGAAAAAGCGAGACTAAGCGATCCTACATTCCGTCGTCGTCGGCGGCGGCCACAAATATTCACTCTGTGGTTAAAGTTTTTGAAAATTAAATAACTTACTTAAACTATACTGGATTTCTACCAAACTTAGACAGAAGCTTGTTTATGATCATAAGATAGTATCCAGAAGTAAATTTTGTAAAAATGAAATTCCATTTTTTGTGTATTTTATTTATAAATGGACTTAGTTTTTCTGCGGGGAAACATTACATTCACTCTGTGGTTAAAGTTTTTAAAAATTGAATATCTTTCTTAAACTATCCTGAATTTCGACCAAACTTGGACAGAAGCTTGTTTATGATCATTAGATAGTATCCAGAAGTAAAGTTTGCAAAAATAAAATTCCATTTTTTCTGTATTTTTTCTTATAAATGGACTTAGTTTTTCTGCGGGGAAACATTACATTCACTCTGTGGTTAAAGTTTTAAAATTTTAATAACTTTCTTTAACTATCCTGGGTTTGTACCAAACTTGGACAGAAGCTTGTTTATGATCATAAGATAGTATCCAGAAGTAAATTTTGTACTTTTAAATGGACTTAGGTTTTCTGCCAGGAAGCAACACATTCACTCTGTGGTTAAATTTTTAAATATTTAATGACTTTCTTAGACTATTTTAAATTAGTACCAAACTTGGACAGAAGCTTGTTTATGATCAAAAGCTAGTATCTAGAAAGGAAATTTTGTTAATATTTGGTACCTGTGTATCTGTATTTGACTTATAAATGGACTTAGTTTTTCTTTAAGTTAACATTACATACAGTCTACAGTTAAAGTTTTTAAAACATTTATTCGGTTCATAAACTATCTTGAAATTTTTACCAAACTTGGACAGAAGCTTCTTACAATCAAAAGATAGTATCAAGAGGAATATTTTTATTGATTGTTTTCTTCATATTTGTTGAGCCTGGGAGTTACAGCAACAGAAGGCGAGACACTGGGTTCCGCGGAACCCTTACATTTTTTTTTTAAGATTTCATGGGGATTTCATTTCGTGGTTTCCATTAATTGGAAGTGATATTATATGACAGTTGAATTTTATGGGGTCTTTAATTCAATGAATATAAAGAAAATAAATGAATATAAATTTCACCTTTATCAGTATGAATATATCATCAATACAAAATATGTTCAGGTATTATTTAAGTGACAAAAGTATGTGTAATGTGAAACTTGTCCAGAAAATGACATAAGAAACGTATGGTGCATTAATTTATCTATTATAAAAAAGGGTGTTTCTGTAAAAGGTGATATTTAAAATTAAAGTTTTCGTCCATAACTTATTTTAGCAACTATCCAACACCACAGAGAAAGTACAAACCTATCAAGCCAATAGAGGTTATGTCCTTAATATTTTTTTTACATTTTGCCATTTTATATTTCCCTTTATTTTAAAAGTGATCAAGATTGAGCATTCTCCATTGTTTAAGAAGTAATCTGCAACCAATCAGCTATTTGAGTCTGTGATCCATTTATTTTCACTATCCCATAATTTTGTTTATTGTTGCATATTTCATTTATTTAATTTGACTTGGCTTATTCTTTATTCAATTATTATATAAACTCTACCCTTATAGGGTTGAAAATGCATCAACAATAAGTTAAAAGTTATTTCCAGTCTTTTCACAAAAAAGTTGGGATCGTATCAGTCTAATACAAATCCGCCCGCACTATCCACTTGCGATTACGGGGCTAGTTTTAATCAGGCTGGAATAGTATGCAATGTGTATGGATCCTTATATGAAACTGTATTGATTATTGCGACTTCAATACAGTGAATATTAAAAATACCTCTCCTCTTCCTATTAAATATAATCCTTCAGACCATCTAAACGCTTAAGTATTTTATCTTTTATTGGCATCAAAACCTCTTTAGTACTCATATATAATGACGATACATTTTTTGTATGGATGTTCTGGTATATATTCGTGTTTGTCGAGTCTTTGGCTTCTGTTGAAAATTTTGACATAGAGATAGTGACCAGGAAGCGACATAAGCTAACTTCTTAAAAGCTTTATATTTTAAAAGTTGGAAGACCTGGATGCTTCATGCTTTGTATATAGATGTCTTATATTGCGAAGTTTTCATCTGTCATATGTCCATTGTCCTCAACCTCATGTCCGTGGTTCAATGACTACTTGAAATAAGAGTTAACTTCTTTCTTATTATGAGTAATGGAATAACTATATTTGGTATCCGCGTACCTTGTAAGGTCCTCAAGTCTGTTTTTTTTACGCCCGTCGTC
Organism: Mytilus trossulus; assembly: GCF_036588685.1. NCBI lineage: Eukaryota > Metazoa > Mollusca > Bivalvia > Mytilida > Mytilidae > Mytilus > Mytilus trossulus. The sequence goes on along the minus strand of NC_086376.1, from coordinate 70,657,017 downwards.
TTTTAGACGGGACGTATTATGGTATACCGTTGTCCGTCCGTCAGTCCGTTTGTCCGTCCGTCCGTCCGTCCGTCCGTCGTCCACACTTCGGACAATAACTCAAAAACAATTTCACCAATTTCCTTGAAACTTAAGTGAATTGTTTATATCTATTGACGTAAGCTCCCTTTCGTTTTTTTTTAATTTCAGATTTAAGTTTTGGATTTATGGGGCTTTATTCATATAAAAGGGGGGATTTTCAACACTTCGGACAATAACTCAAAAAGGCTTTCACCAATGTCCATGAAACTTTGGTGAATTGTTTATATCTATTGATGTAAGCTCCCTTTCGTTTTTTTTTTAATTTCAGATTTTAAGTTTTGGATTTATGGTGCTTTATTCATAAAAAAGGGGGGATTTTCTACACTTCGGACAATAACTCAAAAAGGCTTTCACCAATGTCCATGAAATTTAGGTGAATTGATTATATCTATTGATGTAAGCTCCCTTTCAATTTTTATAAATTTCAGATTTTAATTTTTGGATTTATGAGGCTTTATTCATAAAAAAAGGGGGATTTTTATCACTTCAGACAATAACTCAAAAAGGCTTTCACCAATGTCCATGAAACTTTGGTGAATTGTTTATATCTATTGATGTAAGCTCCCTTTCAATTTTTATAAATTTCAGATTTTACATTTCCGTGTTATGAATTTTTAGCTTAAAAAAGGAGGATTTTCCAATTTTGGGACAATAACTAACACTTTCACAAAATTTTATGCAACTTTGATAAATTGTTTATATCTATTGACCTAAGCTCAATTTTATGCAACTTTGATTAATTGTTTATATCTATTGACATTAGCTCAATTTTATGCAACTTTGATAAATTGTTTATATAAATTGACATAAATTAAGACAACAAACTTAGTTAAATTTGAGGTAGCCATAATAGTGCCAATTTTTTTTGTGCATTTTTATTTATTATTTCTAGTTAATCATATAAATTCATTTAAAGCATAAAAGACAAGTTAAAAGAGCAACGGGCGTATCATGCGCTAAAGCGCAGCCCTTTATTCATTTGACCTCTACCTCGTTTTATGGATCAGTGAACAAGGTTGAGTTTTCATGGTCAAGTCTATATATCAGATACTATAAGCAATAGGTCTACTATGTTTGGTGTATGGAAATATTTTATTATGAACATGGTAGTTTGCTTGGTTAAGACTGTTACTTAGAAACTATAAACAATTGGTCAATTTTATTTGGTGTAATGAATGATTGTAAGGTGTATTTCCCGTTGGGTTTATCTGACCTTGACCACATTTTCTTGGATCATGTTAAGCTTATGTTACTGGTATAGCTTTATATTTAGGACTATTATCACAAAATCAATGGTTTGTAAAGAAGGCGAGACAGTGTGTGCACTCTGGTTCCTTATTAGTATGTCAGTTTCAATGATTTTAGTATTATTTATATATTTTTGTTTTTCAATGTTTGACATTCTCACTTGGTTATGGTATTTTGCATGAAGGTGTATCACAATAAGATGTGTTGTGGGCTTCATGTGACCATGTCTTCACGGTAGAAATATATTAAGCAAAAGTCTAGTATGCATATTGCTTTTTACATTCCTTGACATGTGTTTTTGATAGTTGGCAAAAAGACGATGTTTCGTGGGTTTCGAGTGCTATAGAAGATTATAAATGACTCTGAAATTTTACTACAAGGATAAATTGTGAAACTTTTACGTGTTAAGGAACACTGTTTTGTTTTGGTTTTTTTCACCGCCCTTTCAATGAAGATTGTTTAATTTTTTCTTTAATATATATGTTGGTGGATGGTCTAGTGGTTAAGACCGATGGTTGCAGTGCTGAAGGGTGATATTTACCATCACACACATACTACTCAGATACCCAGGCTGGAGTTTAAATCTAGAAAGTGTTCTTTGGTTGGTCAAAGTGACTGCCGATTTTTACCAGGAGAACAATCTTCAGATATTTCTTGGGTTTGTCTATTCCCACCGGGTTGCCTAATGGTTCTCTCTGGATACTTCGGCTTCCTCCCTTATAATAGCAGAGTTCAATGTGTCCTAGCACTCCCATTGTGTGGGGCTTTGGCTTTGGTGGTGGGTTGTACAACAGTTAGTGACACACCTATATTAGTCCTTTTATTGAGGAATGGCGGATCCAGAAATTTTCATCAGTGGGGGCCCAGTGACTGACCTAAGAGGGGGCCCGCACCAGTCACGCTTCAGTGATTCCCTATATAAGCAACCAATTTTTTTCCCAAAAAGGGGGGAAACCGTCCCCTGCCCCCCTAAATCTACCTCTGAGGAGTGTACATGGATGCTCCGAATAACAGGTATCAAGAAAGGATTGTCAATTGCACGAAGAAACTAGAAACACAGAAAAGTGTATGCCATGAAATAAATTGTTGTTCAAATTATTTTGGCAGTCAGTTTCAGGACGCTGAAAAAAGAGAACACAATTTTCGTTTGAAATGATTTTGTTCAAACTGTATGCCAAAACAAATATAAATAATAAGAAAGTTTCTGTACACGAAATTATCATTTAAACATATACACTAAGCGAAAACATGTTGGGCGTTTAGGTAAATTTCAAATATGAAGTCTTGATGTCTGATTATATATTTTCGTAACATAACTATAACATGTGATTTTATTTACAATAATTGCATAAAGCAGCTTTGAGTTTCATTTAAAGTTTAACAACAAACCGTAATTGTGTGGATATAATTGTTCAGTTTGGTTTGGTTTTAAGTTTTCTATATTCTAACATTTTCAATAAATACATCTTTTGAAAATATATAGCGTACAAAGCATCATAATTTTCATAGTTTTCTGAAAAGTACAAACAAATAAATGAATGAATTCTTGAAACTTAACTTATTTTTCCCTGGTGAAACCCAGAATGTTAATATTTAATGTCAAGAGAAACATTGTACCTTCAAAGAACAACAACTTGTAAAACATAAAAATGACGATATTAACTGACGTTGACTAATGTTGTCGTGATTTATATAAATATATTGTTTACTGAAACAAACCATTATTGTAAAGTTTTAAGAGACTAGAAATGTGTATCCTTCGCGTCTGCATTCTGCTATCTTGTTCTATTGTATTATTGAATGGCGCAGTAATCAAGCGGAATAAATCGACCATAAAAGACTTGAAACAACAGTCGTGCAAGCAAAGGGTTTCGGGGTGAGTTCATCTCTTAATCATTTTATACTTGTTTTTCTTTGTGACAAATAATAATAATTCGACTAAAAGTACACGGTAAAAGAAAAATAAAAAACGTAAACTATGTAGTTAGCATTCATTTTGATAAATTTCCTGAAACTGTCTATGGTTGGACAAGATCATTACAAAACTGAAGTCAATTTGAGAGTGAAAAAATAACTGCACATCATTGAAGCATCATTGGCTAAGTTTGTGGGAAAAAATCTTACTCTATGGCTTGGTACGTGCAGACATTGAAAGTGGAAAACGACATCAGGCACATTTGAACAGAGCTTACACTGATTGTCAGTCATGTTTCATTTATTCCATCAATCGATCAAACAAAAACTAAAGAGGGTTTGGTTTCAAAGGTTATTTTAAAACTCACGCAAATTTATTATTATAATTAATCCCTCTTTTTAGATTTCGCTCACACAATATCAATATAAGCGAAAATTGTAAGAAAGGGGAGATTCGATGGACGTTGACAAAGCAATATTTGAATTTGACTTTCCAAACCTCCGACACCAAAGAGTTATGCTTCAGCTCTAGAGCACCGAATGGACTGCAGAAGTACACCGTTAACAAGTTGAGAGAAAAGAAATTGGTTAAGTTGGGAACGCCAAGAAAAGGTATGTCAATAAAAAATAAATTTGCTAAAAAATTAAAGTAAATGACATATCCTTTTTGTCGAGCCTTCGACTTTAGTCAAAAAAGCGAGACTAACCGATCCTACGTTCCATCGTCGTCGTCGTCGGCGGCGTCCACACATATTCACTCTGTGGTTAAAGTTTTTGAAAATTTAATAACTTTCTTAAACTATACTGGATTTCTACCAAACTTGGACAGAAGCTTGTTTATGATCATAAGATAGTATCCAGAAGTAAATTTTGTAAGAATAGAATATTTTTTTTTTATATTTTATTTATAAATGGACTTAGTTTTTCTACGGGGAAACATTACATTCACTCTGTGGTTAATGTTTTTAAAATTTGAATATCTTTCTTAAACTTTACTGGATTTCTACCAAACTTAGACATAAGCTTGTTTATGATCATAAGATAGTATCCAGAAGTAAAGTTTGCAAAAATTAAATTCCATTTTTTCTGTTTTTTACTTATAAATGGACTTAGTTTTTTCTGCAGGGAAACAGAACATTCACTCTGTGGGTCAAGTTTTTAAAATTTTAATAACTTTTTTTAACTATCCTGGATTTGCACCAAGCTTGTTTATGATCATAAGATACATGTAGTATCCAGAAGTAAATTAAAAAAAAAAATCCATTTTTTCCGTATTATACTTTTAAATGGACTTAGGTTTTCTGCCAGGAAACAACACATTCACTCTGTGGTGTTTAATAACTTTCTTATACTATTTTAAATTAGTACCAAACTTGGACAGAAGCTTGTTTATGATCAAAAGCTAGTATCTTGAAAGGAAATTGTGTTAATATTTCGTACCTGTGTATCTGTATTTTACTGATAAATGGACTTAGTTTTTCTTTCAGTTAACATTACATACAGTCTGCAGTTATTTTTTTTAAACATTTATTCGATTCATAAACTATCCTGAAAGTTTTACCAAACTTGGACAGAAGCTTCTTACAATCAAAAGAGAAGTATCAAGAGGAATATTTTTATTGATTGTTTACTCATTTTTGTTGAGCCTGGGAGTTACAGCAAAAGTAGGCGAGACACTGGGTTCTGCGGAACCCTTAGGAATTTTTAAAATACTAAGGCTTTTCTACTTCAGGCACATATAACCTTAGCTGTATTTGGCAATTTTTTATGAATTTTGGTCCTCAATGCTCATCAACTTCGTTCTTTATTTGGACTTTTTAACTTTTTAGGATTCGAGCGTCACTGATGAGTCTTTTGTAGACGAAACGCGCGTCTGGCGTATATACAAAATTTAGTCCTGATATCTATGATGAGTTTATTATCAAGTCTAGATGCAATAATAGGGCTTATATTAAAGTCATTTGATCTGGTGGATTGTTTGGCAAACGTTTATTATCGTATATTGTATATTGGTAATGTGGTAGAATTTCTTAAGTAGTGCACATTTAATGAAGTATTAAACGAAAATCTTACTCGTATTATATAAATTCGATATGTTTAAGGTAAACGTTTTTGACAACATGCGGAAAAGCAAATAGATAATTTTTAATAAAGAAGAGGTTGGTGTCATGGTTGCTCTATAATGAAATTAGATTTAATAAAGCCTCATCAGAATAGGTTCAACTGGTTGTCGATTGTTACCACATATGATATTTGTGTTTCGTTTGTTTTTCTCATTTGTTATGTCTTAAATTTTGCCCTTGCATGTCCTGTTGTAGCTGACGATTGTAAAGGCCGTACGGTGACATAAAGTTGCTAGCATTTCTAAGTTATAATATGGTCTCTGGTCCCTTGTCCGTCATTTCGTCATTCCGCAACAATCTGTTATGCGGTTTTTTTTCTAAATGCTTGCAGATTTTTTTGGTATGTGAGTTAACCATGATGAGTTACAGATCAAGTTTGAGTTTCGTTCCGCTCCGCTAATTTTTACTGAAATTACGGGCTTTAGACTTTGATAAATTGTTGAAAATCAGTTATACAGATTTTTTTTCTAAATGCTTGCAGATGTGGGGATGCTTTTTGGCATGTGAATTAACCGAAATGAGTTACAGATCAAGTTTAAGTTTTGTTCCGCTCCCCGAAATTTTGCCAAAATTACTTTTTGGACCTTTTGTATTATGGCTCTTCATCTTTTATATAAGCTTTGGATTTTCAAATATTTTGGCCACGAGCATCACTGAAGAGACATGTATTGTCGAAATGCGCATCTGGTGCAAGAAAATTGGTACCGTTCATTTGATTACTACCACTGGGTCGATGCCTCTGCTGGTGGACTATTAGTCCCCGAGGGTATCACCAGCCCAGTAGCCAGTACTTCGGTACTGGCATGAAAATACGGATGTTTTTATGTTATTAAAATTTGCTGTTACAAAATATTATAAATTATTATAAATTAAGGAATGTATCTCCCTCATGCAAAGCTCTGATTTCTTTCACGGATTTGGCTATACTTTTTGGACCTTTTGTATTATGGCTCTTCATCTTTTATATAAGCTTTGGATTTTCAAATATTTTGGCCAAGAGCATCACTGAAGAGACATGTACATGTATTGTCGAAATGCGCATCTGGTGCAAGAAAATTGGTACCGTTCATTTTATTACAGGCTTTGTACTTTGATAAATTGTTGAAAATCACAGTTATACGAACTTTTTTCTAAATGCTTTCTGATATTTGACAGTTTTTTGGCATGTGAGATAACCAAGATGAGTTACAGATCAAGTTTAAGTTTTGTTCCGCTCGGCTTTTTGTTTGCCATTTTCTCCTTAAAATGCAATTTAGAATCAAATTATAAGACGGAAAGACTTGCTAATTTTTCATTATTATTCAAAATAACATAAACATGTGGGTGTCCACTTTTGAAAATAAGTCGCTCCGCGAGTTATGCAGTGTGCACCATATTTTAATGCTATTTCTTCATAGATATTAAATATTAGTCTCTTCGGTGCTTTAAATAAAGGCAACAGTAGTATACCGCTGTTCAAAACTCATAAATCCATGGACAAAAAACAAAATCGGGGTAACAAACTAAAACCGAGAGAAACGCATTAAATATAAGAGGAGAACAACGACACAACACCGAAACGCAACACACACAGAAACGGACCAAGCATCCGACAAAACACCACGAGAATAACAAATATAACATGAAAACCAAATACATAAATTTGGGATACACAAGTACCGTGCCACGTCTTATCTCAATATCTCAAAAATAAGAGAAAACACAAACGACTCAACGTTAAAATGCAACACACACAGAAACGAACAATAATATAACAATGACCATCTTCCTGACTTGGTACAGGACACTTTTAAAGGGGAATAAAAGTGGTGGGTTGAACCTGGTTTTGTGGCATGCCAAACCTCGCACTTTAATGGCAAGGTCAAATATAACATTGAAATGACAACATAATATTACAGGACTACAATACAAATAAATAGGAGAACATATTAGACAAAGAAAAACATGATTAATAGATAACAAAAAGCATCAGGTTTAAAATTCAATACGCCAAAAACGCGCCTTGTCCACACAAGACTCACCAGTGACGCCCAGATATAAAAGATCGAAAGTGAAAAAAGTACAAAGTTGTACAGCACTGAAGATCAAAAGTTGAAAAGATTTCGCCAAATACGGCATTGTTTTTATGCCCGGGATAAGAACATTCTTATTATATAGAACAATTCATGCTATTGCAAACAGTAAATTTTATCAAATGAATATGAAAGAGATATACATAAAGAAACTGAAGTAGTACTTTAAGATTTTTTTCCGAACTGAGGTGTAATTTTCTGTCCGTCTCTCTTGTTTATTAAAATGTGACTTTGTAGATTAACACTTACTTACATACACATCCGTATCAGACACAAATGTTAAAAAAGAAACTAAAACATTATTAGAATTGTTACATAAAGGAAATCACGCCTTTTATTTTTTGAGTACAAATAGTTCACCTCTCTTTTGGTTCTCATATCTAATATATGAATAATCACTACGCTAATTGATAGTTACATCAGTGTTCATTTCATGTCAAACATTTTACGTCCATGTTTAAAAAAAAAAGTAACATGAACAAACAATGTTTTAATATGTTTTTATTGAATCGAGCGAATTCAACAATCAACAATTGACGTTTTCCGGAAAAGAAATGCTGTTTTACATGGTCAAAGTATTAGCCTAATGTGTTCTTGTTTACTTTATTTTTAAATAAGAAATTTTATACCTTCTGTTACAGGATCTGACACCTGCACGACAATAAATAAAGGCAAAACTACCATCCGCATCGACCCAACTGGTACTTATTACGGGTTGTACGTGCGTTACACGATTGTTTCGAAAGACCGTACAGTTTGAAAACATGCACAAGATTGTCTACAACTTATACTATTATATTTATAACCATATATCTCATGTATTTTCATCATAATTTTGCATATTGTAACAAAATAAATTTGTTTTTGATTATACCTGTACTTGTACATTTTTGGTCTTGACATAATGTAAGGGAGATCTTATCATTAGCAATCGGAATTGTCAGTTTAAAAAAAAAGTTAGCATTTATAAAAATCGTCAGATGAAATAATTTTTGTTAATACTTTTTAAAATACCATTTATATAGACTGACTGTCACTCGGTCGTCACGTTCTGTTCATCCACCTTAAAGAATTAAAGGATGGGAGCGGATTCAAACAAGGTTTGACAATTGACTTTCTCATTTTAATTCCGAATTCCAAGGAAAAATCAAATGATAAAATCCCTTATCAAATGACCAAATCAAAAGCTCAAACACATCAAACGATTGGAAAACAACTGTCATATTTCCTGACTTGGTACAACGGTATTACCATCAGTAAAAAAATGATGGTTTAAACTGGTTCTTTTGATTGAGTTAAGCCATTTCAATTGATATTTTATAGTGTGTCTTTCTATGTTATGATGTTACACTATTGTAGTAGTTGTCGTTTGTTGACGTTGTTCTTTCGAGTTTCTTGTTTCTATATAATTTACACAGGCACTTGTCTCAGAAAAACAATTTCTTACAAACCTTGATAAAACAGAAGGTACTTAACTATCATTTTTGAAAAAAATGTCAGCCGGTCAGGGAATTGCGTTATATGCCGATGTCTCGGTTGTCAACCCAATTAAATAGAAATGTGGTATCAGTGCCATTGAGACAACTCTCAAACCAAGTCACAATTTATAAAAGTAAATCAATATAGGTCAAAGTACGGTCTTCAACACGGAACCTTGGCACACACATACCAGCTATAAAGTGTCCCCAAAAATACCAGTGTAAAACCATTCAAACTGGAAAACCAACGGTCTTATCTATACCTATATCTATATAAAAAAACCACCACAAAACGAGAAACACTTATAAACCACATCAACAAACGACAACTTCTGAACATCAGATTCCTGAGATGCAAACAATTTCAACGGGTTTAAACGTTTTAATGGTATCAAACCTTCACTCTTATCTGATACAATAGTGTAACATTACAACGTACAATAATACACTATAAAATATCAATTGAAATGGTTTAACTCTATCAAAAGACATATTAACACAAGTGGACATACACTGAACGAAGATCTGGTGTCGGTAGACGAAATGTTTAGGATTGACATACTTGAGTAGGATTGCTACGAAAGATTCCGACAACAAAATTTTAATCCTGGTATCTATGATGAGTTGATGTACACCATTGTGTAGAAAAATCAATTTAGATTTACAACATAACAAGTTTAAGTGGGGTTGACAACGGAGAAATCGGTATATAACGGATTTTACGACCGGCTGGCATTTTTCAAAAATGCAAGTTAAATGCCTCTTGTTGTATAAAGGTATATTTAAGGGGATTCTGAGACATGTCTGTGATAATTTCGACCGTTAGGTTTTCCCGTTTGAATGGTTTTACACTATTAATTTTTTGGGCTATTTAAAGTGATGTTCCGTGGGAGCTAAGGGTCCGTGTTGAAGACCTACATTGACCAATAATAATGGTTTACTCTACAAATTGTGACTTGGATGGAGAGTTTTGTCATTGGCATTCATATCAAATCTAATCATATCTAATAATAGCTAGCTTAAACCTCTCAATTGTACTTCAAAGCGAACATTATTAAGGTAGTGTTGTGTTAAAAGATATATCACTGCAGTAGTAAGTAACCGAAATATTTTTTAATTTTTGAATTTGTTGAGTAGATTATAAACACGACTCATAAAATCTAAAATCTAAAAACAGAAATCAGTAGTAAGTAACCGAAATATTTTTTAATTTTTGAATTTGTTGAGTAGATTATAAACACGAAGTAAATACCATAAATGTTGTAAATGAATGCTGCAATGGATTAACCGGACTTTACCTTAATCGTAGTTTTTGTAAAGTCAAGTCCGGTTAATCTTTCATAGTCTTTAAAATATCAAACACATCTCCCATTACTACTAACATTTAATGATACACAATCGATTTGTTACTGATGTTTTGTAATCGATTTGTTACTGATGTTCCTATCACAACACCATATGTAGAAACAGAGACGGGCACCAAATAACTTGCAATATGCTGAATATTTCTATGGTATGAAAATAAACCAGTTTATTAGAGAAGCCATTATTAAGTGAAAAGACTTCTGTCTAATGTATTTTTTCCATTTGAACAATTATAGATAATATTTTAACAAGCAATAATTTTAAAAAGTATACCTACTTTAAATTGAATTTTTTTTTTTTCGGGTGAGCTGTTTTTCTCTTTCACTTAAATCCACACTTCCTTTGTATATCAAATGCATGTTGTTTTATCTTTCAAATTATATTATGAAATCAATGCATTTTGAATTTTCTTTTTAAAATAAAAAAATCTTTGAAAATTTATTTCACATGCATTTGGAGCCTCTTTTGTTCCCTTTTACTCTTCATAGAAACTGACCATGTGACAACATCCCGTGCAATTTATTTTCTGCAAACCGTAATTATGTTACCCCATTAAACACTACATTATAGAAATATGTAAAATAGATGTATTGATAAATTTTTAAATATTCGTGAATACATTAACATTTGTAATCACAACTTGGATAACAACTGACCTTTATTCGTAAAATATAATTGTACTGAGGCTAAATATCTTAAAATAACCGTTAATTTAGCATTTAAATTCCATTAAATGGAAAACGATCCTTCGATGATTTAAAAACAACATAAATATTCCGTTTTGTTGAATAGTTATATAAAGCCACCATTTTAAAATATATCCTTTAATTGTAAGGTGAAATAAATTATCTGTATCTTTTTGCATTTTATACATATTTACAATAGGTTTTTTACCAAGCACCAATATTTAACGTTACTTGAACGACAGACCTCCTTTAACTTTATAAAATTATGAGTTTATTCACTTATAACTGGTAAAGGAGTCTCACAACCGTCTAACGCCTTGTTCGTTTTTTCAATCCAGTTTGCAATCCAGCGTTCTTTTTCTGTCGAAAGGTTCATAGGTGTAGCTGGTCGTAACGCGGCTGGTTTCCTAAACGACGTTCTTACGTACGACTCGCCTTCTATCACTGTAATCTTAGATGTTTGTTTCACAGGTTTAGTAAATTGTGTCCTAGGTGATGGAGAAGAAATGTTCGGTAATGAAGTCGTTCCCCTACTAAAACTCTGTTCTGAATATTTCGTTCCAGTTCTCTGTTTACGAACAAATGATGTCGGTATATTAATAAAATATTTAGAATTTCCCTGAGGTCTCTCTATTTCAAACGATGCCTCTCTAGCAAAAGGTACTCCAAATGATTTTGACCGTTCGAGTCCATATGGTGATCGACCACCTTGTGTGAATCGTAGTTTATGTCCATTTGGATGACCTCTGAATATCGGAACAGGAACAGAATCAACTTTCAGTGATTGTAAAGTTTCCATGGTAATATGCATTTTAATCTTAGGATATTGAATTAAAATCCAGCTCCAAGAGAATATTTTTTAATTTTCATACCATGTTTAAGCTACATCCAAAGTGAGCTAAAGAAAGACTTATCAATGCAAATAGGTCTAAATTCTTCGTATTACCATATGACGTTTTTATCTGATATAGAATACATGTAAGGTTTTTAAATTATATTTATGAAGCAAGTAGATTGTAAAACGCGATACCAATTGTATTCAAAATTTTTAAAAACAGCGTTAATGTGTGGAATTATAAAACAATGATACTACTAATCAGAAGAATAATTTTATAGAAATCTTCTCAGTGATTTACACAAGGGATTCATACCTCCTACCAACTTTAAAATCAGATTGGAAAAGTTTAACAGGGGGTTATTTAAGGTTTATCGTTGATCAACAAGAAGCTATAACTAATTGGTTAATAAATGAATATATTTTAGTAAATATGGTTGTTTGTCTGTTAGAATTTAACGTCAGTTTCTATCCCTTTTGTGTGACTATCGCGAACTTGCATTTTATTTGTAGGAGAAACAATCGTATTTTATTCATTTTCAGTAAGAACTTGTTAAGGCCTTTCTTTTACAATACTGACACACAATGTTGTTATATAAAAATGAATAACCTGCATCTATCATGCTATTTAAGAACATAAATATCTGAAAGACCCTCTTGGATTATTGAAAACCAACATTGTGCATTTACAATAATATTAACACCCTCAAGGTTTATCTGATACATGCATACTTTTTGTGAACTTTAAGGTAGCAAGATATGATGAATTGACAGATGTTAAGATTAATAGCGATTACTTTTACATGACCTATAAAGGTTAAAAGGAAACATATAAAAAATTAAATATGATAAAGATTTTTCGATCAATTTTAAGGCTAAAAAATTACATTTATTATCAATGAATCAGGAAAATACTATAGATTTAATATACTGCATGTTCAAATATTACACAATTCTTATATTTAGACGAAGAAACAAAAGGATCGAAAGTTAAATTTCCGGATCACAGTGCAATTTAAGAAACCATGGTGTCGACATCGTTGCAGGCGAACTGTTTACTCCGAGATAACCTCCACCAAGAAGTCATAGTTCAAAGGACATAACTTGAATAATATACCTTTAAATTACAATTAGCAGTTGATTAACTATGACATTGGCCAAACGTTCATTCAACTCATCCCGACATACCATCCCTAGGTAACACCATCAGACATTTCCCTCTGCAAACACCATCAGATAACTCACAGACAATTCCATCTGGTAACACCATAAAAAATAACCTCTGGTAATACTGTAAGACAACTTAACCGGACAATAATATCAGTTCAAATCACCACACAGCACCACTAGGAAACTTTACCAAACAACATCATTAGACAATTCCATAGACAACACGATTATACAACACCACCAGACAACCCAATGAGACAACAGAACGCAAAAGTTGATTGGACTTTAGCTTCATCAAAAACTACCTTGACCAAAAACTTTAACCTGAAGCGGGACAAATGGACGGACGAACGAACAGACAGACGGATGAACAGACCAGAAAACACAATGACCCTCTACTATCTAAGGTGGGTTTAAAATAGGAATTCTAGAATAATACATTATTTTTTATATGTTCTTTCGTAAAAACTAAGATGAACTGGCTATAACACAAAAAACATAATAATTCAGTCATTTTTGAAATTGCGATTTTTTATAATTCTGATTGGTTTAAACTGACATTATCAGTTGTATTATATCGACGCAATTTGTATACACAAACATCAATACGTGTATAATGTCTACTTAAAAATGGACAAAAAGCAACAATTAAATCATAAATAAAGGCAACAGTAGAATACCGCTGTTCGAAATTCATAAATCGATTGATACGTACTCCATTCAATCATGTCTGATTTATCTATATATGTATCAACATAAGACCTAGTATAATTGTCACGAGACATAACAATACACACGTTGAAGGAATGTTCAGCCGCGTTTAGGGTTTATATGAACCAACTCTTTAAATACTCCATATAAAAGCTGTTGTAAAGCAGAACTTTGACCTCGCCTACTGTTCTATCGTTCTTCAGTGGCAATGCGCCCTTTTCAGGTGACGCCAGATTAAATATAACAGGTATGATATATTAGGTATTTATTACGGGTATCCCAAATTTCATTACCATTATTACAATATTTCACAAACGCTTTTTTTCTGGCTTGATTTTTTTCATTCCGGAGATACATTTTCGTCTGAAGTATAGGTTTGTTGTCTGATGGAATTTGATTCTAATACCAACCATTATTTATAATTGTTTTTCTCTAGTATTGGAGTGGTACTATATTCACATGTATTTACATCCTTCATCTAGAGGTGCTGGTGCATTTTTAGCTGATTAAACCTTCTTCAACTTCTTTTCCCAAAAGATTTATGGACTACATTTCCGAAATAAGTAACGGTATCTTAACATTATAAAGTCACGTGGTTTTACTTAAACCGCACACAGAACAACCATGACACTCATGAGAAAGGTTGAAAAGTGCATGGACAGAAAGATCGAAAAAGTCTTTGCTTCATTCAAATATGCACTGACAACAACGATAGTATAGATATCAAAGTAATTCAATTAAATCATATAGATTTTTTTATGAACCCTTTGTTCAAATCTTATTACAAAAAGAAAACGAGATCGAGGAATAAATCTAAAATACCGAATGAACTGAAACGGCCGTACATCTTCCTACAATTATGAGCTGTGTTAACATTTACGCATTATTTTTATTATTTATGATTATCTGTTTATTTTGTGCAATTTGAACGCACTTTTAAATAACCTTAAATAAAATTTGCAGCTAGGTAAAGATGGTCAAAACTAGATTTGGAACAACGTATCATATTTCGGGGTTTTTACTTCCTACACTCGTAATTGCATGACACTCGTTTTGATTCGAACGCCCCTAACGACCGAACCTCTCGTCGACTACTATACTCCGTCAATACCACTGCTTGTGAACGTTTGTGGTTATATAAAATATCTTCCTGTACATTTGTAAAATGTTCAAAATTTAGTTTTGTGAATTAAATACTCACCTTCATAAATTAAGAAAATAAAAATGTTCCAAGAAGAGGCTAAGGCTCCTACTTCATGTGCTTTAACTTGATATTTAGCTAAAACTTCAGAAGAAGCCATAATGACAGTATTTGAAAACCAGGTAGAATCGTTTTAAGCAGAACTGTCAGAAATTCCTTTTTAATTGGAATGAACATCCTAGATGAATTAGCAGATCTTAATTTTGGTGAAAAAGCTAGGTACAAAAGTAAAGTTCTCACTGGACACAATACCTGATTATCTGCAGAGGTTAGGCAGGGATAGTAATTAAACCAGAACTTTTCTAAGGTAATTGGTTCTTAGCTCAAAAAGAAGGACCAGTGAGAAGGGTAACTGGGATCTTATCAGCTCCAAAGCGGAGTCAAGACTCAGAAATTGACAAGGAAGGAATCTCATTCCTTCTACGAACAATAGCCTAAGTTATAAGAAAACAGCATTCATAGGATAAAAATTTGAAGGAGGCTAAGAATAAAGTTAGTCACAGTACCGAGAAGAATGAATTGAGACATTTAAGGACTCTTGTCTGAATATAAAGGTTCAAAAGCCGGAAACAGAAGAACCTTGAAGTCTAAACCTAAGTCACAAGAAGGACCCAAACGCCTTTCACGAGGTCTATAAGGCAAAAGATTTTTTTTATTAACAAAAAAACTCATAATCACCAAAATCAGAGCCTCCTGAAAGAGATATTGCTCTGGCTATGGCAGATTTAATCCATTTATAGTAGAAGAGTTACCTTTTTTTCAAAAAAAGAAAGGAACAAATCAGCCAGCTGTTTAACAATAGTTTTGAGAGGATCAATTTGTTTCGACTGACACTAAGTACAGAAGGACCATTTGGAGTCACAAACGGCTCCTGTAGATTAAGTTTGATTGCTCCTTCAGAAAAGCCTCCCTTTCTGAGGGAATTCCTGACATCAACCAAGCGTGCAGATGTAGATTCTTAAGAACATGATGAAGACAATAACAGTCAACACCAAGGAGTAAACACGGACTCATAAAACCAAAGGACATCAATAGTAATAAATAAGAAACAACGCGAAGTCCACTGAAAACCGGGAGTGAAATCATGTGCTCCGGAAGGGTAAGCATTTCCTGCACTGTATACGGCATCCATCGTGTTATTTCTTTGTTCAGCTGGTAATGGTGAAAGGTTATTATGACTGAGGAAGAGTATTATAAATATGATTTCTGACACGCTTTTTTCAAAACGGCCAATCAGCTCATGGTTGCGACCGTAAAATTTCTTGAGTGATGACCTTAATTTGATTGATTAATAGCCCTGTTTTAGCAACTTTTGAGAAAGCAGTATTCCTCGTTCAACAAAATCAACGTTCTTTGAGCTAGCTTTAGAGTAACGTATCAATTGAGACACATTTACTCCATATGCCGGTGCCGCTTGGATGTTGCTACACAGAAATGGAAAGTTGACTATAGAAAACTTAAAATCATCGCGTTTGTCATAAATTTTGGTATTCAACCTACCATTAGTAGTCATTTCGAGGAAAAGGTTTAAATATGAATCATATGTATCTGTGTCAGTAGTATCTTTAATATCAAGTTCACTTGGATATATTAAATGTAAGTCATCACTGAATCTATTATTATTAAGAGACAGCACATCATCAATATACCGAAAGGTGAAATTTTAAGACTGGACTAATTTCTTTTCTCCTTTTTGTACAAGCCCTCGGATAAATACTGCTTCATGAAGCTTTCTTCTTTTGAATTGAGAGAAATCCTCTCTTAAAGGAAGTCTAAACGGCTTTGCACAACACAGAAGAAGTAGTTCTGGGTACCAATACTGTCTTGGCCAAGCCAGAGCAATAAGAATGGTCTTGCAAATATACCCCTGAATTTTATGCAAGATTTTTGCAAGAAGAAGAAAAGGAGGGAAGATTTAACTGATCATTTCCTTTCAAAATAGGATTGTCGGTGAGACAGCTTAACTTAGGCGTCAAACGTTAACACTACTTTTAATGCCGTTTCCATTATTATATTGTTAACGTCATCATATCTTTTGTTACCGTTGTTCTATTGTTATATAATATGTTACTTTATTGAGTTGAGATTGTACAATCAAACGAACTAGACGTTATTTACTGTCTGACATTTAGTTAACCCATCCGTCACAAGGGTCATAGCATTGACTGCCCAAGCTTTCTCGTCTGGAATGGAAGAAACCTAAGTTCCCAACTTTTGAATCAGACTGGTCACAAAAAGATCTATATGAGGACGATCCCAACGAAGAATGATCTCCTGAAACACTGATAGATGAATTTCCTATTCTGTGTTCAATAGAACACGCGAACGAGAGAGAGCATTCGCCAGAAGATTTTGACTGTCTGGAACATGTCTCACTGACATAATTATATTGAGACTGTGACACAGAAGAGGGATTTTATTACTCAGATGATTCAGATAAAAGGAATTGGTCCCCCCTTGCATTCTGAAGATCGGCTACTAATGTGCAGCTGTCCGTGGAAACCAGTAGTGACTGACCCTGAATCACAGCCTGCAACTGAATGAGAGAAAGAATCTCAGCTCTCATCTCTAGAAGATTGATGTGTTCATCCAACTGAGCACCTGACCAATTACATAGACCCGAAGCTGTTCTGCCCTCCAGATAAGCTCCCCAGTCCATCAAACTGATATCTGTGAACAAAGAAAGGCCAGAGGATCCATCAAAACTCCATTCAGATAATACGCACCATCACCAAATCAGCAATATCTGTCACGTGTCGGTGACGTAAACGTACCTTCACCCAATCAGAATTATATGTCACGTGTCGTGACGTGAACGTACCATTACCAAATGAGAAATATCTGTCACGTGTCGTGACGTAAGTGTACAATTACCAAATCAGATATATCTGTCACGTGTTGTGACGTTAACGTACCATTACCAAATCAGAAATATATGTCACGTGTCGTGACGTATACGTACCATTACTAATTTAGAAATATATGTCACGTGTCGTGATGTTAACGCACCATTACCAAATCAGAAAAATTCGTCACGTGCAGTATATGTACCATTAACAAATCAGTTATCTCTGTCACTTGCGGTATACATATTATTATCAACAACGTATTACACCCGTTATAATGTGCCTGGCACATGAACCTCTTAATAACTCGTTTAGTAAAGCCCAAGTTATAAGAAATAACAGTTTATTCATTGTTTCATTATTGGCTGTATCAGAAGATGACCATGAAGAATGCAATAATATATATCTACTGTTGTTATTTTATATGTCTATAGTTTGAAGCGAGGTCAAATTAGTACTACATATATATACCCGTATGTATATACAAAGACTAATTTTCTTCAAAGTGTGAGTTTTTTTTTATGAAAGTTTATCTATTCGTTAAAAGATTCAGCTTCAACAGTCATACGTTTTCTTCCATGATACTAATATCAATATCGAAACTATAAATTGGGCAATACATTATAGCCCTCCCATAACTCATCCGAACGAGAAACAAAATGACACACGACAATCAATATTATGTCAATAAGAAATAAGAATTCATAACTTAATATGGTTTAATTAGAAAAATATCAATGAATGTGTAACAAGAGACATAACATAAAACGTTACTTAGTCTCTTTGCAATATATATATATAAATCTGAATTACCTCTCTTTAATCAACACTCTAAATGTCCATGTAACTTCGTCACAATTTTTTTGGTACTTTAGTGTTGTGTCTCGAAAGCTACAAAAAGATTATTTATGAACGAAATGCTCAGCGAACTATATCACAACAAAGTCTCACAAGGCGAATTTTAATGAAGTAAAACACTTGGAGGCCAAGTGTGCCCAAGTAAAACAATTTTAAGTTCTTTGATTAATATGTGCAATTTTTTTTGAAGATTCATTTTACATTAAAAATAGATACATTACGGTATATTTAATAAGATATCGAGACTGTAATGGACATACATGTATGAGTTTGGTTAAACATGTTTTGCTAACGCTCAACTATTTTCATAACCTTGTATAGTAGTGTACCAGAACAACATATCAAAATATGATCAAACGGTCTCTAGTCAGCTGATCGGCACAATTCGTAATCAACTAACTAATATAGACAAAATGTCTTCAAAAAAGATAACTAGCGGTTATTGAAAGCTAGCTCAAAACCAATTTCAAATAATAACCAACACATGCTTTTCCCCAGCCTGTAACATGATTCGGTAAATATCCAACGGAATTAGTGTAAAGACATCATAAACAGTTGAAGTCTAAGGCTAAACATATATAATGTATATTTGGATTTGTCTAACCTTTTTGCTAAAGGCGGTCATCAGGAACGCACTATGTTCTGCGAATACACAATATGTGAGTGATACTAAAGTTGGTAATTGCTAGGCCTACGACATCGTTCAATCATGCGTTTAGTTTTACGCAAAATAGCAGGCAAATCACAGATTACAATCAGCGATAAAGGTACTATGAGAAGTATTAATCCTGATATTCCAATAGCACGGGACGACGGTCGACTGTCTGACGCACTTGTCAATTTTCTAATGGCAGAATTTGTTTTCTTTTTGTCCACTGTCAGTTCTTTCGACATACTTGCAATGGCTTCTAGTAACAATGGGTCATTTGGGGACAGATAAGATTGATTACCGTTTCTACAGGAATCCGTGCAAAGCGAATGATATATAGTTGACGTGAAATTATATATATCAGTTTCGTTAAACACGTTTGTCACGTTGTATGTGTCACTGACAACAACGGTCGAAGTAACCGTCGGAATCGCACCTAGAATGTTAGTTACTGTCGGGGCTAAAGTTATTACTGAAATACTTGATACTATCACAGTGTCGGTTACAGTTTCAGTTACGTTAACTGTTTCGGTTACGTTTATTACGTTCAATGAACTCACTGATGCCGTAACATAGAATGTTTCTGTTTCATTAACAGTTATAACTTCTGTTGTGTTGTATATACTCGTAACATTTACTGTTTCATACACATAACATGATGTTGGAGAAATGTCGGGCACTGTGCTGAATTCTGTAACCTCTGTTACAACTGGTACAGTCACTCCTCCTCCTTAAATAAAATAAATATAAACACTGATAATTTAAAATAGCAGGACGGCTAGTTATTACTTAGCTCATTTGAACCACTCATAGATAAGACAATTCCTCCCTAAAAGAAAATACAGGGTTTACAATCATTGTCACAATTAAGAAATGTACGCATGGTTATGTTTTTTTTTCTGTCATAATATAATGTTTAGAACATTACGACGGATGCCACATGTGGAGCAGGATCTGCTTACCCTTCCGGATAACATGTAATCACTCCCAGTGTTAAGTGAGGTTCGTGTTGCTGATTCTTTTGTTTTCTATGTTGTGTTTTGTATACCATTGTATGTGTGTTGGTCTTTTTTGGTAGACATACAAGCATTGTCAGTTTATTTTTGACTTAAGAGTTTGAATGTCTGTCTGGTATTTTGCCACCTCTCTTTTTGGACAGATGTATATATATATGGCGGGGTTAATACAAATTCACATGCATAAACATTACTCAAATCTATAATTTAAAAATATGATTGGATTACCAGAATATTATCGATTGGTTATTGCTTTTTGATTTTAATTGAATAATAACAAGGGTAAGGGAGAAAACTTGACTTAAGTTATCATTGATATGTTCATAGTTATAAATTAACGTCAACTGTTAACACAACTTTGAATTTTTGAAATACTAAGGGTTTTCTACCTCAGGAAAAGATTACCTCAGCTGTATTTGGCAAAATTTTTATGAATTTGTGATCCTCAATGCTTTTCAACTTCGTATTTTATTTGGCCTTTTTAACATATTTTGATTCATGCGTCACTGATGAGTCTTTTGTAGACGAAACACGCGTCTGACGTAAATATAAAATTTCAATTCTGGTCTCTATGACGAGTTTATCTAAAATAAAACAAAGTCATTGGCGTGTATAGTCGCCGTCAGCTGAAATTCGTAGCGGTTATCGGTAATAATAATCTGAACTATCAATCGCTTTCACTCAATATATAGTTTTTCATTCATAAATCGCGTAAAGAAAAACCACTACTGACCTACCTTTTAAGTGATTGCACTGTGATAATCCTGACCTTCACATTTTCTAAGACGATTTTGAATGGTGGAATCCGCCATTGTTTTTTCCGGAAGTGTTTCTGTGGAGTTCAATTTCATAACATTTGCATAAAGCGCGGGAAACATCAATGAAAAGATCATTTTAGGAAACTGCGTAATTGACGAATTTCACTTGTAAACAAATGATCCTCATAGAAACGAAGATGGCGGAATTACAATGGAAAACATTTTGGAAAATGTGAAGGTCAGGATTATTACAGTGCGATCACTTAAAAGGTAGGTCAGTAGTGGTTTTTCTCTTCGCGATTTATGAATGGAATGAGAAAAACTATATCTCGAGTGAACGCGATTGATAGTTTAGATTATTTTTTTTACCGATAACCGCTACGAACTTCAGCTGACGGCGACTATACAAATATTTTAATTATCATAAAAACTTGACTGCAAATATTCATATGATACATCTGAGACTATTATACTAATATCTGAGACTATTATACTAATATCTGAGACTATTATACTAATATCAAGGACTATAATTATACTAATATCTGGGACTATCATATTAATGTCTGGGACTATCATACTAATATCTGGAACTATTATACTAATACTTGGGACTATTATATTAATAGCTGGGACTATTATACTAATGTCTGGGACTATCATACTAATATCTGGAACTATTATACTAATATCTAGGACTATTATATTAATAGCTGGGACTATTATACGAATATATGGCACTATTATACTAATATCTGGGACTATTACACTAAGAAATACGAAAACCAAATAGAATTACAGTGATTAATTAAACCTGTGCATTTGATTCACCGAAAAAATCAAAAGACTGATGCGGTCCTTTTGATCAATTCGTGAATTTGATAAAAAGTGTTACAAATTTAAGAATATTCAGTTGATATAAATGCATACCTGTTTGTTGTATACTCGAACAATTGAGCAAAGGCTGGAGGTCTTTGTTTTCAGTTGGTGGCGAAATGACGTTTTCTTTTTGTACAACCGCCACTACAATATAACCAACACACGTGTCTTAATTTCTAGCTAAAGAACCCCAACTTATACACAATATTCATACATTAATATAAACATATAGACCGTACATTTGTAAAAAGATGCCGATATCTAATATTTCGAATTTCATAATTAAATTTTATAAATTTTAACGATGACGTCCATGATCTGAGCGTCACTGATGAGTCTTATGTAGACGAAACGCGCGTCTGGCGTATAAATTATAATCCTGGTACTTTTGATAACTATCCTACCGATTTCTATTTCGATGAAAATTGAAACCAGTGAAATCTTTAAAAATATGTAAGTATAGATTTTTCGTATTTTCTACAAACTTGTATCGTAAAACATCAACCGCGAGCCCGATGCGAACGAGTTAAAATGCCTCACAAGGGTCGAGCAAATGATATTTTACGTTATCTATACGAAGATAAACCGATTATTTGTTTATCCTTTTAATACTGGTCGTTGTTCCCTCTCTTAGATATGTACCGATTATCATGTTGTCTGCGTGTTAATTTTGTAAAATATCAGCTGCGAGTCGCACCAGGAAGCGCTTTGTCGAGTGAGCACAGCAAACGAGATAAAAAAAAAACAGTCATTTTGTGTCGACCAGCTGATATTCGACAACATCAATATGCAGATAACCTGATAATCGATTTATCGGGCTGTGTTTGCGTCTTTTGGAAGTGGTTAGTTTCACCAGCAACCGGAAGATGACTTGATAACGTCGGGTCAAACTTATCCACGTCGGTTCAAACATTATGACGTCGAAGATATGTCCGGTCAAAGTTATTAAGACCGCCTGAACGTATTTGTTGTCACTAAGCCGTGATATGCAATTTCATTAAGAGCTGAGTATAACGATAAAGACAGTGGGACGCCCGATAATTTTTTTCGTATCTAGCTACTGTGCTGAGATAGGAAAATATCAATCAGTAAGGTCAAAGACAAATTTCGTAAAATAGCGATAATTTAAAATATCAAATATCGACGTTTTTACAAATTTTAATTTCATTTGTATTTTACCGTTTTCGTTAGTTTAATTTACAAAATGTATAACATATTTAAACAAAAAACAGTCAAATAATATTTGTACACTGAAAAAGGGTCGATGCAATGAAAAAGGACACATCAGTCTAATTTTAAGCACTTCAGTCTGTGTTGACATAAAGTATTAATTATGTGATCGTAATTATACATTTACTGTCTATAAACCTTGACTTTTTCGAAGGACTTAGGTTTTGCCTTAGCTTTTTTTTGATTTTTTTTCAGATGTTTGGGTCATTAACAAATGCTCTTCAACTTGGATCTTTATTTTTTTCCTTTTTAGATATACTTTTTTTTATTCGAGCGTCACTAATGAGTCTTTTCCAGACGAAAGTTTAAAATTTTAATCCTGATATTTATGATGAGTATGTTTACTATTAACGTATCGTCCACCTCTTTTAATGATTTTCTGTTAACTTATTGGCTGAGAAAGTTATAAGTTTTATACCTTCGTTTTAATTCACATTTATGTTAAAATTAATTTTGTTAATTTTCTAAAAAATTAGTTCATTGGATTACACTTACAATGTAGACCTAGTACTTGCAATTCACAATGGAAACGGGGAAAGTGACAACGATACAACAAAGGGTCTTGAACACAGCGAAAAAAAAACTATCCCAGGATTATTTTAACTGTGTAAAATAAATAACATTTCCATTTGGTCGTGATACAACAAACAGTAAAATGATGACGTCACAATGTCATCATAACTGATATTGTCAGTCATCGAACTTTAGTGTCAAAATACCTCTTGTGGAGTTATAATTCCCCGAGGATATCACCAGCCCAGTAGTCAGCACTTTATATTTGCACTTCTGTGCTGACATGAATTATCATTGATATGGTCATATTTAAAAATAAACTGTTTAATTTTTTTTTGAATTTTTGAAATACTAAGGTTTTTCTACCTCAGGAAGAGAATACCTTAGCTGTATTTGGCCAAAGTTTTAGGAAATTTGGTTCTTCGTACTTTAATTGGCCTTTTATAACTCTTTCTGATTCAAGCATTACTGATAAGTCTTTTGATGATCTTATTCATGAACGTTGACGTAATTAACTTACCTTCTACGCATGACTTTTTGAACATGGTGACATCTGAAAGGGATGCTGAACCTATTCGTGATTTAAGTAAAATGCAAAGTCCTGCGTCTGTAGAGATCCCAGACCAACATGAAGAACTTGCAGAACAGTTGTTCTTACAGTCACTGGTTGTCATGTTGGCTAATGTTCCAACCTTATTGGAACTAAGAATGGTGGAGTAAGAACATGCTCCTAAATAAAAAAGCAAAGCATAAGCAGCAGTAGCTTAGTACTGATGATCACATATCGTAAATTGATTACTAAATAGGGACAAACCAATGTACCACTCACAAACTGAGGGTATCGTATGAACTCCATCGGAGCGTAACTGGGAGTGTCGACATATCTTCTTGTTACACTTATTTTTCCTACATATGTAATGCTTAAGTGCTGATTAAATGTATCTGTTATGATGCTCAAGAACATAAAAAACACAAATATAACATAATTTTTACAAAATCGGGGTGATACAGTACCAATACATGTGAACTTTAATGTTTTCAGAGCTTTTGTTTGTCAGTACTTTCCGAAATGCGCAATTACGTCGTTCCATGTAGAACATCTTCAAAGTTTTATCAATGTGAACTTTTGATTGTACGCGTTTCATTTTTACCAGTACCCACAACATTGTAGTTATCGTTGTTAAATGTTACAAGCTTACACATGTTGAATCGGTACCATTCGTTCATTCACTTTATGAAACTCTGTTAAAATTAATTTTCATCATTAAACTTTATCTACTATACATTTTTAGAATTTATCAGATGTGTCCCCATTAAGGCAAAGGAACAGTAAATGGGCTATGTCGCAGATTTTGCTAAAAAATTGCATACAACCTTGGCTCGTTGAACTACAACTGAAAATCCAAAAAATAATACATTTATCTCTTGTATTATCTGAAAAATTGCAGATTGATTTCTTTTAATATGGGTGAATATTTGTAAAGAAAGCACATAAAATCGGCGAAAAACCTTCTAACATTTGTCTTACAATCGCCAAATCTCTAATTCTACTCCATAGATTTTTCTTAAAAAACTATATATTGTTGACACATAAATTTCTGTTTTAATGATATAAAATAATCATAGGGTCACCGACTTCGTTTTTTGTCTAATAATAAATTTGTTACCTTGTTGGTAGTGAAAAACGTCAAAAATCAACGTTTTACGGCCTGCAAAGAGATAACGTTACGATTATTTCGACGTTTTGTTGGTTTTTTTCACAAAGAACGCAACTTTGAATGATGTATACCGTAAAAACGAAGTCGGTGACCCTATCTTTATTTTGCATCATTATAACGGAAATTTATGTATCAACAACATTTAGTTTTTTAAGAAAAATTTATGGAGTAGAATTAGAGATTTGGCGATTTTAAGACAAATTTAAGAAGGGTTTTCGCCGATTTTATGTGCTTTCTATACAAATGTTCACCCATTTTGTAAGAATTCAATCAGTAATAATTCAAATGATAATTGAGATAAATGCATTATTATTTCAATTATCAGTTGAAGTTCATCGAGCCAGAGTTGTATGCCAAATTTTACTGAAATCTAAGACATAGCCAATTTACTGTAACTTGACCTTAAACTAATTAAATGGACCCCCCCCAAAAAAAAAAACCAAAAAAAAAAAAAAAAAAACACCAAACGAAAACACACGCGAAGACCATTACAGTACCAGATCTTATACCTAGTAATTTCTTTTCACACGCAAAGATCAACTTGTCTTCACACTTTTTGCTTTCCCACTCTACTGGGCCTCTCTTTACACGATAACACAATTCACTAGGATTGTAAGACTCAGACTTTAGCATGCTAAATGTCATTACTGTACAGTCCTCCCAGAGAAACAATCCTTCATTTGGTTGTGATAATCCTGCCCAGAAGTCTTTATCTCTAAAACAAACAAAAGATAAATATAAATTGTCGAAAATATTACCAGGAAGATTTGGACAAATGGGAGTTATAAATAAATCAAGTTCAGACAATAATTTTAAAGTGCGAAAGTTACAATTTGTTAATCCGTTTATATAACCTTTTACGTTTCTTTGTGTTTAATTAATTCTATTGTTAGATATATGTTTGTCGAAATGGAAATATCTCTGACCATGACAAGTTTATAAGTTGGACACAAATCCTTTTCTATAGTAACTGTTTTTAAAGGCAGTACTTTAAGGCCTGACTTTCAAGTCATGAGGTACATCTTTTCATACGCAACGCCCAACTAATCTACGAAGGGGGTCTTTTGGCCAGAAATAGATCCGGAAATGTTCAATTTTCTCCTCTTCTTTTTAGAGTATGATAATTTTTTTTCTTTCATTTACTTTGGGGAATAAAGAAACGATCAGTGTGTATTGTTCGTTTTAAAAAACCTGTTATTAATGTGTATTTTTCATTATAAGCAGTCAAACTGATTACAAACTATTATTATTTGTATTCCGTGTGGATAGAGGTCGGGTCAATTTCGAGTGTTATCTGACATCTGTAGATTTTTTAATTAGTTCAGACGTTGATATAACAATGAAAGGTCGACTGAACATGCTTGATATTGCATCTTCTATAATTTAAAGCGGAATTCGGTTTATGAACGAGAAACCGTCAAGCGTTTTCAATTTCGGTATTAGTTATGTATATTGTGTACGTATAATAACCTGGTTCCCGGTACTACGTTCCGGGCATGAGCTTTTCGATATAAGTGTAACATAACGATCGGGTACCAGTCAATCTACGCGAGTATGTGTAAATGATTTACCGCCAAAATGACCGACTTACAGCTATGGAAAAATAATTCATAAACGTTCCGTATAATGATATTCAAATCCATAATTAATCCTTTTTTTTATCTTTATATAATAAATATAACAAAATGGATTCCACAAAATAGAAAATAGCATTATTTTACAAGGATTTCTCATAATTTTTTCACTTCCGGGCGCAGTATTACGTATGTTTTGAAGAAGCGCGAAGAATTTGTCAGAAAAAATGAATTGAGAAGGAAACAGATAGATATTAGGCAATACAATTTAAATGTTCAGAACAAACAGGTTCACTTCACACAAATAGTGCAGGCTTAAGCATTTTATTGTCTTATACTCGACTCTAGTCTAGTGTTTAAACGACGGCGGTGACCTACAACCACTGGTATGGGTCATACTGGGTCAAGTCTAAATATGTAAACATATCCACGTGATTTTAGGTAGAAAGCAACGTAATGCAATATCTACAAATTTTTCCTCCTTTATACATCGTTTAACCAGATATATTTCTCTTTCAAATACACATAAACACGGGTTGTATGTACGTTTCTTTTCTCTTGCTGTAGACCTAGTGTTTTCTTGTCCTAAAGTTTATTTGTTGACGTTTAAATATTTCTGAACGACTGAATTAGTGCAACAATTATATATACTGAAGACTAGGGCTGTACAGTAATAGTGTACGTTCAGGAAATTATTCTTGGTAAAAAACTTAATTTTCTTTAAGAAATATATACTGTTATTTATATAATCTCCATGCAAATAAACCAATGTCTGTTTGCAACCGCAATTATGGTTTTAAAATTAAAAAAAAGGGGGTGGGGGGTAATTGAAGACGTTATAATTTTTGGGATAACGAATCAATGTCATCTGTTTGAGATTTTTTGGTGAATGCTATAATAATAAGGTTTTCCTACAAGAGGTACATCATACTGATAATTATTCTAGAAGTAATTATGTTAATTTAGGATGTAATGACAGGAATTCATGAGCTATATATGTCTCAGGCTTTCTGAAAAAATATCAATGACAATGTAAACAGGAACCAAACATTGAAATGAATGATGCTCTCTTCTATGTTATAGTTATTTAGGTATGTGTGTTGTACAAGTCTTTCACAAGTTTCAAAAAAGCTGATGTTGTAAAACTTTTTTCAGTGCACTAACCCATTTTAAAGAGACTTGTCTACTGCCATTTCCATCATATTTTCATGCACCATTTGCAAGCAAGAGACTGAATGGTTTGCAAATTAAAAAATCAGGACGGTGTCCCGTTAAACCAAAAGAACTAAACTGGATGAATATTGTAGGAGAAATTTAGAGGAAAGTTTTGATTTGTGAAATTGGTTTTCCTGAAAAGTCATTCATCCTGCAGAAAGGATTTATAACTGTCCGCCACCAACTGATGAGCTAATGTTGAGCTTCACAGATGGAATTACTCAAACACCATCAATGCCTATGGTTTCAGCACAAATTATACAAATCATGACACAGCTGTGCATTTATTTTTATACCTGTTAAGAGTTGTAAACTTAATTTTATTTGTGTCATTTTAGAACTTGTATTTTGCCAAAAGGTCCAAGGACACAGTTATCGTCCTTTGGTTTTCGTTGTCTGCGAATATAGTCCCTAGTGTAAACAGTGTATGACTTGCATGTTTTATTTGATACACTTTCCCAATTTATTTCTTGATATTAAATGCATGAAATATTAAGTAGGGGGATGTAATTACATGTCAAAAAAATTTGGGTGCTGAATCTTTATGTTCATAGGTAAATTGGTCCAGTTCTAAAAGGTCAAATTTATCACGTCTGAAGCTGTCAAACTGAATTTTACACCCCCTTAACACAAAATTGTCAATATTTTGTGTTAGAGCTGGTAGAAATTTCTATAATTTTGATATTATTTGTCTCACTGGTAGTAGACTACACTGTAAAAATCTCATAGCCATTGTTGAATTAATTTATTTCTTTAAAATAGTGGACAAAATTGCTCTTACAAAATTTCCATTTGGGAGCCTCCAATGGGGAAATCCTCCCCAAATACTGACAGTTGGCAGGTATATAGAAAAAGTATGGTCATCAAAAGAGTTGACATGTTACTATGTACATTTACCATTATGTTACTTGATGTTTGCAATACACGCAGTACGGAGACTAGTCAATCTTTGTGAACTATTTTTCATAGGATGGGAGTCATTGAATATGCGTATACAATCAATAGTTAAAAATTGTTTATCTATATTAAAAAGGAAAAGTTTTATATGTCTTTAAAATGCATTTCATGGCGAGGTACAGAAAATATACTGTAAACAGTAGACTATAGATATAGGTGAACTAGGTACAAGAGAACTCTAAATCTTAAATACTACAAACCACCTCTGTTCTATGGAAGATAATGATACAACTGGACTAGAAATACACACAACCTGTAATTAATTGCCTTTACAGCGCTTTCGCGCTTTGATTTCATATATGCTTCTGTATGTTGTTTTGTAGTTAGTTTAGGTCTTACGTCAGGTAATGTCCAGACCTTGCTAATAAAGTTTAAAGTAATGGTATTCCGTCTTTGAATAACTATTACTCGGAAAACTCCCGGTTATATAAACATGAACAGTCCTATATATATGATAGCAGTTACTTGAACCATTTATTTGGAAATAAACAAGACAGACAACCCATACCTTGTAACATGAACTTTGAAATAAAGGTTGTAGCAGTTCTCTTTGATATGTTATTTGTACTGAAATATTTTCTTAACAGAAACGAACATCGACCACCTGTCATTGTTTATGCTTATTGAAAGTTTTAGGCAAAACATAACTCGATCATCAAAGTGTTTAAGGTGGTACCCAACACTTTCACTAAAATTAATTTGGCTCGTTTAATTTTCATAAAATTTTGACAAAGTATTTACTTTGACCATTTTACAAAAATATAAAAATTTTGAAAATTTTGAATTACACTGGTTATATAGCAGTTTGACAAACACCAATTTTGATCATTGAGAAGCTTAATATTCCCTTTGCAACACAACGTAATTAAAACGTTAAGCTGACTTTACAGAGTTATCTCCCTGCAGTGTTAGGTACCACCTTAAACATAATAAACAAGAGGATGTCACTATTGGAGCAGAAGATGTTGATACTTTCCGAAAACCTGTCCATGGTCTTAAAACATTAACGATTAATATCATCTCATTGAAATAAAATAAAAATCTGATAAAGGAGTGAAAGTAACACTATACTGATGTAGAGTAATACTATGGGAAAAGTGGTGTAATAGTATGAACTTTAAAGAAAATAGAAAAAGAAAAATTCTTTAATTCATTCTATTTATCTTAATTTGTTCTTAGTTCAATTCTTTTTAGACATTTTTTATATTGAAATATATAAAATTTAAGGAATTATTTCCATATTGTTTTATAAATTTTATCATGATTTTCTTTTTTTAAAGGTATAACTGTTGCTCAAATTTTTTTAACATTATAATGAATTTTAACACAGTTTTATTGCAACTATTTTATTGTCTTATGCATGACACTTGTACTTTCCGTACGAATGCAGATCAAACAATCCAGATTGTAGTATTATTCTACCAAAATGAACCTTTGATACATCCAAGAAAGATTCTAGTTATAATTCCATAATATTGCCAACCCTTTTTTTTGGATATATGCATCAATTATGGGGAAAAAGGACATGTCAGTTTATACAATTATTGTAAATTCAAACATAAAACGGTTATTTTTATATAGCTTTGTTTTTATGCCCCACCTACGATAGAAGAGGGGCATTATGTTTTCTGGTCTGTGCGTCCGTTCGTCCGTCTGTCCCGCTTCGGGTTAAAGTTTTGGGTCAAGGTAGTTTTTGATGAAGTTGAAGTCCAATCAACTTGAAACTTAGAACACATGTTCCCTATGATATTATCTTTCTAATTTTTATGTCTAATTATATTTTTTTTATCCAATTTCATGGTCCATTGAACATGAAAAATGATAGTGCGCATCCGTGTACTTTTGGGCACATTCTTGTTTTTTAATGACAAGGTTAAATATTGATGCTTATGATTCAATTATCACAATCAAATATTGTCTATACCTAATATTTCAATACACTGTTTTAGATACGGAAATGTCTTTATTATTTTCAATTAAGGAATAACAGTTCTGTAGTTGAAGAGTTACCACCGTCAATTGTAGATTTGACGGTCGCAAATGCAGTTTTACTGGCGACGCGTAGCGGAGACAGTAAAACGAAGATTTGCGACCGTCAAATCAAAATTGACGGTGGCAACTCTTCAACTACAGTACTGTTATTCCGATTCTAATGCATTACAAAAAGAAAAAATACGATAAAACTTGAAAAAATGTCTAAATTTGTCAAATAAAAAAAAAAACGCGAAACTTCATGAATGATTTTGGCACAAAGACGTCATGGCTAAACATGACGTCATACAAATGAAAACTTACAAACTGGAGGTTATTACGTTACCTGTACGCTTCGAATTCGGATAAAATTACATTAAAACGGCGAATTCGAGGTAGGTGATGTTTTATTTTCGATTTTATAGTAGTAATCGAACATTTGTTGATTCATCAATTAAAAATGGCGGGTCCCTCCTTAGTTACGCCTGGTCAACTGTGGATTTGACGGCAACTTTTAGCCAATGAAAAAAAATGTTACATCCAAATTGCATTAGAATCTAGCGTTGACTACCGATAACGACGTCAAATGCGATAAGGGTTGTTTTTGCTTGACGGGCGTCATTTATATATAGGTTAAACTCCTTTTCTTCAAAGCAGTGTTTTACTTCATATCGTATATCTGATATCTAAATTAAGATATTATTTCCGTTTGATTAGTGTTCTTATGAATATAATTGCCATATCAACTGGAAATACGATATATACTAAAATACATGAAAGTAAACTTAAAAACTTAGGCTAAACAATTTTTTGTTTAATTAGGCCTTTTTTTGCAATCGTTATTAGATTAAAATGGCTTAAAAGTATTAAACACATATGACATGAATTTGTTGACTACTTGATGGTTTTTGCAAATAATTCATGAAGTAAAACACGGCTTTGAAGAAAAGGAGATTAACATATAAATATATATATACTAAAACATACCCGCGAAATCACGGACATTTAGACATGTTAGAGCGTAGTTGATAGTATGTAAACTGTTGAAGGATTTTTTTTAATGATTTTATGACTGAAGAATTTCCGGAAAGGGATCAAAAGATATAGGTACTTGGAGACAGGACAATTTTTGTTAAGCTCTATCCCTTTTTTCGTTTATGTTTTTGTTTTTTGCTAGTTTCAATTATTTTATCTGTATACTATGACCACACATAATTGAATATTGTGCTGACATGAATTATCGTTGGTGATATTTATAAATTTACTGTTCACAAAATTTTGAATTTTTGAAATACTAAGGCTTTTCTACCTCAGGCATAGATAACCTTAGCTGATTTTGGCAAAACCTTTAGGAATTTTGGTCCTCAATGCTTTTCAACTTCGTACTTTATTTGGCCTTTTAAACTTTTTCGGATTCGAGCGTCACTGATGAGTCTTTTGTAGACGAAACGCGCGTCTGGCGTATATACAAAATTTAGTCCTGGTATCTATGTTGAGTTTATTTATTAGCTATCAATTCCAATTTTATTATTCATGGCGGTCACTGATATAATATATAGACAGTCTCTATATATTATAGTAGTATGATCATAGTATACATGCAGATAAACGCGAACATAATTGTCCTGTCCCCGAGTACTTATGAAAAAAGTTCGTAACGGAAGTCTTGTATTTGACGTAAAGGACCGTCAGATGACAAAAACAATATCGGGACGCGTTTATTTTTGTTTTTCTCCCAAAATAACTATAACTGAATAATCATAATGATGGATGCCAAATGTGACTATGCGTGGTACCTATAGAACACAGAAGCATGATGATAAATTTATTTGAGTAATTACTGCAAAAAAATATTACAGGTTTTTCTTATAACTTAATTCTTAATTCAATTTTCAACCGGAGTAAACCGGGAAAAAATGTTGTTGACGTCACGTCACATGACTAAATTATGTCTATGGGCTGATAACTTTCATACCGTAAAATTTTATTAACTGGATATTACATATTTTTTAACTAGGTATGATTCAATATATACATAGACAGTAATAAAATAAAAATTCAATTTATACTTAGCAAGAAAGCCATCACGACAACTGTAGATAATTTCTATTCATTTCACCATGAATATGCTTTTGCTTTCCTTTATTTAGGAAAAAAAAGAAGCGAATGATACTAAAGTGTCATTCAAACTCAAACACTATATATAAACTATAAATCCTATAGACTGGGCAACACAAACGCTATCGTTCGGACAAAAATAATCACGAATATAATGCCTACCCATGTTAAAACTACAAGAAAGTAAAGTCTGCATCAACTATTTCTTTATATTGTTACATTAAGGCAAATGAGTTGAACCTGTTGACCGGGATAAAATTCTGTTATGCTCAGGTTATGTCATAGAACTCTGTAAAGTTGCACTAAAATCAATCCAGCACCTAGGATGAGTTGCATTTATCAAGCGGGAGTGAACACCAACAGATAGACATACAGACGGATCGAATGACGGATAAGATGATTCTCATACCTAAAACATGTTTTCGGGGTTTATGTGTGGTATGAATAAGCAAATGATTTTGTATAAAAGGAAAACAATACAATGAAATACGAATCAATTAAGTATAAAATACTTACGCTAGCACTCCCCACTGGTCAAGTTTCAATTCTTCTATTAATTCAAATTTTTCTGGTGAAGTGATTGACAAAAGATGAGCATCATCGCTTTCACAGATGAGTTTAGCATCATTCCATGTTTTTTCCTCTAAATACAGGGTGTATCTGATCATATCACTGTATAAACCTTCAGCGAAATAAAATAAAAACAATATTTTTGTGCTGCATATGATTTGTTCAATTGTTCAAATTAAGACAACATTTTTCTTATTGGCCCTATATTAAATATACAATACATCAAAAGTATGTTTAAGACAATAACAACCAAAGATAAGGAGTAAACAAAGACTAAAAAACAAAAGGACATTTACATCAACAGTTATAAATAATAAATACGAAACAACACGACTTCCACTAAAAACTGGGAGTGAAATCAGATGCTCCGGAAGAAAAAGCATTTCATGCACCGTATAAGGCAAAATCGGAAGCTTCAGTAGTTTATCGATGTTCTAATCGGCAGCAACATTAGTTCATCGATGTTCAAATAGGAAGCATCAGTAGTATACAGAGGTTCAAATGGAAAACATCAGTAGTATACAGATGTTCAAATAGGAAGCAGCAGTAATATACAGATGTTGAAATAAGACGCATCAGTAGTATACAGAGTTTCAAATAGGAAACATCAGAAGTAACAGAGGTTCAAATAAGAAGCAGCAGTAATATACAGAGGTTCAAATGGAAAACATCAGTAGTATACAGATGTCCAAATAGGAAGCAGCAGTAATATACAGATGTTGAAATAAGACGCAGCAGTAGTATACAGAAACAGAAGTTCAAATAGGAAATATCTGTAGTATACAGAGGTTAAATTTATAAGAAGCAGCAGTCATATACAGATGTTAAAATAAGAATCAGCAGTAGTATACAGAGGTTTAAATAGGAAGCATCAGTAATATACAGATGTTCAAATTGGAAGCATCAGTAGTATACAGAGGTTCAAATAGGAAGCAGCTGTAATATGTAGAGGTTCAAATAGAAAACATCAGTTGCATACAGAGGTTCAAATAGGAAGCATTAGTAGTATACAGAGGTTCAAAAGGAAACAGCAGTAGCATACATTAGTTCAAATAGGAATCAACAGTAATATACAGAGGTTCAAATAGGAAGCATCAGTAGTATACAGAGGTTCTAAAAGGAAACAGCAGTAGCATACATAAGTTCAAATAGGAAGCATCAGTAGTATACAGAGGTTCTAAAAGGAAACAGCAGTAGCATACATAAGTTCAAATAGGAAGCATCAGTAGTTTACAGAGGTTCTTAAAGGAAACAGCAGTAGCATACGTAAGTTCAAATAGTAAGCATCAGTAGTATACAGATGTTCAAAAGGGAAACAGCAGTAGCATACATAAGTTCAAATAGGAATCAACAATAATATACAGATGTTCAAATAGGAAGCATCAGTAGTAAACAGAGGTTCTAAAAGGAAACAGCAGAAGCATAATAAGTTCAAATAGGAATCAACAGTAATATACAGATGTTCAAATAGGAAGCATCAGTAGCATACATAAGTTCAAATAGGAATCAACAGTTATATACATAAGTTCAAATAGGAATCAACAGTAGTATACAGATGTTCATATAGGAAACATCAGTAGTATATAGAGGTTCAAAAAGGAAACAGCAGTAGCATACATAAGTTCAAATAGGAATCAACAGTAATATACAGAGGTTCAAATAGAAAATATCAGCAGTATACAGAGGTTCAATTAAGAAGAAGCAGTTATATACAGATGTTGAAATAAGAAGCAGCAATAGTATACAGAGGTTCAAATAGGAAACACCAGTAGTATACAGAGGTTCAATTAAGAAGCAGCAGTTATATACAGATGTTAAAATAAGAAGTAGCAGTAATATACAAATGTTAAAATAGGAAGCAGCAGTAATATACAGATGTTGAGATAAGAAGCAGCAGTAGTATACAGAGGTTCAAATAGGAAGCATCAGTAGTATACAAAGGTTCAAAAGGAAACAGCAGTAGCATACATTAGTTCAAATAGGAATTAACAGTAATATACAGATGTTCAAATAGGAAATATCAGTAATATACAGAGGTTCAAATAGAAAATATCAGCAGTATACAGAGGTTCAATTAATAAGAAGCAGTTATATACGGATGTTGAAATAAGAAGCAGCAGTAGTATACAGAGGTTCTAAAAGGAAACAGCAGTAGCATAATAAGTTCAAATAGGAATCAACAGTAATATACAGATGTTCAAATAGCAAGCATCAGTAGCATACATATGTTCAAATAGGAATCAACAGTAATATACATAAGTTCAAATAGGAATCAACAGTAGTATACAGATGTTCAAATAGGAAACATTAGTAGTATATAGAGGTTCAAAAAGGAAACAGCAGTAGCATACATAAGTTCAAATAAGAATCAACAGTAGTATACAGATGTTCAAATAGGAAATATCAGCAGTATATAGAGGTTCAAATAGAAAATATCAGCAGTATACAGAGGTTCAATTAAGAAGAAGCAGTTATATACAGATGTTGAAATGAGAAGCAGCAGTAGTATACAGAGGTTCAAATAGGAAATATCTGCAGTATGCAGAGGTTCAATTAAGAAGAAGCAGTTATATACAGATGTTAAAATAAGAAGCAGCAGTCATATACAAATGTTAAAATAGGAAGCAGAATAATATACAGATGTTTAGATAAGAAGCAGTAGTAGTATACAGAGGTTCAAATAGAAAGCATCAGTAGTATACAGAGGTTCAAATAGAAAGCATCAGTAGTATACAGAGGTTCTAAAAGGAAGCATCAGTAATATACAGATGTTAAAATAGGAAGCAGCAGTAGTATTCAGAGGTTCAAATAGGAAGGAGTAGTAGTATACAGAGGTTCAAATAGGAAGCATCAGTAATATACAGAGGTTCAAATTGGAAGCATCAGTTATTTACAGATGTTGAAATAAGAAGCAGCAGTAGTGTACAGAGGTTCAAATAGGAAGCACTAGTAGTTTATCGGTTTTCAATTCGTATAGTAAATTTCTCATATACAATTCAGATATAACTAAATCATACGAACCCAATCTTAATTCAGATTAAGTTAAAATGCCTAGTTACTGGAGGCAGAATATACGTTTATTGTTTTTTCTTGAACAAACAAGTAGAAACACATGATCTCGATAACTACTTTCACTATTTTGATTTTGATGAAAAGATGATTTAATTTTTTTCATGGGCATACTCTTTCATTAACATGGGTTCTTTAGGTGATGATGAAATTATCTTTTCCTCCTTTGCATTGACCCTCCATCTTAAATGCATTGCCTGTGAAATGTTGAACATGTTGGATTCTCAATTGAAAAAATCAATTTGTCTCTATTTTATATAAAATGTCGTAGCCTTCTTTATTATTCATTAAGACTTTTTTCTTTCCAAGAGTAATAACTGTAAGTAGTAATGGAATGATATATAAAGACAAAGTGTATTTATTTTTTTCCATTTATTTAAAGTTCCTTTGTTTCATTTTAATTACTCGTTTTTAATGAAACATTTCATATATGATTTTTCGATAACATTAGATGTCATCAAAATAGATTTCCCTTGAAATTCAAAACTATTTGTTCATGAGATAATTAAACGCATTGTGTTTGGGACAGGAATGAATTAAATATCCAATTATTTTATATATATATATAGATGCACACGCCCGATGAAGCTAATTTGTTTAGCGAAATATTGCGTGAATAATATATAAAATATAACACCTAATTTTATAACACTCATTAGTGTGTTAAAGTTACATTCTTAGACACTTATATAATTCAATTTAGTAACTGCATCAGTTTATTTACAAACTGATCCACACCTAGATAGATTGAATGTTGATTGTTGCTATTTTTAGACACTATATATATATATAAGACTTTCTCAGCTAAAAAAAGAAAGAAAATGCATACGTAAAGATATTGCAATTTCTTTATTTTTAAGATCAACTCCAAATTAGAACTGAATAAAGCTTCAAAAATTCCTCATTACGTCAACCGTTTGAAACGGAAATGAAGTATTTTACCAAATCACTCATCGACAAGCATGAAAGCATCATTATTATGAGGTTTTTGTAAACGTTTAAGACAATACTTTCTAATGGTTTGCTAAGACACCTGCTAATTTCTCCTTTAAGGAATTCGTTTGTTTGCTCCTTACACAACATTTTTATATTTGCCCCATTCACAAGAACCCACTAACAATAGTTATGAGACAGAACAACTCTAATCGACACTTCATATGTTTAACGGTCAACCATCGGGTTTTACTTTAGTAGTTGAGAGAGAATTATTTTACCAGCGACATGTACTCGCGGTCTAAGATATTTAGATACTAGAATATTAGTATAACCTGCCGATTATGAAATTTTGACGTGAAAGTGAAGTGTAGATAAGCATAGTGTGTGATGCATAAATAGTATGAGGCGATTACCTTGTTAAAATATACGTTTTCGTTTTTTTTATTTATAAAATTTGTTAATCGGAAAAAAAAATATTGTCGCATATTTATAATATCATCTAGGTTGGTAATACGGTTAACATTGCGCAAAAATACTATAACGAAAATTATTCACATATGCGTTGAATTCTTCAACCAACTAAAAGGGAACGTGAGCTGAGTTTAGACCGTCGTTAAACAGGTTAGTTTTAGCCTACTGATGCCATGTCGTTGCAATTGTAAACCTCCTCATTACGAAAGGAACCGCAGGTTCTCACATAAAATGATTTTTCCTTTCTTTCTTATAAACACATGTAGTCTTTTTAGACTACTTATAAAACACATACTCTTTTTGTCATTTTATCATTTTTTGCTTGTTTAACAGATAGGTTGATTTAAAATTGACATTGATATTGCAGTCATTCTCTTCATAAGCTTTTACTATTGCAAATCATAGACAACCATACCAGAAATCCTATAATCTCGCTAACCCACAGTGACTTACTTTGTACTGGCGCTGTCACCCATTCTGGCTCATGGTAGGTGTGTACAACTGCTGCACTTAGAAGTGCAATCAAGGTAAATAGAATTATCTCCATTGACACTAAAGCAAATTTAAACGATCTGTAAATGAATAAAAGAAATTAACACTTATATAGTCTATCATGTATATTAAAATAAGAAATATGAATCAATGAAACATTAATAGAACTCATTTGTTTATCGCACTTATATCATTTTTTATATTTTATAATGTTCGCTAAAAAAATGGAAAGCAGCCATACATCTATTCAACACTATGATCAATTGAGGATTTACTTTTACTTTTATGAGTAAGTGTAAACGAAGGAAAGTCAACAACAGTTAAGCATGTAAAAAGCCAACAATAATTATAGTTAAAAGTTTTAACAAAAAAAAAAAAAAATTAAACGAAGTCCAAGGAGTAATGAAAAGAACACAAGTTCATAAAACACTAACAAAACTTACACTAAGCTTTATAAACCAACAGAACGAATGGAAAACAACAGTCATGTTCCAGATTTGGTACGGGCATTTTCCGAAGAAAATGGTAGGGTACACCTAGTTTTTATAAGTAGCTAAAAAAACCTTTTATAGTCGGAGTGCGAATACTGTAGGTGTAGTTTCATTCCACCGTGTATTATTCCAGGTAACTGTTTTTCACTAGAGAATATTAAATGTAAATAGCATGAAAGCGTCGAGCGTAATATTGTTTTGTTTATATTAGACCTGTTTATTATTTACCTGAGTAAATGTATTAACACTAGAATAACCATCAAGGAACAATTTTAATTAATCTGGATCAATCTAGCTTTTTATGATACAGCATTAAAAGTCGAGCAACATGAAAAATAATTTGACGGGGTTTTCAAACCAAATTTTGAAAAGAATGTATTAGTCCAGTCAATCTAGCATAAATTTGACCCTAACCCGAAAGTAATTGCAACAGAAGATTTTTAAGTTTTAATATTAAGCATTATACTCCAAATATTCACAGAAAAAAGTCCCATACAAACTTACTTGAGGAAGACTTAAAAAAATCACCATTTAAAATTCCTAAGGAGATTTGTATTGAAAAGGGAGATAACTCTAGCAGAAAAGGCAGAAATATCAATTTTTACCGCTTCTATTCATCAGAATGGTTTGATTCTTGATTTTTTAGCAGTCTTTAGAGTATAAAAAACAAATCTAAAGTTATTTTTGTATATATTATCAAGCTATAATCTAGATTTCGTAATTCATCAGTTGACCATTTATTGAATTTTTCAACATGTCAAGGTAAAGAATCTCAAATTTAATGAAAATAATTAAGCATGTATTCTTTATTTTTGTGGTAATTTTTTTTTTAGATAACTAAGTTGCTGATAAAGTATAATAAACAGATAAAAACAATACCAAATTTTCACATTATTTTTTTTCAAAATGGTTACAAAGCTTCAAATTTGCAATTTCTTGAATGAAAAATGCACGAAAAAGATTAAATTACCCATAACACTTCGGATTTGTACATTTCATGAGCACAAGATTATATAATTTAGTCAAATACAAACTTATAACCCCATCAAAGTATCATACTTTACATAAATTTCAAGCAAAGCAACCAAAAACTGACCAAAAAAGACTCATTTTTGCAAGAGTTATCTCCCCTTCCAATGTTAATTTCCATAGGAAATTAAAAAATGCTGATTTTGAGTTTTCCTCAAGTAAGATTTTATGGGACTTTTTTTCTGTGTATTTAAAGGGCATAATGCTATAGATAAGAACTTAAACATTTTCTGTTGCAATTAGTTTGAGGTAAAGAAGACCTTTTTGTTCAATAAACTGAATGTGACTTTTCCCCTTTGTAATACTGTTTTTTTCAATCATTTCTGTCAAGTTTTGTCATAATCAGTTCAATAGTTTGAGAAAAATCTAGTATATTGAAAGACGACAGCGATTTGGGCAAAATTTCTTCGACAAATCCAAACCAAGCCGCATCAAGGTAGAATAGAGTGTGGACCAATAAATGAACAAATATCTATCTTATCTGCCTACAAACAGTTAAAAATGATACACAAGATGATTTTAGGAAGATAAAATACCACTAATTAACCTCTTTGACTCCTTTAAGAGGTCTCTTTGGGTCAATTTATACCTCTCATTTCCTCAAAATTTCAACTTTTCAGGCCAATAAATAAAAATATTGGGGTAACTTTCACTCATTTATGGTAGAAATGTTATAAGAAATTAGTAATTGAAGCATTTTAGCAGAATGAACAATCCATATAAAAGTTTACTGTCTCCAAGGAGGTTTCAATAAGTCCTTACGTAAAAATTAAATTTACGCCGCGTTCCAAAGAGGGACATAAAAGGCTTATCTTTTAGTGAAATAACTTGTCGTTACAACATTAAAAATAATTTCATCTACTTATAACTATATATTTATTTAAGTGTTACCTAGGAAAATGTTATATCATTGCAAAATATAAGAAATAAGGAGAAAAAGCCCACCCCCTAATAAAATTTATGCACTTAGTATGGCTTGTTCTTTCAACTGAATATTCATGGTACAGTCCTATTTCAAGACAATTTTCTCATAAAATGTGTTTTGGAGACTCAATCCACTCATAATATTTCATTTTTTTGTAGTATTTCACTTAAATAGCAAGAAATTTAACACATGAGATTACTCACAAGGCCATAGGTGCATGTACAGCTTCCCATATTAGGTGTAATACCACCATTGATTTTCCCCTATTAGTCTTTGTTAAATTTGCACTTTTAAAAAAATTGTGTAGAATTTATCTTTGTTTCAAATAAAGAAATACTTGACATGAGTAAAGTTTTATCCTGTCCAGTTCTATAGAAAAAGTTTCACATAACATTTCATTGCATATAAGAAAATAGTCATCATTGGAAGTTAACCAATCAAATTTCTCCCCTTATTCTATCTGTGTACAAGGTTTAGTCACCATGTAACCTCAAGATTACAAAATTTTCTATAGAAATCACAAATAAAAAATAATGGTGTTTTGAAATACCCAAGACATGTGTTAATGACACAGAAATAGTTTTACTGCAATAAAATGTAGGATTAATTACCTACAACGGTCAAATTCAAGGGAATATTTTTTTAGACCTTCTTTCGTATGCAACCGGATGTGACGTACCATGATTTGGTGGTATTACACCTTAAATCTTAGTTTGACTAGACTATATATAAATATAAAACAACTCTCCAGTACTTATAATTGCCAAAAAAATATTTAAATCTTATTTGTAG
The DNA here is from genome assembly GCF_036588685.1 of Mytilus trossulus. NCBI lineage: Eukaryota > Metazoa > Mollusca > Bivalvia > Mytilida > Mytilidae > Mytilus > Mytilus trossulus. Next base: position 70,615,056 of record NC_086376.1, on the reverse strand, counting down.
ATATTGTGTTATCATGTGTTCAAAATGAGTACTACAATATTTCGTCAATGTAGGGATCAAAATCACTAGTGTAATCATTCCTTGTACTAAAACTTGTGTAATAATTCCTGTATCAATAAATTTAGGAAGATGTGGTGTGAGTGCCAATGAGACAACTCTCCATCAAAATAATAATTTTAAAAAGTAAACCATTAAAGGTCAATGTACGGCCTTCAACACGGAGCCTTGACTCACACCGAACAACAAGCTATAAAGGACCCTAAAATCAAACACACTAGAGTGACCATTCTTTGGATAATACATAAGGATTTTTTTTTACATAAATCAACTATCCAAGTCTTATCTAATTGAATCTAATATAAAACTAGAGGGTCTAAAGAGCCTGTGTCGCTCACCTTGGTATATGTGAATATTCAACAAAGGACACAGATGGATTCGTGACAAAATTGTGTTTTGGTGATGGTGATGTGTTTGTAGATCTAACTTTACTGAACATTCTTGCTGCGTACATATATCCCCATCTATAATGATTGGCCCAGTAGTTTCAGTTGAAAGTGTTAGTAAAAATTTACAAATTTTATGAAAATTGTTAAAAATCAATTCGTCTGAAATTTTCAGAGCAGATAGATCTTGACCCGATAAACAATTTAACTCCATGCCAGTTTTGCTCTTAATGCTTTTGTTTTTGAGTCATAAGCCAAAAACTGCATTTTACCCCTATGTTCTATTTTTAGCCATGGCGGCCATCTTGGTTGGTTTGGCGGGTCACGCCACACATTTTCTAAACTAGATACCCAAATGATGATTGTGGTCAAGTTTGGTTCAATTTGGCTAAGTTGTTTCAGAGGTGAAGATTTTTGTAAAAGATAACTAAGATTTACGAAAAATGGTTAAAAATTGACTATAAAGGGCAATAACTCCTAAAGGGGTCAACTGACCATTTCGGTCATGTTGACTTATTTGTAAATCCAACTTTGCTAAACATTATTGCTGTTTACAGTTTATCTCTATCTATAATAATATTCAAGATAATAACCAAAAACAGCAAAATTTCAACAAAATTACCAATTCAGGGGCAGCAACCCAACAACAGGTTGACTGATTCATCTGAAAATTTCAGGGCAGATAGATCTTGACCTGATAAACATTTTTACCCCGTGTCAGATTTCCTCTAAATGCTTTGGTTTTTGATTTATAAGCCAAAAACTGCATTTTACCCCTATGTTCTATTTTTAGCCGTGGCGGCCATCTTGGTTGGTTGACCGGGTCACGCCACACATTTTTTAAACTAGATACCCCAATGATGATTGTGGCCAAGTTTGGTTCAATTTGGCCCAGTAGTTTCAGAGGAGAAGATTTTTGTAAAAGTTAACAACGACGACGGACGACGGACGACGGACGACGACGGACGCCGGACGCAAAGTGATGGGAAAAGCTCACTTGGCCCTTCGGGGCAGGTGAGCTAAAAATGATAGTTCATTTTTGTTAGCGAATATAAAATACTCGGAATATTCATCCTCCAGATAAAGTACACTGGTGGAATAAAACTACTGTTATATGACTATCAGGCTATTATAACCTCGTAGCTCAATTTATTCCAGTGTACCTGAAATTAAGAATAACAAATATCAATCATAAGAAGTCTTCTTCCAATGCAATCTTGATCTTTTCCTTGATCATTGTATTGATAGACGATAAGTAAGTTTTCCCATTGTCAACTTCTCATTTATCAAACATTAAAGAAACCCTGGACAATGGAAAGGCGTTTATAACTCATTTGATACGTCATGATCGTGCATGTTAAATTTATATTGACGACATTAACAGTGGTGTGATTTAACGGAATATGAGGTATAAGAATTGAAAATAAGTTCCTAAATTTATTGTCAGTATCAAAAATTGGAAGGCCGATACGATGTGTCGGTTTATCAACGCACTGGTGATTTTTCGCGAAGGGAACACTTAAAACTCACAAGGCGAAATTAAACTGATAAAATCATGAAAAAATATAAAGTCTACAAAAAACTACATGTAAACTAAAGACCGAGAAACATGAACCTCATCAGTGAAACAAAAATGATCTAGAGTGTTCAGGAGGGGTTAACAGAACATGTTCTTTTTTGACCGATTGTGTTTTATCCTCTTATCTTACATTTGCTTGTGAGTTTGAATGGCAAATAATGCATGCATAGCCTTGGCGTCAACTTTGTCGAAATACGCGGTCTCGCTGTTTTTGATTTTATACGATTCCCTCATGTATCATTCTTTACTTGATTTTCATGTTTTGATTTTAATGATTTTATAACGTCAGTTATTCATAAGTAGATAACTTAATTATCAAAACTGAATAAATCGATTTATTATTAGTTTACAAATCAAGTTAAAACAAAAAAAGACCGATTGAAATGAGATCAAATGGGTCGACTGAAAAAGCGTCTCCTTCGAGAAACTCATCAGCTCCAATGGATGCCCCCGTTCATTGACGATCGTTCTGATCAGCAGTATTGACACAGTGCAACAGAACTTATTGGCTATCAAATATTTGGCTACTTGAATTCTCCATGAACGTAAATCCAGAAAAGTGTTTTTGATGCAAAAAAAATATAAAGTGTGGTTTTCATTTTTGATATATCTTCGGTAAATTCTGGTGAAAATCAAAAACTAACATTAAAAAGCAGATAAAACCAGAAAGGGACCAAACTAAAATCAAACAAAAAATGAGAGCTTTGCATAACGGAGATAATTTCTTAATCGAAATAATAACTAGGAAATTGTATAACATCAAACTTTAATACAACTACATTTGAATTTTCGTGCGAGTACCGAACATATACAAACAAACAACTATTTATTTGACCATGAATGGTAATATTTAGATTTCCTGGATGAGACTGAAATGATACTAGTAATGACAATTCTTAAATATTTTTAATCTCTTTAATGAATTGAGATACTTTATGTAAAAGTTCAATGTTATCCTTGATGTTATTGTCATATAAACAGTCATCCTACAACACGAGATTTATACAGGATACATTGAAGGTTTAAGTTTAAATTTACCATGTACCGAGGGATATGCATACACTGTTGACGGCATAGTTTGCATAATCATTGTTTTGTCATAAATTTCAAGAAAAGTTTACGTTTTAGACCCATTCTATGATTACTTTGAACAAATGCACCTCTACGCTTTGAAGGATGCACATACGACAGGAGCGCTAAAATCCCATTAATTAAAACCGATGATGTTTAAGTATTATGCTTTGTAATTCTTCTCTTTGTTTGGACCTTAAAAGTTTCTTTTAGCAGTAAGAAGGTAATCAATAACGGAGATAGATAATATAAGATTATAATACGAATCTTAATAGAAACTCTGCTCATAAATAAAACCTACGTCCAAATATTCAGTTTAGGATTATTCTTTTCAAATTACAGGTAAACAGGTTCTATTTCAGGATTAACTTAGGAAAAGAAAATTATTACAATTGCAATAATACAAAAATAAATGCAAAACTTTGACTTTCATGAAATTTTATTCATGCAAATTTATTTTGGTTTAACAGTTTGCGGAAGTTGAAAAGTACTTCTCTTAGATATAATTTGCATTTTAATAAATTCACTGATGTAATCTTGGAAACGATTTTATCTAACAGACAAAATGAAATTGCAACAGTGCACTTCAAAAACGCAGACTGAAAACAATTCAACGAATAATACATATTAACGAATAAAATCAATCATTTTATCTTTACTGATAACATGGATTTCAAATGTAAATTAGCAGACATATTAAACATGCATGAATAAAAACAATTTTGTAGATGTCGTACTTTACGAAATTAATTTCCACGGGTAAATCATTTCGGTTCAAATTAAGTTTTGTCACTTTGAAATATTAAAATCTATCAGCAGTGAAATATAGCTTCTCATAATATTTTTTTTTGTGTGTTTCAGCCTAGGAAACGAGAAGTTCCTCATAATCGTTGAGATCTACTTTCTAATAGTAACGTTTTAAGTTTTAATGTAGAAATACCTTTCTCTCATTCTTAGTAGCCGTTTAAAACTTTCAACGAAAAAAAATTTAAATCTTATATTTTACTGGAACACAGTTCTTCAGTGCTTAAAATCCAACCATACTAGATTTTCTTGCACTTTTCAGAATTTATTATTGTAACGTCACGTTAATGTGAATCTTTTGCAGGTCATTAGTAAAAAAACGATAAGTTTTGTGTACCGGTGGTCAAATCATAAGAGCCTTAGATGTCATTACAACATCTATTTGCATAACTGTAGATACTTGGAATTGGATTGTTCAAGTAGAACTCGGTTTACATTCGATAAACTTATTTCCGAAACTACTTTCGTAACCTTGGACGCTTCAAATTCGAATACTGTCTTATTAAAATGAAGTTTTTGAGGTAGGTGCTATTTCATTTTAAATTCTGTTGCATTTATCGAACATTTATGGGATCTAAGAAAATTAATATGGTGGTCAAAACCTTAGTTACGACCTGTCAATTGTGCATTTGATGGTCTTCTAGTAGCCATTTCACACAAAAAAATAACAAAAAATCGCGAACATTTGGCTTAAAAATTATAAGGATTAAACATATTTTTTTCAAGAGATGATTGATGTTCCGGGTTTATTCACTTAGTGGGTTAACACCGGTTAACACATCAATAACCTCTAGAAAAAATGAGTTTAATCCTATAGCGAAATGCAAAATGTCTCCACTCTCGGCAGCTAAATGTTAACTAGTTATTTAAAACGATCAGTAAACCTTGGGTTTTGAATTTGAAATTGTTACCGACTAGACTAGACTTTCAGTCAAAGAATCAACGAAAAATATGTGTTTATAATAGACAAAATGTATATATAAACCGTTTAGATGTTAGTCAACGATCGTTCTTACGACGGTGTTTGATCGTATGGAAAATGATACCGTAAATAATAAATAAATCACATATACGCCTAACAAGTTTAAAAAACAACACCAATATAAAAAAAGGAAGCAGCTAAGACAAGTATCATTAAATATTTACAGATATTCTTCATCAGTATCATTTAAAATAAATCTAATCAATCAATCTATTCTGATTTTCCTATTACCAACATCAACGTACATTCTATTTAAAACAGAACCACGCTGGTGTAATTTCTTAAATTTCAAAGTTCACGAAAAATTGATATCTAAAGCAGAGGCTGCATCGTATTCATGCAATTGAAAATGAAAAAAGCCTAACCTTTTGATGTGAACTACCTTTTTTGTTGTGGATTTTTCTTGTTCTTCTGGAACTTACTTTCTATGTTTTATGTGAGACAGTGTAAGACAATGGTGAGGCTAGAATGAAAATAGTTGTTAGGCCAAATAATATACGAAGGTGAAGAGCAAATAGTGGAATCATGCAATAATCAATAAACCCTAACAGCTGGTTATCAGGAGCCTGTAATTTAGTTGTTGTCGTTTGTTTATGTGTTACATATTTGTTTTTCGTTCATTTTTTATACATAAGTTAGGCCGTTAGATTTCTCGTTTGAATTGTTTTACATTGTCATTTTGGGGCCTTTTATATCTTACTATGCGATATGGGCTTTGCTCATTGTCGAAGTCCGTACGGTGACCTATAGTTGTTAATTTCTGTGTCATTTTGGTATCTTGTGGAGAGTTGTCTCATTGGCAATCATACCACATCTTCTTATTTTATATGATAATGATTATTTCTGAATGTTCCTATAGGAATTTATTATGAATAATGACTGATTTCTTTTACTCTATTATACACAATATGTATGTAATCATACGGACCCATTTTTTCATGACAATCTCATAATAGATATACAGGTAATTATTTGTAAATTTGGAATAAACAACATTTACATTAAATGTTTATGCTCGTGTATGAATAACTATACCTACTTAGTTATGTCTTTACAAAATTAATGCAACATATGTGTTATGACAAGGAATGAATGATATCGACACTACAAGGACAGGGGTTATGTTCACCAGTTGGGTGACCATTACTATACATGTCTGTCTCAACTTAAAAACCCCGATTGCTGAATGTTCACATATTAACAAAATTACGTCTGAAATGGCTTTTTAAAGACTGAACGATAAAAGAGGGACGAAAGTTACCAGAGGGACAGTCATCCTCATAAATCGAAAATAAATTGACAACACCTGGCTATAAATGAAAGAAAGAAACAGACAAACAATAGAACACATGACGCAAGATAGAAAACTAAGAATAAGCAAAACGAAACTATTCAATCAATTTTAGTTTTTGCGGTCAATTTTATGCTTTTTCTACTGCTATCAATTTCGTAATGTTCAGATGATTCGCTTGCAGTCAATTAAGATTGATTGACTGATGGTTGTTCGATGTCACAGGCTTATATTTCACTCGTGTTTAATATTCATTATAGATATATTCAATCTGTGTTGAGATTTTTTCAGTGGATATTATTTACATGTATAGCTCATCTACATACTGAATTGTCCGAAAGGTTACCTGAACAGCAATGACTCGACTACAAGAGAATTGCCTGAACAATACTGATTGAATCGCAGTCAATACATTTTTGATTGACTATAAAAACTGAGTATAATTAAATGATTTATTGTGCCAAATTTGCAAATGATGTTCCGAACAAAATAACTGTTTCATGCTAAAATTAGGTCCGAAAAATTAGGTTAACAGTAACAGATAGACTTCACGTAAATTGTCAGAACAATACTGAATTTACTGGAGTCGACACGTTTGTAATGTGACAGAATAACTGACTGTTAATATAAAATATGTGGTATGAGTTCCAATGCGACAATTCTCCATCGGAGTCATAATTTTTAAAAGTAAATCATAATAGGTCAAAGTACGGTCTTAAACACGGGGCCTTGGCTCACACCAATTTAATGATCTATTTAATAATATAATGTGCGGACTTTGCAAATGATGTGAATAACCGGTTCAAAGTACATTTTATTTACTTTTTAGAGTCCACGCAATATCCTTATCTTTGGGATTTTTATATGTTACTTTGTCTTTACAATCCATTTTTATCAATGAATTATTCAAAATACTAAGGATTTTCGTATTCCAGGCACAAATAACTTTAGCCGTATTTCGTTCAACATTTTAGAACTTTGGATCCTCAATGCTCTTTAACTTTAATATATTTGTTTGGCTTTCTAACTTTTTTTTTATCTTAGCGTCACTGATGAGTCTTATGTAGACGAAACACGCATGGCGTATCAAATTATAAGCTTGGTACTTTAAAGAACTACGGTATTTACATCCCTGGGTTAAAACACTACTGGTTCAAGTTTCGTCCCCGAGGGTATTACCAGCTCAGTTATCAGCACTTCGGTGTTGACATGAATATCAATTATATAGTAATTTTTATAAATTTACGCTTTGCAAAAGTATAAATTATATGAAATACTAATATGTTCTTATCCCGGGCATAGGTTACCTTAGCCGTATTTGGTACATCTTTTAGAAATTTTGAGTCCTCATTGCTCTTCAAGCTTATACTTGTTTGGCTTTCTAACTTATTTTTATCAGAGCGTCTCTGATGAGTCGTTTATATAGACGAAACGCGCTTCTAGCGTATCATATTATAAGCCTGGTTCATTTGATAACTATTTGATTATCGGTTATCTAATATTGCTTTAATCTATTTACCCTTACTTAACTTTTTTTTTCAGTAACGATTTTTTATTAGATACAATTGTCCACGTTTATCTAGAGCTATATCTTTTTTTTTATTAAAAAAGTTAATCAGATTATTTCACTGGTATCAAATATGAGGTTCATGAGTCTCAGCAGTATTTACTCTTTATCATTTTTTCATACATTATAAAATACATAACTGATTTATTCGACCATTATGCTATATATTTTGTGTCAATAAATGATTTGTTCGATATAAAAGAGAAAATTAATAGATTATACAATTTGTCAGATGTATATATAAATAAGAAGATGCGTTATGATTGAATACGAGATAAATGATGTGGGTATAAGCCATTATATGATATCAGCAAATAGTATGCTCCACACCGTATAGTCGGTTATAATAGGCTTTGACATATAAAATGTATAACAACCAAATATGGAATCGGTCTGAAACGCAGAACGATGTTGATGTTGAACAAACAAATAAATACATTTATTCAAATTATAAAACACATCTTAATCAAACTATAAGTTATCCACACTTAATAATATATATTAATTTAGATTAAAACAAATGTTATGACGGCCCAAATGTGGATTACAATACAAATGTTTCAAATGTAGATGTCAGGTCTTTCAGTTTTTAATACAGACCCTAAATATCAGAAGATACATTACTTTTTAACTATAAAAATTAACACTTTACAATTGTGGCATTATATTTATTTTCAATAGTGAAGCTTATTCAACAGCATTTATTCTGATAAATGGATTGATTGGCATGCTATGAAAAAAGGTGGTTCTCCAAGGATGACTGGGGAATAAAAATAAGTTCACTACGGTCTTCTTTCGACCGTCAGTACAACCCTTGCCTAAATGGAAAGTCTTTTTGGCAATAATCAGCATTTCGTAAATCCCAGTGAAATCAAAATTAACTAACCATCAAAAATAGAAGGACTGTGTCAGATCTTGTATTACTTTTCTGGATACAGTCCCAAATTGACGACTTCAAACTACAATCGATGATAAATGTGATGAACTCAGCTTTATAATTTCTCAATAGTATTTTAATCATTTGCGAGTAGTCTGTAGTCGATTTCACAAAAAAAAAAACTTACAACTAAGATTGGTCGTAAGTATACTGAATTGTTCATGACTTACTACAAATCTTATTTGTAATTTTTTTTTGGGGTGAAATTGACTTCTGATCTGTAAGATTATCAACTGTTTCCCATACCTTATTGCATAGCAGTTGATGCTTACCCTGTCTTGATCCTTTGGAAATCGCTCCATTGACTTGTATGTTCACATTGTGAGATTAAAAATTCGGTCATCCAGTAAAGGATACTGTTTTAATCCAATCAATTATTCAATAAAATACTAACAATTTTAGCTGTTAATTTTATAAATATCGCCATGCAATAGTTAACTAATTTTTCTTTTTTGTATCAAGTATGAAACGTGTCTAAATGTTAAAACTTGAACGTATGAAAATCAAACGAAATTGAAAGATCGTGGTAATGAAATTTTAATCATTACTCATTCAATTTTTCTTCGCATATCGAGTAAAATGAAAATGAAGAAAAACCGAAAGCTACTAGACATATAAACAGCAATAGCACTCACGACCAAGTTAAGCTACTATCATCTTTCATACGTTCATTTTTTAAAAATAAAAATGCATCCTTTTTATCATATCTGCTTAAGCTAACCGTTTATCTGCAAAGAATCAGCTTTTATTTCATTTACATGTTTTAGTTGTTTCAAATTCGTTTTACTTATTCATTGAAATAAACGTCTTATCACATTCTGGAAAAGAAATTATTTAGAATGTCATAGGATGTTAAAAGTTAACTATCCACTTGTTATTAATTTTGAAACTTATTATGTAAATATGAATTTGAATAATTCATTTGAATATATTATTAAGAACTAAACTGGAATTACTTGTGTAGTCAAAGCGTGTTTTTTCCTTGTTCATTAAACTGCATTCTTTCATATTGAATAAATCCATGGTATATAATCTTTTTAATTAAAAACAGGAACTTGTTCATCAAAAATCGTGAATTTTTCAAATTATTTTTTAATTTCTGACAGTTATCATCAAAGTGTGACTACGTTAATATTGAAAGATGAAAGAATCTTTCTTTATTTAGATCTTTAAAGAATGTTATTTCTACAACAGATAATTGAGAAATTTTACAAGGGCTATTGTAATTCATATAGAAATAAGGAAATGTGATATGATTGCAAACATAAAAACTCGTCGTGACATTTTTTTTTTCAAAGTTCATTATATACATTTGCCTTTTAGCTATTGGGAAGTTTTAATCTTAATTTGAAAAAAGTATAAACGCATGGTCGTCGTGACACATGCTGTTTTAACGATCATGAAAGAGTTTGTTTATACGACGAAGAGATTACTTTAGACATCATGAATCCAGGATGTTAAAAAGAGAGAAGGAAGATGCCAAAGGGATATTACATAATACTGAATCTTTATCGTGTAATCCTCGAATAAACCAACCCGAAAGCCATACTATCTTATCAAATGGGAGAGCTCGTTAATGTGTTTATATCACGAAAGCACTTGTTCGTGTGCTTTTGAATTAAACAGCTCTTGTATATCTCTGAGTATACTGAAGTAATTTCTTGTGTTTTTCTGTTCCATATTCATGTGCTGGGATTCGAATTGCGATATAAAAACTAAGAGTTTACAATACATGAAATTGAAGGTATCCCTTTTTCTCATTTTGGGGGGTTTTAACCAACAAGCGCTAACCGAAACGTCTATCAATTGAAAACTGCATAGTTTTATAACCTCGAACTATTAGAATAAAAGATATAATTTCAAATACTTTATCTTTTGGGCTTGAATAAAAAAACTACATTAAACAAATAGTTTTCAAAGGTGTCAGAATTATAATTTAATACGCCAGACGCTCGTTTCGTCTACATAAAACTCATCAGTGACACTAAGATCAAAATAGACAGATAACCAAACAAGAACAAAGTTAAAGTTAAAGAGCATTAGGGTCCCAAAATTCAAAAAAAATTATGCCAAATCCGGCTAAGGTGATATATTCCTGGGATATGAAAATCCTTAGTTTTTCGAAAAATTGAAGTTTTGTAAACAGAAATATTATAAAAATGGCATGAAACGTTCATCAATAGTGGCAACGACCCAATGGTGTAAATAGTTATCAAAGGTACCAGGATTATAATTAAATACGTCAGACTCATCAGTGACGCTCATATCAAAATAGTAAGATAGCCAAACAAGTACAAAATGGAAGAGCATTTAGGTCCCAAAATTCAAAAAAAGTTTTGCCAAATACGGCTAAGGTAATCTTTTTTCTGGGATATGAAGTTTGAAGTTTTGTAAACAAGAAATTTATAAAAATGACCATATAATTGATATTCGTGTCAACATGGAAGTACTGATTACTGGGCTTGGGGATACCATCGGGGACGAAACGTCCACGAGCAGACTTTTGTTTACCGTTTTATGAGAGTGTTATTTCTTCTCACTTTTCTCAATTTCCATGGTGTTGCCTAATTGTCTGCAGGTTTTACATTTCAGGTGTTTTGGTTTGAGGAACACTGACGAGAACTGTTTTGATTTTATTCTAATGTAATAATATTATGTTTTGTTTCTTGAAACTTTGTTTGATCAACTTCGGCATATAGATATATATCGATTTTGCAATTTTTTAAATTCCTTTTAGTCATAGAACTCTTTTACTGTTTCGGTCGTTTTCAATTCCTTGTTTTCGGCCAATGAAAAAACTTAGGACATCATGAAACCAGGAAGTTAAAAAGAAAGACGAAATATATCAAATGGATATTACATAACAAATCGTGAAATGCTTTGACATAGAAAAAAATAATAATAAATTGGTCTCAAATTATAAGCAATATTTTACACTTAACCTTGTAAAGACACTTTCCGATTTTTGAAATCCGTTTATTGAACGTGTCGTGTTGACTTTGTTTTGTTCGTTTGTTAAGGCATTGGCGTATACCGACAATCGGCTTTTAAAACAGACACCATTTTCAGAGGAAGATATTTCATTTTTGAAATGTTAATTTCTATTCACAATTCAGCGAGAGAATTCTGTAATTGAGACTTAGTAAAGGGTTCATGTTGCAATAAAACCGTTTCGCGCTAACGAGACATTAAGCTTAAACCAATCAATCACTGTCTTGTTTTTTGTCGATTTATTAATCATATCATATCAGTTTTCTTGGCATGTTAACACTTTTCTTGTCACGTTTGTATATGGTTCGTATTTATTGAAACAATTAACTTCGATTTTCAATTTTCTTTCGAGCAAGTCACTCTGAAGTGACAGAACATATTATGTTTAAGATAAATGTAATGATTACAGTGAAATAAACACGCAAAATTGCCATTAAATATTACATCACGCTTTTGCCACATCGACGATCCTGTTGAAAGATAACACACAATGTCACGTCTGGTAATTTTATGTTTAATCAAATAATTTTCTCATTTATATTTGATTTGTATTTAAAATAATATAACATTCAATTGTGTTTCAGCTTTATATTTTGCCATTTGCTTGAGGACTTTCCGTTTTAATTTTCATCAGAGATCGATATTTTTGTAATTTTACTTTTTATTTTTATACATGTAATAGAGTAAATTAATAAACATGTTGGTAGATGGCGATAGTACAAATCCAAGTGAATTGACAGAAGTATTATGTTCCTGCATGGGATACTTTAACAATATTAGAAAAAAACTTCCAACACATATTCACGAGCTCTTGTTTTAAAATAAAACAGCGGACAACAAAATGACGACATGGATTGTAAAAAGAAATCTTCAAAGACATAAGCTTACAAATTGATAACAGAACAATCTTTTTGTCTCTACAAGACTCATTGATGACACTAGAAGCAAAACAGTTAAAAAGTTAAAGCGCAGTGGAAAATTAAACTTCAAAAAGGTTCTACTAAGTACTACTGTATGTTTCAACATTTTATAAGATGTAAACTTAATGAAAATGACCGTGTCACTGTCGACACAGATGATATGACTATGATGCTTTTATACTCTGCAATGCGGACCAAGTATAGAGTATATCGTATCGAATAAAAATTACATTTTATGACTTTCATGTGTCCGAAAAACCTTTTCTGGATTGACCGTCATCATATCAAATATGAGAATGAGGGTAATGAATTAGATTCTCATGGAAAATGGTCAAAATAAACACAATATATTTGGTCGGACAACTGAAAGACTTTGTGTTCCATATCACCAAGTCATGATATTTCACTCTTTACCCCATATGCCATTGCATATTACATTTTATATAAGTTAAGATAAAGGCAACAGTAGTATACCGCTGTTCAAAAGTTGTAAATCGACTAAGAGAAAACAATCTGCGTTAAAAATTAAAACCAAGGGAAACAACTATAAGAGTAAAAATGTATTATGGCTAGCCAAATTAATAAGAGATTGGTGACAATACAGTCCCTCACAACTTAGCATCATATATGTTAGACTTATAAGATTGAAATCTTTGTGATGTTATCACTATGTTCATATCTAAATGCCACCGCTATATCAATTTCCTAACTGTAGTTCTCACCATACTTAAGCGTTTATGAATATAAAAAAAATACATTGCACATACATCAATGAAATAGTTACCCATTTGTCATATTTTGAACACCAGTTTCTCGGAATTCGGGAGTTAGTGGTTTTTGTGGTATTTTTTGTAATATCCAATAGGTTTTTTTTTTAAATATTTTCGTGATCCTTTATATTTTTATTCAAAGTGTTTGTACATTTTGCCAATCGATATTTAACCCTGATTCTTGAATTTGTTGAATGTCGCGCGTCTGGCGTATAAAATTATAATCCTGGTACTTTTGATTACTAATTTAAACTAATTAAAAGGATACAGAAAATCATTCACAGAAAACAAATTTCATCATAAGTCAATGATAACCATGCACCGGGACAAAAGATATCTCGGCCTGTCAGAGTGTTTGCTAAAAAAGAATAATCTTGTCAATGAAATCATCCTTCTTATCAATTATGATTTTTGCTTTGAATATTTGTAGACTTAAAAATCATGAAATAAATCTGAATGTTTATAGATATACATTTTGTTCCATAGCAACGATATTCAATTTAATTTGATTTTTACACGTTTCAAAGTCAAGCTTCTATCGGTCAATACGGAATGAACAAAACAACAGAAGATTATTTTTAAATGACTGCTATTTTCACTAACTTCTCAATGTGAATGGCTATTCGGGATTTAGCAAATTAATACAGTAGTATATGGCTCTTTTTATTTCATGCTGACATATTAATAGAATTCAGAACAAGTAAACCCTGACATTTCAGTTTAACATGTTTTAATTATTCAATAAATATGCATAGTAATATTTCACCTCTTACAGTACAAAGTATAATAAGAGATTATAATGTATTCAGTAGTCATCATCCCAGGGAAGAGAAAAATTAGGAAGTTTTATATAAATAAACAGCTGATAAAAAGGCAAAAATAGTATAAAGCAAAATCACAAAAATACTGAACTCAGAGAAAAATCAAATCGGAAAGTCCATAATCATATGGCAAAATCAAATAACAAAACACATAAAAAACGAATGGATAAGAACTGTCATATTCCCGACTTGGTACAGGCATTTTCAAATGTAGAAAATGGTGGATTAAACCTGGTTTTATAGCGCTTACCCTCTCACTTTAATGACAGTCTCATCAAATACCGCTGTTCGAAATTCCAGAATCGAATGAAGAAAAAAAATCCGGGTAAAAAACTGAAATCATTTAAAACAGGTTTATCTGCTTCCAGGCAAAATTGACTTCATCAGTACTTTACACATGATTTGTTTTTCTCCGTGATTTTCAACTTTATTATGCGTAAGACATTTTTTTTTAAAAGCACTATTGACGAGACATACGTCGACTAAGCGCTCGCACTGGTTACTATTACGAGTTTTGATTGTATGAAGATGTGTTACAAGGTCGTAATGTTAATCTCATAGGTCGTCAATGATTGATAGACGGCTCCGATATACTTTCCCCCGTAGAAGGTTTCTACCACATTATATGCATAAATTGTAAGACTTGTACGATCTTTAAGATGTTTTATAAGGTCTTATTGCCGATATATCGTCGGTTCTTAATGACTGATAGAATGCAATAGCCTTCATAATAGTTTTCCTTAAATCTATGCCAAAATTATAAAAATTATAAGACCATTCTTATTATGAAAAAGACTTAAAAAACTTTAACGAAAGCATCGTCTTTCGCAGAAATATATATCAAGGCACACATCAGGAAAACAAATAAAATGCAAAGGGTGGGAACACTTTAAGGGGCAATTGATCAAAATAATGCTTTATCGATTCCATATTAACAAAACACCTAATAAAAGACAGAAGCACTTTGCAAATATCATGCGTCTAAAATGCATTTCTGAATTCACATTTAACGTGAACATTAAAAACCAAATACTTTAAAGACAGGGATGAGCATAAACTGACAGTTTTATATTACGTGTATATTTCTTTCAACTTATGAAATATGCATTATATGTAAGTTTTCACTAAAACATCAAAACAACAAAACAATAACAATTTTTTTTTATTGGTAATAAAGATGCAGCAACCTCTTGTCATAATAATCTTGTATAATAATAGCATACAGATACAGTTAAATAATAGTTTAAAACGATGCGTATGGGAAAGCTGGAATGCGATCGGTAAGTATTGGCTTCGGAAATTTGATGAAAATATAGTGATGCCTTTTTGTATGTAAATGTTCAAGTTTAAATGGTTTAGATATGAACCAAACAACACAAGTTTATCAGAAAATTATAAATACGTGGTCAAAATTCATTCAAAATGTTGTACACCTTGAAATAAAAGTGATATTTTAAATACTAGGATATTCGGAAACTCTTCTTCAGTCGTTTCAAAAGTAAGCCATTGTTCTCCTCTTCATTTTTAAAAAACGATATCACAACTATCCAGGACATTTGGAACTCAGAAACTACAGATTTTATTGGCTGTAATGAAATTTATTAGAGGCTGATTGATCGGAGAAATTGTATTTCCGAATTTTCAACAATTAAACAGGCAGTCCCTAAAGATTTCGTGCAGATTTTGAAATCTTGCGGAACCCAGAATTTGCATTATGAAAGCAATTAAGTTTAAACTCAAATATATTCGTACGGTTTTACATAAAGATGTATCTCCAAAATATCAAATTAATGCAAAAAAAAAACCCGATTCATATGAACATTTGTCGGCCGTAAGGTGTCTATGATTTTAATATCGACTCATTCTGAGGATTTTATACTTTCGTCTAGACTTTTATTATGCAAGCAAATCTATACTACATATTGTCCGAACTTAGTTCACATGTTATAATAAGGTTCAAAACATCTGCTTATAGAATGGAAGTGCGAGTTGTATTCGGAATTCATGTTTCATATTTTCTTAAGATATCTTTCCCCCAAGTTGTTACATGTAAGCTTTAACAGAAACCATTATTAAAGTGATGTATTTTTTATAGTTTGGGATTAATTCAAATCGACATTAGTAATATGTTAAAAAAAAATCAAATTTCATAAACATTTAAAAAACGTTAACAAAAATGTATTTTACTTCACCTGATTAGAAACAAGGCACAGTATAAATGAATAAATGAATGATGAAGAAAATATGTTATCATGAACTAGTGTGTTACTCAACGAATTTTTAAAACCAAAACTACCTCCTGGGACCTCAAACAACCGTCAACAGCAAATTATGACCAAGAGGCTAGTTTCCTTTTTTTTTTAAAGTATTATAACCCATATTTCATTATACCCATTGACAAAAACAAGATTTTCTCATATCATGTATATCACCTACACAATATAAATAGCTACCGTTTACAAATTTGCCACTAGACTTGTACTGACCAAATATGAAAATAATTTAAAAAAAATCAAAAACTATGATTTTGATTTTGTTAAATCTTATATCAAAATAGAAAAAAAAATATATGAAAACAAGTCCACTTTAATACACATAGGGCACTAAGTTCCACTGTTCTAACTGCATTTCAAATAATTTGATAAAACAAAATTTACATAAAAAGTAAAAAAAGTAAAAAAACAAAAATAACAAACTCTTCTAAACGGAAATAAAATCTGGTTTAAAAGCTAGCTAAACCTATCACTTGTATGACAGTCGCATACAATATCATTAAATTGACAACGATGGGTGAACTTTATGGACATACATAATAGGTTAAATTGTAAAACAAAAGAGATACAGCGGTCAACATTGTGTTATTATTTTAATAACTATAAAACAAACAAATATGGCAACAACAAAAACCAAAAGGCATATTGACATACTTCATGAGCAAAAACGAAAGACATTGGCTTAGACAAGAATACAAAAATTAAAAATACATAATAACAGAATGATGATAAAAAAGAAGTGAGCCCCGTCAAATAGGTATTTCGAAAAATAAACTGAAAAGTTAAAGTATTAAATAATTACGAAGACAAATAAAAGTAACATACCTTTTACTGATTAACTCCTGTTTTTTTTAGCTGATCCAAATTTTTCGTATCAATAATTGAATGTATATCAGTCGCATTCCGTGTTTGATGTTAATAACGTCCAATATATTTAAATACTCACTAAAAACCAATGTTCCATACTTTCTATGCATCACATATATCTAGTTTACTCTCTTGCATTGGATTTATTTTACATATTGACAGCAATTATTCCGCAGCGTTGATATTTTATTTACAAATATTGGTTTTTTAATACTTAAATAATGGTATCTTTTGTAAGTTACGACATTTCTGATCAGTACTGATAGACAGATTTATTATTATTGAATAAGCACTTGCAAATGTTTAGTGTTATAAACAAGCTTCTTTTCTAATTGCTTTAAGTAGTGATGTTGTACTTTTGATAGAGATTCACCTTCTTTATTCCTGAATCATCTTTTTTTATTAGAACAAAATGACACACTTTAAGTTCTTTGATTCAGTAAAAAAGGGAATGTGTAAAAAAGTAAAAACTTGCACTTTTATTGGTATAATTAAATGATCACAGATAAGAAGAGTCTAAAATAAAATTAATGATAACTAATTTAAGTGCACCAGATGAATTTTTGGCTGATATATCTAGTAAGTCCTTATCCTGTAGCTTTTTTGACTTTGGAAAAAAGCAACGGTATAACCAACTTAATTTAAGAATTCCACCAAACCAGCATTTAGTGATTCATGGCTTTTAAAAACTTGAGTTAGCTTCGCATTTTGAGTTTACGTATCATGGACAACCCTACAACATCTCCTTTTTGAACCAGGCTTATCGAAAAGGAGGTATGTTTTGTGATCAGAAAGTTATCTTGTTTCTTTGTCCCGAAGGAGTAAACGCAAACTCCAGTCGTCTCCTAATTATTCATCTGAATTGGGAAGATAGTTCCAATGTTAACCAGCACTTTCAAAATACCACTACACGTTTTGGTGTAGAATTGATATATGATTAAAATGTGACTGTCCTGAATGAAAATGCAGTGCAAAAAGACATACTGAAATACCCATTTATGATTACCTGCTGATTAATACAGTGGTTTCCATAATGTACACCCTTTGGTTAAAGAGAGACTTTAATGATCAACAGTTAGTGTTGAAACATTGAATAATAATAGTGTATCTATAACGAAGAAAGCATCGAAATAACGCGTAGAATATTCAAACTAATAAGGATGCACCTACAACTTACATTTGTTTCCAAGACAAAAATATAATTGATATCAGTCTAACCTAATCCTAAGATCATCGAGACACGAAAGACTTTTTACTCTGTAGCACATAAGCCGCAAATAAAATTTAATTGTTGCTGGTTCTTTTATACCTTTTATTGTTTCCTTTAAAAAAGCATCGGGAATTAAAACATATAAATCCAAGGTCATCTGTTCTATAATCAGCTATTTCTCCTAATGTCCGAACTAATATTTACCTATATTGTAATTTTAGAGTCACATTTGTAGACAAAGTCAACACTAATTGTTATAATTGAACCAATGTACATCTGAACTGTTTTGTATTATGATAAATATTTGTCAAGAGTACACTTGCATTATTGTCCAGTGTGCTATAATCTAAGATAAACCTATATGATAGGGTAATCTGTAACCAATTCCTGAACCAAAGTTCACCTGTACTTTACTTTATTACAAGGTTGCAAATTATAATGTTTATTGTGTACAAAACAAGTTCATTATCAAGAACAACACATTCAAAAGGTCAATCAGTCATTTCTAATTTTACTTTCATCCTTGTGTGAAAAAATGTTTATGTAAATCACACGATTCTCCTAATTTAATACACATATACCAACTCTTTTATCCCAAAATGTAGTACCTTTTGAATCATGTGTATATCATGTAAGAGAATCACTATTTAAGCGACGTAGTTAACTATTCAAATATAGTAAAATTAACCAGAAAGAGACAAATCAGGGTAACAGACCAACCCTTAAGGAATTGCACACATTAATAGGAGTGAGAAGGGTGTGATGACATAGTAACTTTCTGCTACAATAATTGCATCATTGACATACATCCCCACACTCAAGTCAAGTATTAAGACAAAATCAGTTATATTACAGATCAGACGACTATGTCTATTTTTTTAGATATATAATCCGTATGCAGGCGCCGCTGGAATGTTGCTATATAGAAAGATGTGATCCATTCACAAAACAAAACAAAACAACAAATGAACAAATGTGACAGCATTACGACAGGAACAAAACTTAAACGGGTTTTCATATTCTTTCTTTTTACGTCCATGAAGTACTTGTAGACTATCCTGTTTTCCTGATAATTGTTTCTGTTTGACCAAAACATTGTCTGATTTTCATCAACATTAAGTTTCTTATTGTGCTGTCATCTTTTTTTTAAACATCATTAGTACGAGTGGCTAACCAAATCCAATATGAACAAGAAAATACAAAAGTAAAGAAAACGTTAAATTGTCCGTTTCTAATGATAATTGGTAAAAAATCTTTCGGGAAATATACTTATATTTTAAATGCATCATTTTATACTGCTCCTTTTGTAACATTGAGTTTACAAAATTACCAAAATCTCAAAACTTTATATATCAAAATCATATAAAAGCTTTGAAATACAGTAACATCTCATAAAACAAGACACGTACTTAGAATAAACGGACAAATGATAACTTGAAGCTTTAGTGTCTTATTTATTTTACTTCCATGACAATCTTTCCCTATATAGTCTTGCATCTGTTATACGGTTTCAATCATCACGATTCAAATGTTAAACATGCTATAACAATGTTGACAATAAACAAGAAAATATATTGTTATCATATTAAACTTGTTTGTACAAAAGTTCTTACACTATCTTTAAACCAAATAACACTTTTATCGTTTTTTTCACGTGAAATAATCTCCTGCAATTTCAATTAAATTATTTACTTGTCGTTCGTTATTTAATATAATTTACTAAGGAGTTAACTTTGATTATTCAATTAAATGCAATGCATTCTTTGATGTGACAAAAATACTACAAAAATGTTTTATTAATTGCTATAGATGTACATTTAACTGCAACAAATTACTTCAGAAAACATATCCAACCATATGACAGATAAATGACAGTTGTTCGTTCTACAGTCTACAAATCAGAATATATGTGGAATTACCAGTCAGACAATATGTTTTATTTTAATTGCTTTTCGTGTTTCTGTATTAAATATTGAAAAAGGAAGGAAATTTTAAAGAAAAAAATGCCAAAAATCATAGTTTGAGAAATGTAAACAAAGAACAATTAATCTAAGAGATTATTATTAAAAATCTATTTACGGTATTTTAATACAGAGTCCTATACTATTTGACGGCGTGATTTAGAGGAGGAAATACCTCTGTTTTATCATGGTAGCTTACTCGCCTCGAGTGCGTGAGGTATCAGCGGTTCAAACCATAGACTGAAAAATTAGTATTTTCTGGTTTCCACTAAGAACGTATTGTTATGTAGTAAAAGACAGTTCCACTCATTGCTAGAACTTTTCTTTTGTGTACGGTGATATGTCTTACCTCGGACTGATATCTTGTGAGGTTGTCGGCTTGTTTGGACCATATTCCTAATGCGCCTCCAAATGAGAAACACAAAAGTTGTGTGTAAGCAAAATATCTCAGTGTAGTGATATTGGACATGTTTTAATTTTTAACAAGTGACTGAGCTTAACCATTAAGTCTTGAAAGTATAGGACCTTAGAATGAATGTGTAAAAGCTATGGAGTTATTATATGTATTCAAAGTATTTAATTTTCAAAGATAATATTGTGTGAAAAAACGGACTTTTTACTAAGAAGAGCCGCATCACGAAAGGATTTTAAGGTATGCTGATTTATGGAAAAATGAATAACACTTCGTATCCCGAAAATTTAACCACACATATGAAAATGTCTCAGCTTCGAAACAAGCCATCATACATATAAAAGTTTACGATAGGGGCTGAGCTAAAGAAGAAAACGTTACCATTACCGCATATGGAGTAACAATTGCGCATAGTTCTCCAGTTCAAAAACAGGGTTTATATTCATATTACATCATAATGGTGTCGAACTGAATATGCATTTTTAATTTAAAATTGGTTGTTTAACAATCCATTCGTCATTTAAATACTAATTAATAAACATATAAAATGCATCTTAAAGTCTCAATACACTCGATCTCTTAAAAATACTACATGATAGATCCTAGGTACTGGTGTTGTAATGAAGTATTATAGTGTTCTTTTATGTTGAGTCTTTATTGGTAATATCTATGCTTTTTACTAGTATTATTTCTTTCGTTTTTACTAGTGTGCTCTGTCTTTATGGCTTTTTGTCATTTTGTAGTTACCACATTTGTTTTGTTTTTATAGTAATTACGACCCTAACACAATGTTTACTGCTGTACCCCTTTGTTTGACATTTTTACCTATTATATCTGTTTGTTTTGTTCACACATCGTTTTTATTATTATAATTACCATCCAAGAAAAAACTGTATGATAAAGGTATACTTGTTAGACATTATGATCTATTTTTTCGTTGCAAATTGTCTTTAAACTAGCTTTAAGTATATACGGTTACTCTTAAATGCTTTGTCATGTTATCTGTGCCAATGGTTATACAATGCCCTTCTTAATATATTTTTTCAAATAATACTGTCTTGCAAGAAGGAATTAGTAATCACACATATATTTTATTCTTATAACTCGCATCGATGTCTAAACTTACAAGGACCATGTTTTCATAATCTTAAATCTCTTTAGATACCACTACATTCGTCTAATCTGTAATTCTTCCGTTTGTGTCATATTCCTGATTGTGATATGTTACAGAAGGATTTATCACATGGCCGGTGATAGCTGACTGCGATAACCCTGTCGATGCATCATGTATTGAAAATGCGACTCCCCCAGCGTCTATTTGAGATTTTACCCTTTCTTGTCAATGTACCAGATTTGAACATCGGATAACTAATTAAGACTCCGTTTTATCTGGCACAGATATATCGAGTAAGAGTTAATTTCATTGATAGTTTTTTAACATAGAACAGTGTTAACAACGGAACAAAATAGAAAAAATTGTGAAACATAATTAAAACAAGTTTGACTCATCAGTTTGTCACAAAGGTAAACAAAAAGAAATTCAAAGCAAAAAAACAAATAATTGAGAAATAGAATTATACAAGATTGGACAATTTGATATCATGGTCTATAAATATAAGTTTACTTATTATGTTTATAAGAGTCAATGTTTTGTATTAAGTCCTTACTTTTCCTTTATGCCTGCTTATTATAGAATATTTATATCATATATCAAACTGTTCAAAATATACTAGAATAATAACCATTTACATCCGTTTCTGCGGTTTTGCTGGCTTGGCACGGTCTATTCGCATATTTTCTAAAGTTTAGTGAGTGCAAGGAAAACATTTAACATCATCAACGTTGGATGCCATTAACCCCCCAACAATAGAAAATCAATTAAATTCAATAATTGCCGTCGAGATTGCAATACATCATTTTTTAATTTGCATCTACATCTTGATTGCAGTTTTGAACCAATTGTTTAGATATTGGTCAGACTCTGTCAACTAATAAGCACTGCTTTATTCTGACGTGAATTTGGACTCTTAATGACCATGACGCAGGTCGTTTAGTTTCCTCATTAATATTGTTTGAAGGAATGAAAATTAAAAGCTGTTTATTTTTCTATTTTAAGTTTTTCAATTAAATATCAAGATATTATATGTACTTAGTGCATTAAACAATGTCGCTTACCTTTCAAACTTAATTCATCTTGCAGAGTTATTCAGTAAAGGAAATTTAAACATGAGTTATCTGACATTTTCTTATATTCATTTATTGCTACATATGGTAATTTGCTAATGTTGATTATTCTATTCAGAATAGTTTTTGTAGAAGATCTAACTCATATCCTATTCACGTTTACATAAGCGAGATCGAAATTATTTTCATCGCATAATCTTATTATAAATTGAAGGAGATTAGAGGTGTTTTATAAAACGGCATGTTTGAGTTTGTTTATATCCCATCAAAACCTTAATTTGAGTAAAACAGCATTGGCGTGTTTAGGGGCATTGTCACTTGTTCGGAGAGCGGTTTCAACAAGAAATATGCGACCAATTAAGGGTACAAGACTTGATTCCACCAACATTTTCCTCTCGTCTAGTTTTTCTTATATCAAAAATCTAGAACTGTAAAAAAGACAAGGGTTAAACTTAATTCCCCCTCTAATTGTAATTATGTAACCCTTTGTGAGCTATAAACACACTACATACATTTATCTAAAAAAATGAAGTATTGTATTAACGATTTTTACGAGTATTTCTAGCATCAAAAGTTATATCCTTAACAATATTTGTTTTTAAAGCTGTTATGTTGTATCTTATTTTCCCCATCAAGCTATTCACATTAAGCAGGCTTTACGATGGTATTAAAATTACTACAAAAGTTTTGTATTCAGCTTCTATGAATTTGAATAGGTTGAGGAAAATTGTTTATAAACTACTTATATCGTACATAAAAACCATTGATTTGCAGCAATTTGAATCCAAATTAGGACTTTATTATTAAATATGTAACAGAATTATTTAAATGTGTTGAAAAGAAGCAAAAGATTATTGATATTGTACAAAACAAAAACATACTATATAAAAAGTGCCTCTGTTGAATTTTATTCACCCAATAGCAAACAACTTTCGAATATTCATACAAAACAATATATTTAACATTACAACACTCACACCACAAATGTATTCTATTCATACCGATAAGTTGAATTTGCGCCTTTGTTAGTTCAACTACGAATGTTTAAATCAAAATACAATTAGCCAGTTCTTTCAGTATTTATTTTTTTCGCTTCCCATGACATGATAACCTATGTATACCTATTATTTCTCCATAAAGAGGTGGTAATAAAAAAAAGTGATATTTTTGGTCGATCTTGCAAACAAATTTTCTAAAATTTGCGTTCTTTCTACATACTCAGGAATCAGACTATATGCAGTCCTTGCAATCTGTGGTATTGGTTTTGTGCTTCAAATAAAAAGTACCAAGTAACTTTCATTCAAGTCATATGAAAACAAATTTGCATTCAAGTCCTACATTTGCTGCGAATATGAATTAAACACTTTTACAGCATGATCATGGGATAAATGCTTATAAATAATTTGGCTTTCATTGATTTATTTCAAATTTGAATGTAACGATAGAGGAAAGTTTAACAATAGCGATATAAAAAGTCTTCTTGTCTCCTTCTGATCAAAACGGCGCTTGTAACCAGGAGCACATGTCTTGAACTGTGAAACCTCTGTAGCTTATTTTTTATCCAAATAAAATTGAGAATGAAAATGAGGAATGTGTCAAAGAGATAGCAACTCGACCATAGAGCAGACTACAGCCGAAGGCTGCCAATGGTACTTAAATGCAGCGAGAAATTTCCGGAGGCGTCAATCAGCTGGCCCCTAAACAAATATGTATACTGTTCAGTGATAATGGACGTAATCAAAAGTATTTCATCAATGATGCATTTTGCATGAGCTTTAGTTTTTAGGGCATTAATACCACATCTTTTATATGTGTATACGTGTGATTTATACATATGTGAAATGCCTTTATTTTATAACTGACAGTTGGAATATGACAGTTGTAATCCATTCGTTTGATGTTTCCGTTGTGTCGTTTGTTTTCTCTTATTGTTGAGTGTGAATAAACATGACTATAAAACGTGTTACGGTACTTATCTATCCCAAATTCATGTATTTGGTTTTGATGTTATATTTGTTATACTCATCGGTTTTGTCTACTGCTTAGTCCGTTTCTGTGTGTGTTACATTTTCATGTTGTGTCGCTGCTCTCCTCTTATATTTAATGCGTTTCCCTCAGCTTTAGTTTGTTACTCCGATTTTGTTTTTTGTCCATGGATTTATGAGTTTTGAACAGCGGTATACTACTGTTGCCTTTATTTGGTATTTTGATCTGCTGTTCTGTAAATAGTTATTAGTACCAGGATTATAGTTTAGTACGCAAGACTAGCGTTTCGTCTACATAAGACTCATCAGTGACGCTCATATCAACATATTAATAAAGCCAAAATAGTACAAAGTTGAAGAGCATTGAGGATCCAAAATTCCAAAAAGTTGTGCCTTTAAGGGATTTTCCTTTCTAATTTTCCTCGGTTTAATGGTTTTGTTATTTTACCTCTTCCTATCACGACTTTTTTTTATATTGACTTGCTTCTTACAAATAAACCATCAAACACAGCCTTTTTAAATCAGAAATTTATTAATTAAAAAAAGAATGATGAACCTCATTGTGACTTATTTGCCTTTATTTAACAAATTCGTCTTTCGATTACAGCAAACCTACCGAACAGATTGTATTAAAATGTACTCGTTTTTAAGTATTATAAGCAACACAACGTATGAATTTGTGTAATATGGTATAATGGAGGTTCATTTTGTTTTCGCATGATTATATTGTTATTTTCGTATTTTTTAAAAATTTTGTACTTTTGCGTTTTTTCAATCGTTAAATATATATGTAAGTGAATTTCCGATTTACCTGTTCACCAATTTTATTTTATACTAATTCAATATTCTTGTTGATATAATATTTAATTTTCACACTTTTATAAATGCAGGCAATTTTTACTACTGTTTTAAGCCATTATTTTAGCACTTTTTGTTTAAAGGGAATATTCATTGTTAATTGTTATGTTAAAATGGATTTGTTTGCTGTAACATTAGTCTATATTTTAAAACATTAACTTAAGTGTTTTAACTTATTTTCTAGGTTAGTCGTATTATGATGAAATGGTGCTACATTTTGGACGGAATTAGTTTAATCAAATTACCGGACATGATCCAAAAGCAATATATAATAGGAACTTTAAAAAGTTTATACTGTCCATTGAGAACAAAGTTATCAGTTTGTATGTATGTGAGGAAAAACTGAATATTTAATATAGAGGCCCATATTAAATTTTATAACATATATAAACTTATAAAATGATCTACTTTAGAAATGAGTATGTCAGACTCACATTATGTCGTTTACATTTTAAACATCGTTTATGGCGTTGAAATCGATAACAGTTTGACAATCAATGAAATAAGAAGATGAAGAGCATTTTAAACAAATGGTTTCAAGAGCTGTATAAAATCTGGCGAATGCCATACACGGGGTAGAATTTGTTTTGATTCTCATGATATAAACACTAATCAAGTTAATTGATAAATCGTTCCATTTCACATTCTTCAAAATTTATATTAACATATGATGATATATCTGAACGACGAGATAGACAATAACAGGACACTGTTTGCTAAAAGGTAAAATCATTAAAGATGCAAAATATAACATTATTTGTTTAAATAGAAACGCATTCGAATTTGAAAGTACCATTAGCTTATTTCTTTTCTGATCCTAAAATCCATTGGCTGCTTTTAACGTTTGTTTCGAATAATGTTACAATGTTTGACTGTCCCTCATGTATTTTTCGTTCCTCTTTTACAAATAAAAACAATTTCCACTTTTTTCGGATTAGCCATCAATATAAACCTGATAAGTGAAATTGAACATTTAAGTTCATCTGACAAAAATTGATAGTAGGATGTTAATCTCATCTTGCTATCTTGTTTTCTTTGTCAGATCTAGAATACCTTGTGTGATGCTCACTGATCTGGAACAAAAATATGTTACATCAATTCTTTTAGTTGTTAGAGACTTATTCAAAAACTCTGTCAACTGAAGTATATGTTTGTCACTACATCTAGTAATAAAAAATGGGTTTAAATTAATTGCAAAATTTGGAAACGAAACAGTTCTTTTGTTTTTGTTCGTACTAAATTATAATCCTGGTACCTTTGATAACTATTAACACCACTGGGTCGATGCCACTGCTGGTGGACGTTTCGTCCCCGAGGGTATCACCATCAATAATGTGGTCATTTTTATAAATTTCCTGTTTATAAAACTTTGAGTTTTTCGAAAAACTAAGGATTTTCTTATCCCAGGCACAGATGACCTGAGACGTATTTGGCACAACTTTTTAGAATTTTGGATTTTAAATGCTCTTCAACTAGGTTCTTGTTTGGCATTATAAATATTTCGATATGAGCGTCACTGATGAGTCTTATGTAGACAAAACGCGCGTCTGACGTACTGAATTATTATCCTGGTACATTTTTTTTTTTACCTTTGATTACTATTTGTATGTCAGACTGTTTTTATAGATTGACATTTGTCAAGAACGTTCATACCCACAACAGTAGAAAGTTATTGCTTGTTATTACGTTATCAATATTAATTGATTAAATAATTATGTTTAAACAACAACTTGCCCTTGCTTATCTCACTCCTGGTGCGAGGAAAAATTGAAATTCTTTAGGAAATAATCTATCTTCATCTAAGTTATTACTCAAATGACGGAACTACGGATTCTATTTTCTATATACTCCTTTTATCTTGTCTATATTAATGAATTATCATCTGCAGGTAGATTCACTTCAAAGATTGGATTCTGCTTCTAGAAAAGGGTCCTTTGTTTTCATCATAAGAGAAAAGCTGCAGTATTAAGAGGCTTCCATGTTTATTTGGAATGTATTAAAAACTGCAGAATTCAGTAAATAATGCTAACAATAACACTTTACACTATTGGTTCATTGCAGATGGATCAGAACAATTATAAATACTATTCCCTGGTGAGTTAACAATCTAATTTTATTGATATTATATAAAGTTAGTACTAAAGCATTGACTAAAAACATTATCTGCATTCATTGCAACTTTTGATTAAAGAGTCATTAATTGATTTTAGCCCTTTCAAATAAGGCTGTAACTTGTTGTGACACTGACTATAGAAAAAAACCTGACTACTGTAAGGGGGAAATGAAATGTACATAATATTAAATAATAACCGTAAAATTGCATTTGAAAAACAATCTATTGATTTGCTTCTTAGAACGATTGATTGATTTGTTTTGTTTTCGGAAAGTCGTTAGGAAAACATGTCATGAGTATTCAAATCGAAAAGCTTTAGAGTGGCAATAGCTTATTACAAATTTTATAATATGCTTTTTTTGATAATCTCCTTTCTATATTTAAAAATAATGGTAGGCATCAATTATTATGTAAACTGGGTCAAATACCCATTAGTAAATTACACGATATTTTAAAAGAGTGTGACACCATCTCATTCTCCAGCCAACTGTATGAATTCTCGTATAATTACAGCTTTTTGCAACCATAGGCTGTTCCCACGTATCGACAAATCTGGAGATCATAAACGTCATTTTTTGAAAATTAAATATATTAGCAGAGGTATTGATTTTATCAACTTATCTAGTATATTTAATGACTTTACCGTTCAAAACTTTATACCTCCCTATTTTGATAATATAGAACCACCTATACACATACAAAAAAAACAGCAGAAGTTTAATTTTAAATTATACGTCGGTTACATCCGACGTGAATATAGATAGTAATACTCCCTTAACTTGAAACTGTGAATCGTCGAAGTTTTGATATGTTCCCTATGGCCTTGTTATTACAGGGGAACTTAATATCATCCAGTACAGAGCGGTTAAAAAAAATTTGAAAAAAGAACCAAACTATCGTCCTCCATCTAAAATAGATTGGAAAGAGTGTCGTCAAGTCACCAAAGATGCTCTTTCCACATTTTGTAAAAAATGGTGTAAACGGGGAAAATCTGATATAAAATCTCTTGATTCTTTTTTAAATAAATGTATGAATGTGGTAGATAAGAGAATATCACATTTTGAAAATATTTAGAAGTAAATAATAGAGTACATAATACACCTATTTCCAGAATAAGAAATAAACTTCTCCTTGATAATATTTACGTACGTTTCGACAACAAAGGTTTTTCGACAGGTTGTAGGTATCCCCATGGGCACTAATTGTGCCCCTTTAATAGCAGACTTGTTTTTGTACTGTTACGAATCACAGTTTATGACTAAACTCAGTAAAGACCCGTCGAAATTGCATTTAATTAATAAATTTAACAACACTTACCGTTATCTTAATGATAATTTTTCGTTAAATAATCAAGAATTTTCTCAATATACATGTACTGCTGAAATTTACCCCAAGGAACTTACTTTAAATAAATCAAATGTATTCGGTAATAACTGTCCTTTCCTGGATTTAGATATTTCGGTTTTAAACGGGAAACTACACACTAAAATTTACGACAAAAGAGACAATTTTTCGTTCCCTATTGTTAATTTTCCATTTTTAGATAGTGATGTTCCTTTGGCACCATCTTACGGTGTTCTTATTTCACAACTTGTTCGCTATGCCCGTTTCTGTTGTGACGTTTTTGGTTTTAACTATGTATTACTAGCAAATTATTAAACCAGGGATATCGTTACCATAAATAACTTAAAACCTTTACTAATTTTTTCCATAGATATAAAGATTTGGTTTTGAAGTTTGGTTGTACCTGTAGAAAACGTATTTCAAACGGGATAGCACATCCTCATTTTTACGGAAATGTTGTTAAACCGTGCCCGGAAATTTAGAAATGGTCCATGTAAACTTGTTGCTCCTTTAAATAAACTTATTTTTAAAGGTCACCTATTCAACACTGTGATAAGATCATTGAATATTGTTTTTATTGGTATAAATATTGACTTTGTTATCAGTAGATTAAAAGCTAACTAAATATTACTAGTATGTTATATACATATACATTTTCATGGATCTACAATCTGTCGATACCTGTAACTTGGCATTGCACAAGGTCATGTTTTTCTCTGGCTGTTTATGACGTCTTTACACTAAATCCATTGTATGTTGGATGTGTACGGATTAATTGCTTAGTCTTACATGTCTTAGAGGCATGAGTTTTTTTATTAGTTGTTAATGGCTTTGAACTAGCTGTCAGATAACTGCGTGTACTCTCAGATCTGTTCATTGTTTTTTTTTTGCAATGGGATGTATAAGTACCCGGCCACGTCCATTTTTATTTTTTGTCTATCTGATGAGTTAAGCCTTTTTCAACTGATTTTTATAGTTCGTTCTTATGTTGTACTGTTATACCACTATCCCAGGTTAGGGGAGGGTTGGGATCCCGCTAACATGTTTAACCCCGCCACATTATTTATGTATGTGCCTGTCCCAAGTCAGGAGCCTGTAATTCAGTGGTTGTCGTTTGTTTATGTGTTACATATTTGTTTTTCGTTCATTTTTTTTTTTACATTAATAAGGCCGTTAGTTTTCTCGCTTGAATTGTTTTTCATTGTCTTATCGGGGCTTTTCATAGCTGACTATATGCGCTATTGGCTTTGCTCATTGTTGAAGGCCGTACGGTGACCTATAATTGTTAATATGTGTGTCATTTTGGTCTTTTGTGGATAGTTGTCTCCTTTGCAATCATACTACATCTTCTTTTTTATATTTTTGTAATGTTCAATAATGTATGAAAGTGAATTAGTGAAATATTATTCATTTTTAGAACTTAACAGTTAATTAGATGGTGTCTAGACTACAATACGTACTCTAAATACGTATTTTCGAGACCCCCCCCCCCCTGTGAATTGTTCATGTTAAAGTATTCATAATTTGGATATACGTTTCAGTATGCTATCAATAAAATATGAGAATTTGAGTAAAAATCGATAACAGGAATTTGACAATTTAAAATTGACGAATAAGGAATGTTCTGAAGATTAAATTGTTAATGGAATTATGTAATTTGAAAATCAGTTCAGTACTTGTTCCCTCTTATATGACAATGCTGTTAGTGTTAACTTGATTGTTAGTGTTGCTCTCCACCTATTGCAACTTATTCAAAATTCTGACCAAATTGTAGTGAAAGTGCGAGGTGATAAGATAAACCTACAAGACTTAAACTCCAAATAACTGTTGATGTGAAATTTCAGTCTATTTGTTTGTATAGATATTTTAAATTCATTCTCATGCTAAAGGTGATATGTTTGTTTTTTTTTAAATTTTTATATGAAAGTTTCGACATTTTTATAGCAATTCCAAATTACAACATTTCATCTTTTGCATAGTAATGACTATACTATATCTATTGAAACTGTTAGACTGATTTTGTCAAAACAACATTAAAGTGGAGTCTTATAGGATAGTAATTCATTATATTTTATCACCTTGCACTTTCACATCTTGACTGAACAGTTTGCTAAAAATTCTGACCAGTTGAACAGTTTGGTTTTAAAAATAAAAATTGCTAATAAGTCAGAATTTTGAACAAGTTGCAATAGTCGGTTACCAACTCTAATAGTCGAGTCACTGTAACAGCTTAACGGAACTCTTTTAATACTCTTGGATGAAATAAAACACGAGGAACAGATGGAGTTATTTATGATTTTAATGCAATCAACAAAACTTAATTATTTCCGAAATTCAAAACACAGTACTTATGACCATGACAGTTACAAAAACAAAGATGAAGATCATCAAGACATAAAATGGAACACATGGTATAGTTAATCTGGCAGACCTATGCATTCCTATGAGGTTTTTCATTTCAGCTCTGACCATAAACAGATTATTCTTTTGGAACAATCAAATGAGTAAAACTGGCACTTCATATTAAGTATCAAAAGTCCGGAGTAAGTTTGTCACTGTGATTTCCTTTTCTCTGAAGAAGAATAATTTCATTATTATGCTGTGCCTTTTTCGGATTTGGTCCCTTTTTGTTGATGGAGCCTTTAATATCTCGCTGCTTGTTGATAAATCCCCGACAGTATTGGAGTTCACGCTATTAAGTTAACTCTTGATATCTGTTTTATGAATACAATGCGTAATGTTTTGCTTTATTCATGCATTTCCATGCTCGTTGTTTTTCTCTTTATTGTCAATTGCCCATTTTGTGATATTGCAACAAAATAAAAAAGAAAAAGAAATATAACCAAAATATATAATAAAGACATGCTCAATATGTAAATATTCTGTAAACATTGGCACTAAATACAGAATTAAGTTTAACATTGAATTGGCGAATTAAACATTTATGAAGTATAAAGTACATAAAGGATGCATCCGTGGACAAATATAACAGAGACATGTGTCGCCATAGTCATAAGACCTGAATAATTCTTTCATTAAACCTTTACTACTAATATTTATAGATATATATTTGTTCCCAGTTTTATCAAGGAAGCTAGAATCTAAACTTTTATAAATGTTAATTAAAATATTAAAAACCACTCTTTTATTCGTTCACATTAAAAAAAGATAATGTAAGCCTAAATCAACAAAGGCAGTTGAAACAATACATGCAACTTTCGTTGTGGTAAATAGTAATAGGCAGACATAATTTTCTTTCAATGAAGTCAACTACTAATTACAATGGTGATATAAACGATTATTACTACCTTTGAGACGACCAATTACATTTTACCTGTCTGTTGCTGTGTAGATGGTAATTGCAAAGATCTTAAAGAAGATTACTCTGTTTCAGGTAAAACTTCAATCTAAACTAGAATTGGAGTGCTGCAGTGGCGTTTTCTCTAAACAATGAAGCTTTTAGACAAGAATAACTTACTTAAGTGAACAAACATTGTTAAAATAAAAACACATTATGAATTTTTATTTAAAGCATTTTTAAACATTATTGAATTAAGTGTTCAAGTAGAATGTAGTAACCATTCATGTTTTATCTGAAAATTTGCGCTAATTTTTTTGACAGACGAGTAGGTCAATACTTTTATTTATTTATAAGAAGTCAACTCGTGACTGAACAACACTGGTAATTACGCGCATTCGTGAATTAATGTGTTGTTCAGTCACTCGTTGAATATTTTTCTCTATTTGAATTCTTTAATCAGTTATTCTTTTTATTACATTGGAAAATGGCTTTTTTTTTTAAGAAGTTAATGTAAAACATGTAAGAAACTTTATCACATATTGTGTACTGATATGTACGTTTTTGCATGGCCAATAATAGCCGGAAGTCAAGGTTGGTTATCAGTCCTCGGGGCCGATATCGATATCAGCCCTCGAAATCCATATCAAGCCCCCGAGTTTAACTTCCGGTAACCTGTCAATCAAAGACTATTTGTAAACAAGTTGAACACAATGAAAAGAAATTGAGAAAGTTACGAATCTGCTGTAGAAGAAAAAAGTAGAAATCAAAGGGGAATTAAATCACAAAAGTGTTCGTAAAATTTTGACGTCATAAAGAATTTAGAAAATATATGACGCCACACTGGAATGAATAGCGATATAGGATTCTTCTTAAGCATTTTTTAACATTTGTAATGTAACACTTTAAAGTTGTTTAATATTTGCAATTCTTAGAATTAATATATTTATTGTTTATTATTTCTGAAACTTTTCACAAAACGTTGTTAACCTTCTGTGATACGAACTTTTTTTTTCAACTTACAGTGGTACATTATTTTTTTTTTCGTTAAACATCTTTTTGATTTTTGAAGAAATATCAAACATAACTTGATGTAAGCTATTTGTTTTCTTTTGGTTAAAAATATGTGATAAATAGATTATAACATGTCATTTTTCATATGGTCCATGGTATCAGCCCACGACCCATATCAAGCCCTCGAGCTAAAGCCCTCTGGCTTGATATGGGAGTCTAGGGCTGATACCAGGGCCATATGGAAAATGCCATATAATAATATATAAATATCTTTTTGTACGCATTCACAATTTGTTTTGACCCGCCGTTATCGATAGATATAGGAAGATGTGGTGTGAGTGCCAATGAGACAACTCTCCATCCAAATAACAATTTAAAAATTAAACCATTATAGGTTAAAGTACGGCCTTCAACACGGAGCCTTGGCTCACACCGAACAACAAGCTATAAAGGGCCCCAAAATTACTAGTGTAAAACCATTCAAACGGGAAAACCAACGGTCTAATGTCTTGACAACACCTTTTGTTGTATGACGTTCGAGAATGAAATAACCACGTTTATTTCACATGTGAAATTATTGGTTTTTATTCAACTGGGAAATCAATGTAATTCAATGAAACCAATGTAATAAATTTATTTATTTAAAAGATTCTAATTTGAAAGTAGTTTAGCTTGAGCTGGGCTTTGTATTTTATGTAGTTCGATTCAAGCTCCAATTGTGCATTTAGGTTAACACATCAACAAGAGACCTGCAAATACAATTTATAAAACCAATTATAATGCTTTATCACATATTTTGTACTGATATGTACGTTTTTGTATGACAAATAATAGCCGGAAGTCAAGGTTGGTTATCAGCCCTCGAAATCCATATCGAGCCCCCGAGTTTAACTTCCGGTAACCTTATTGTCATCCGAAGCAGCTAGATGATCAGACACGGTTTCTCACAGATCAAATGACGATGCATGTAATTTCATACAAAAACTAAAAAATGAGAACACAATTAAAAGAAATTTAGAAAGTTACAAATCTGCTGCATTAGAAAAAAATGGAAAAAAAATCAACAGTGGAAATCACAAACGTTCCCGTAAAACTTTGACGTCATAAAGAATTTAGAAAATATGTGACGCCACAATCGAAAATTGATTGTTGTATGACATCGAATGTTCAAGTGGAACATATTTCCAAATCATAGTAGCGATTTGATGTATTTTTCCGCAGCATTATTTGAAAAGGTTACACTTTGAGTCGTTTAGTATATACAATTCTGAGAATTAATTTATTTATTGTTAACTATTTGTTGAACTTTTCTCAAACTTTTGTTTACTCACTGTGATACGATCGTTGTTAACTCACTGTGATACGATCGTTGTTAACTCACTGTGATACGATCGTTGTTAACTCACTGTGATACACCTCTTATATTTTTTTTGGAATTTTTGTAATAATTTGGTTTATGCTATCTTATTTTTCTTGCTTGAAAATATGTGATAAATAGATTATTACATGTCATTTTCCATATGGTCCGTGGTATCAGCGCACGCCCTATATCAAGCCAGAGGGCTTTAGGGCTGATACCAGAGCCAATATGGAAAATGCCATGTAATAATCTATAAGTAATACTATTGCAGAATCAGGTTGGGACATAACATTTTTCTTTAATTTTTTTTTAATGCATGGCACTTTTGTAAATAACTATTCTTCACATGCTCTACCGGTTAATTTCACTTCCAGTTTGTATTTTTATAAAGCTACTTTTGATATTCCACTTATTGAAATTGGCAGAGGAAGTGGGGACAAACAAACCTACTCATATTATCCTGCTACATGTTAATGTGCATGTCAAAGTAAAAAAAAAGAGATGATTTAAACTTCCAAATTGTGAACTTTCAATTTCTTTGTAGCAACATTCAGGTAGTGCCTGAATACGGAGAATATATCTCCAAATTGATACGATATTCCCGGGCTTGTAATCCAAATGCTGAATTTGAAGCAGAATCTTCCAGAGCACCTGAGATCACCCCGGTTTTTGATGGGGTTCGTGTTGCTCAGTCTTGAGTTTCTTTGAGATGTCTTGTATAGTAATATTTGTCTGTTTGTCTTTTAATGATTAGTCATGGCGTCGTCAGTTTATTTTCAATCTCTCTATTAAAACTTACGCACATTTTGATAAATGAGACAATCATTCTCGTGTCAATTAGTTTAAGATGTTCACATTGTCCTCATTTCCTTGAATCTCAAAAAACGGGAAAAGAACAAAGGACAACTAGTGGCAGTTGTCGTGTTGCAACCGAATATCATACCAGATAACTTATGTTCAAAATCGGATTTTAAGATAGTTCTGGGTGCTCTATGTTTACTTTAACGCAAGGTATGTAAAATATATATTCAACTGGTTGTGACATTCAAATTTGATTTCTTAAAAAGTATTAGATCTTCCAGGAAAGTCAATTTTCTATCACGATCTTTAAAATTTGGCAGGTATACCAAGTTTTTGATTATTCTACGAGTTACACAACTATTCATTATGTTACAGGATCGTATATAGTGTCTCTTTTATTTTAAACAGAATTATTTTTCACAAAATTGTGGTAAGTAGATTTAACACCATTACAAATTTTATCCCAATTTTATGTTGTATTTTTAGAAATTTTTTAACATGACGTCACTTTTTGTGTCGTTGATACATTTGTATGACGCACAGTTCGTAATTATATTGTAGTGTACTGGTGTACTGTGGTAAATTAATATAATTTGTTGTTATGCTATGGTTTACATGTTGTGATGTAGTATTTTATAATGTATTTATATATTCCCCTGCCCTGGGTTTTTTATGTATTAACATGTCCTGTACCAAGTCATGAATATAACTGTTGTCATCAATTCAAATAATCCGTTTCTATGTATGTTGGCGTTTGTTTTTGTAGCAGTTTATTGTTCCGTTCTTCCGTTATTTTTCTCTTATACATGTAGTTTGATGTGTTTTCCTCAGTTTTAGTTTGCGTCGGATCATCAATCGATGTATGGCTATTGAACAGCAGTATTCCTCTGTTTCCTTCTTTTAATGTTTCAGATCATGAAAAATCTTTACTTCGTGAAGAACAGCATTCATTTGAAACTAAAATACACCGAGCATATTATTTAACGATATTAACTCGATGTTGAATTGACAACTCCATGGCATACTATCATAAATCTAATGCAAATATAGTAGATTAGGGTCCAGGGTCGATAGAACTCTTAGAAAAAACAGTTCCAGCAGCAGTGCCGACCGATATAAATGAACACAACTGTACGATTTCTGCTAAGGTTTGTATGAAATTGAGAATGGAAATGGGGAATGTGTCAAAGAGACAACAACCCGACCAAATAAAAAAAACAACAGCAGAAGGTCACCAACAGGTCTTCAATGTAGCGAGAAATTCCCGCACCCTGAGGCGTCCTTCAGCTGGCCCCTAAACAAATATATACTAGTTCAGTGAGAATGAACGCCATACTAATTTCCAAATTGTACACAAGAAACTAAAATTAGAATAATACAAGACTAACGAAGGCCAGAGGCTCCTGACTTGGAACAGGCGCAAAAATGCGGCGGGGTTAAACATGTGTGTGAGATCTCAACCCTCCCCCTATACCTCTAACCAATGTAGAAAAGTAAACGCATAACAATACGCACATTAAAATTTAGTTCAAGAGAAGTCCGAGTCTGATGTCAGAAGATGTAACCAAAGGAAATAAACAAAATGACAATAATACATAAATAACAACAGACTACTAGCAGTTAACTGACATGCCAGCTCAAGACTTCAATTAAACTGACTGAAAGATTATGATTTCATCATATGACCATTCATCAGGTACGGTCGTCACACATATTTAGAAAAGATGAATAATTTAACCTTATATGGCATGAAAAGATGTCATAAAGAGTTCTAATAAAGACAAAAAATGTCTTTATCATATTGGTAGCTAAATACAAATGCGGCCAAAATGACAGTACTATTTTAAGATAATTTAAAAAATTTGTATGCAGTAATAATAATGTTAATTGCAATTCTCAAAAATGTACATCGAAACAAGTTAAGATACATCATCTAAATTAAAACTAGAAAAATTAATACAAATATAAAATGTGTTTAATTTAGAAAGTAATTGTATATAAAATAATAAAAATGTGTTAATGGAAAACAAAATAATCGTATGCATGCACATGTTGAAAAACTAATTATTGTAATAATAATGAAAATTAAGTACTGACATTTTCAAACCAAATAATGGCTCTATGATAAATGTTTTATGCATGATTATTCCAAAATTTAATGGATAGTTGTAATATCTAACATTTAATTTGGTTAGATGGATTGTTTACATGATAAAAGGTAAAGTGCACTGTAATATACGAGTTAGATTAAAACATGACTGGCCATTTTAGTATCAAAATATTGTTTATTTAAAAAGTGTGAAAATATAGCGATTGCTTTGATATTTGCGAAACATTCGTACTTATTGCGCTACAATGAAAACAAATATTCCTTACATATACACTAAACATATATAAGCTCGATATTCATATACAAAAAACTTAAATATGCAAGCAATGTTATGTCATATTTATCATTCTAATATTCATGCTAAAAGAAGTGCAGTTTTTTTCCCTAGCAATATATTGATATAGGAAGATGTGGTGAGAGTGCCAATATGACAACTCTCCATCCAATAACAATTTAAAAAAGTAAACCATTATAGGTCAATGTACGGTCTTCAACACGCAGCCAGGTAATATTTCCTATGGTTGGTTAATGCAACATAACTTGATTCATAACTTTTGCCGATTTGAATTTTGATTCATTAATCATACTAGTAGACAGTAGTTGCAGCTTGTCTAAAAAAGAGTAAAATATAAAAAAACGAGCTCCAAGCAAAATTTAAAACAGAAATTCATTTATCAAATGCCACAATCAATCACTCAAACACAAGGAAAACAATTGTCATATACTTGACTTTCTTCAGGCATATCCTTGGTAGAAAATGGTTGATTAAACCTAGTTTAAAGCAAGACTAACCTCTCATTTGTACGGAGTTTATAGTAAATACACTATTTCCAGGGTTGTATTTTCTTGAAAGGAGGGTGCTGCTTACCAGGAAGCCATTAAAGCAAGAATGTGACCTACCACATTAGGCTATTTACTGGGTAAGTAATAACACGAGCAACACGTTGTGGGTTGTCTGTTTGTCTGTTTATTTTTTAGCCATGGTCCTGTCAGTTTGTTTTCGATTCATGAGTTTGCCTTTCCCTTTGACATCTTTCGCCCTCTTTGTGTTTGACAGTCCAAAAAAATTCCATACTATTGACAACAATAATCAAGGGAAACAAACATATATAATATATATAATAGGGTATAATAAAGTATGAGATCAAATAACGCTGTTCGTAGTTAGCAAGTATAGGTACCCCAACGCATGTCAACAAAATTTTGAACAGATAATGTATATACCATTACAATGGAAAGCATATCACATGTTTTATGACATAATAATATTTGAGAAAAAAAAAACTGACATACACCGAACTAATGGCCGCTGACGATAATACAATTTTGGTTCTAAATTTGGTTTATATACTTTCGTGACTTTTTGTTGTTTTCTTTTTTTTGTCATTGCGTTATTAGTTTTCCATTGACCTTGTTGAACTTAGGCTTGATATATTTTGCCTCGTTTCCATTGAAATAGAACATTACATGCTGACATGCATTATCATTGATATGGTCATACATGTATTTATAAATTTTAAACTTTTGACAAACTAAGGCTTTCCTACCTCAGAAATAAATTACCTTAGCTGTATTTTGTAAAACTTTTAGGAACGTTGGTCCTCAATGCTCTTCAACTTCGTACTTAATTAAGTCTTTATAACTTTTTTTTTTAAATTCGAGCGTCACTGATGAGTCTTTTGTAGACGAAACGCGCGTCTGACGTAAAGTTTTTTTAATCCTGGTAGCTATGATGAGTGTATTTACAACACACACAGTTTTATTAGTATAAGACAGGTGAAGAAATTAGGTTCAAAATTAAAAGAGATCAAAACGGAATAGTCCCTAAATGATAAAAGTAAACCTCAGAGATATTATTTATTGCATTGATTATATATCTATAATGTTAATTAATTTCAACAAAGAACAAAACGAGCAAAGGCTCAGAAAAGAAAATTCAGTCATTACACGAATTTACACTAAATGTGCGCACGTGTGAGCAAACAAAAAAAAAGAAAAAAAAATATTTTTTTTTTATTGATGTTATCATGTCTGTGCACACAAACAACGATGTCAGATTAACCGTCATTAGATAAGCAAGAACGAATCTCATAGTATTTATCAGATTAATGATTCCTTATGAAAGAACTCTGCTTCAACTGTAAATTGTCATATTTTTTCTGATAACTGATGGTGCATGTATTAATTTTAATATCAAGGTTACTTAAACTACATAGTATGTTTTCCATTACATCTTATTAAAACATTATTCGTCATGTTTGTGTAAGCATTAATTAACGATACAGATCAGTGTGTTGTGTCTTAAAGAGCCTTAACTTATTTTGACATCTTAATTAAGTTCACTAAGAACAAACAAGACTAATCTAAAATGATATGATTAAAGTAATAAACAATAATTACACATCTGTAAATGGGAATATCGTAATAGGCATTTATTCAAATTTCTTGAAGAAGACTCTAGAGATAATATAACCTATTATTTTATTGTCTTTATCTGCCTACTTCTGAAGGTAATAATTAGTTTTTGTGCCTGCTTTAGTGTGCTGAGTTCTTCTTAGATTGTTAGATACCACAAAATTATCTATCATGTAATCTTTTTTGTGTGTTGTTTTTTGTGAAAAGATGTCTTTTACCCTTTAATACATTTTCAGTAAACGACCAGACGACTATTCTTGTTTCTAAAAAAACCAAACATTATAGGCATATTACTTGAAATATGAGACAGTCATATTATTTCAGACCACCAATGAGTGATGGAGAACGTAAAACCTTGTGTGTCGATTTTAGACCTTCTGCCTCATAGAAATGGTGAGGTAGTTATTTTTTTTTTCATTAAGTCAAAATATGTTCTGATATTTGTGTGTTATGCATCAAATGTGATATGTAAACACCATACGTTTGGATAACGGTTATGATACTGATGATAAATGTGAAGTTGTCTTATTGTGGGTTACTTATTTAAATTAACAAGTAACACATAAACTTAGCTGTGTCAAAGATTCAGCATCTCCCTGTTGTTTTTGCTATTGTTACTGAATTTGTGTATTCCTGGTGAGATGCTTGAGTGATATGTAAGAGTGTAGAATTCCTAGTCACCCGACGCATGAATAACATAAGATGATCCTAATCAAAGATTATGCATCACGCAATATAGGATAGGTAAATGAATGTTATCTCATCCTAGGAAATCCAAATATGTATTAACTTTCGGTTATATATACAAAGAAAATCGCCCTTAAGAAGTCAAATCTTATATAGCCTTACCATTTTCGATAAATTATCTTCTCGAAACAAAATTCAGAAATACATTAGTAGACGTTTTAATACATTTTAATTTAGTTTTCGTCAGACCATTGAACTATTTTTACCAATTTAATAAAGTGCACGTTACTCCTCACATTTGGAATCCAAGGTATTATCAAAGTTCACTCAGGTTATTGCGTTTCAATATTTAAATGACCAAACACGGAAATTCTCTCGCAACATTGAACTAGCCATATTTCAATACAGTTGACTTTTTGTTGTTAGTGTTCAGTGATTGTGAACTTTTACTTGGTTTATGTATTACCAAGTTGTTTACTTTCCGCTTGCTAGCTGTATTAGTACCCTTATTGTAATTTTTAAGAAGTCTCGATCTGACTTCAAATTAGCTTATGTATTCTCCTGATTAGTTTTATATATATTGGCGTCGAAAGTCATAGTTTTAAAAATGAAACGCAAAGAAAAAAAACAATATTTTTCTGCAAACATTATCAAGGACTTCGTCAGTTAGGTGTTAGTGTCATCATGTAAATATATGTTTTTGTTGTATCGAAATGCGTGCATTATTTGTTTACATTTTTATTAAAGACCATAAGATGACTTATAATTGCCTATATCTACGTCCTTTTAACTCTTGCGAACAGTTATCTCATTGGCAATAATACCACGTCTTCTATTTTATATAAACTAAAGATCTGTGTTTATTTTTGTTCATTTTTTTTCATTACATGTTTCTAGATTCTTTGTACTTTAGGCTCGATGAAATATCAAATTATGGAAAACTATCTGTTGATAAATTATGTTTGTTTGTTTGTTGTTTTGTCTTCCCGTTATAGTTTGTATATCTTCTTTTTATTTGTTTTCCTTCTTTGCATATTTGATATGTGATATATTTTATAAAGAATTCTCAAAATCGCTATTGTATTTTCTCTCCATCTTTACACATTGGATGTGCAATATAACAAATGCACAAAACGGTTTTGAATTTTTGTTATTTCATTTCACACTAGATGCAAACAATGGTTTACACATGATTGCACATTTTATTTCAATCAAGTCCAATTAGTTAGCGTTATGCAATTTGTAAATCAATCAATCTTGATGGCTGGAAGAATACAATTTATTCATTATTAATCTGTATTCTAGTCTACTCATTTCGTGTAAATTGCTCTTTCTGCATGACATATGTAAAGTAAACTTTATCTCACACCAATCAAAGATTTGTTTAAACACAATTGAAAAATAACGTTGATGGTAATGTAATAATATGATGAATATGCAAGTATTGAATTAACAGCTAACAAAAAATAAAAGCCGGAAGATACTACGAGAACATTCAGTAGAATAGAGAATGGAAATGGGGAATGTGTCAAAGAGACAACAACCCGACCAAAGAGTAGAAAACAGTCTAGGTCCACCAATGGGTCTTCAATACAGCGAGGAAATCCCGCACACGATGGCGTGCTGCAGTTGCCCCCTAAACGTAAATATGCACATTTTCAGTGATAATGGACTTCATATCAATGACTTGAGACAAGTGTAAAAATGCGTCGTGGTTAAACAT